>NC_133770.1:3512559-3784485 GCF_003597395.2 Chelonoidis abingdonii
ACAGCTGTTCTAGTTAATCTAAAGCAAACCTTCCTCCCTTGGCAGGGAATAAGGCCCCCTGCTAACACTCTTATGCTGCCCTCTGGCCATGCTGTATCACATGGCCCTGCATGCAATTTCCCCACCCAGATTAGGCCCTTGGGCCAAAAAATTTGCCCACTCCGATCTAGTAGCTCAGGTGGGAGAAGTTAGGTAGCAGTGCTAACAGCTTGGGGTTCAAACCTGACTGACAATGCAGAAAAGAGTGGGTGGGGTTGCTGCAGTTGAACAGAATATCATTGTTTTTCCCCCCGTTTCCATTTAAAAAATAACTAGGAAATTTCAGTACAAAATCCATGTTAAAATAACATTTGGGTTGCAGACTCAGACACTCCAAAGCTAGGAAATGCCAAATGTATGTTTACCCATGCAACTTAAATTCAGCCCCCTGTATCATTACGATCTTTAATTACATGATCACATACTGGTTCTGCACAGGACTCTGGCCTCATTCAGCGCACAGGGCGGATGTACAAGGGGGTGGAATTATGTTTGCGTGGGCATCTGTCAATCTGAATTTTCCAACATTCTGATGCTTGGCTTTGCCATCTAAATAACGTTCCTTTAATGCAGTTGTTCTGCATGGAATATGTATGACTTTTACCTGGCGAGTGTCTGTAACTTGACCTTTCACAGTGGTTAGACAGTTAATTCCCATCTCATCATGATACAAATTTCTAATATGAAGCCTATCATCAGTGCAGAATTTCTCTGTAATTTTCCATCAGGGAATTGGTCCCGGAAGAAAACTAAAAGGGACTCGGACCTGCAAGAATGTCGTGGAAACCCAGAAGCTCAAGGGACCTCATCAAAAATGTTCAAAGAGAAAGTTTTGTGCAAACAAACCAGAAGATCCAGCAAACTCTCCAGCGACCCTGATCTCCAGAGCTGCAGCACGGAAGAGAAGCTGCTGAAATGTACCGAGTGTGGGAAAAGCTTCACCAGGAGGCAGAATCTGAGCACGCACAAGAGAATCCACACTGGAGAGAGACCTTACGAGTGCAGCGAATGTGGGAAGAGGTTCAGCCGCATGCAGCACCTCGTGTCGCACCAGCGAATCCACACGGGAGAGCGACCCTACCAGTGCACCGATTGTGGGAAGCGCTTCAGCCAGAAGTCCAACCTCCTCACGCACCAGATCATCCACTCGGGGGAGAGGCCCTTTAAATGCATGGAGTGTGGGAAAAGGTTCAGCCAGAGAGTCTACCTGACCCAGCACCAGAAAACCCACACGGGAGAGAAGCCGCATAAATGCCTGGAGTGCGGGAAGAGTTTCATCCAGAGGAAGGTGCTCCTGACGCACCAGAAAAGTCACGCCGGGGAGGGAGGGCCCTACCTATGTGCCGACTGTGGGAAATGCTTCACCACACGGCCAGGGCTGAGGTATCACCAGAGAATCCACACTGGGGAGCGCCCATACCCCTGCACCCTGTGCGGGAAAGGTTTCGCCACCAATTCCCGCCTGAAATATCATCAGCGGATCCATTCAGGAGAGAGGCCTTACCAGTGCAGCGACTGCGACAAGTGCTTCCGGCACAAGTCGGCTCTGGCCTCCCACCAGGGCATCCACACCGGTGAGAGGCCTTACAAATGTACCGAGTGCGGGAGCAGCTTCCGCCGCCGGAACGGGCTTGTCAAGCACCAGAGGATCCACACGGGGGAACGCCCCTACCCGTGCACGGAGTGTGGGAAGAGCTTCAGCGCGAGGAGCACGCTCACGGATCACCAGAGGACCCACACTGGGGAGAGACCCTACAACTGCAGCCACTGTGGGAAAAGCTTCAACCGGGTCTCGCAACGTCGCAAACACCAGAGAGTCCACACGAAAAAGCGACCGGAATGTGCCGAGTGCGGGAAAAGGTTCCGGAGTGAGAAGGAGCTCGCCACGCACCAGAGGGTCCACACTGGAGAAAAGCCATACCAGTGTCCCCAGTGTCAGAGGAGCTACCATCGGAAGAACGAACTGGCCAAGCACCTGAAAAGCCATGCAGGGAAGAAGCCGTAACCTCGTGCTTATGGAAGCTGGGTGTGAACAGCACCACACTAGACATGTACCAGCCCTCCGGGCCCAGCACTGCCTCATTCCAGGAGTGTCTCCAAGAGACGTATCTGTGAGTTAGGAATGTGGGGAGGAAGAGGGAGTGGTCCTGGGAGGGCAGGGTGTGGTCAGGGAAGTATCTCCCAACTGCTGCCCCTATTCAGGGCCTGAGCCAGTATTCCAAGGTGCAGGCGGGGCTGGAACCCTCTATTCTTAATACTGAGGGATCTAGCTGGTTCTGTATGATGCATCCAGCCTCTCTTTCACCAGACTCACAGAGCAAGGCAGTCTGGGAATTGTAGGCTCCAGAGAAGCCAGGACTGTAATAGGCCCATTGAGGAAGGGCTGGGGTGGGGTATATAAGAATCTGCCTTCCTTCAAATGTGGGAGAGACTCAGAAGAAGCCGGGAGGGGTCTCTGATAAGAAGGGGCAGCTTATCTATTGTTTGGTTTGGTTTGCTCATTTTACAGAGACTGAACTTTTGATTTAGGGGTTGTCTACACACGTTTGCACCAGTTTAGTTAAACCAGTACAAGTCCTGCATGGACACTCTTAGTTAAGTTTATTTGGGCTTAGATTAAATCTGTTCCTGGTCATTTAAAATAAATGAAGTAAGCCTGGTTTAAAGAGAGAGAAAAGTGTTCACATGAATTTTTGTCCCTTTTAACTAAAGAGGATCAATATCAGACCTGTTAACTGGTGCAACTGAGCATGTAAGCATTTGGGATTTGAAATGCCTGTGGGACATTCCCTACCTCGAGGGGGTGGGGGGGGGGAGGAGGACTGTCCGAATTCCAGAAAGCTCGGGGAATGAAAAGCCCTGAACCACAGACTGGGCTAAGGGAAAAGGTTTTGTTTTAAAGGAGGGCCATGGCTATGGCTCCTTGTTTCGTTTAGCGGAGTGACTGGCCTCCCGTGGCTCCGCTCAAGTGGAGGTGGAGAACTCCGTTCTCTTAAATGCTGCCTCTTCTAAGTGCTGTAACTTGGATTGCTTGGAAAGATACCTATGGAAACAGATGGGGAAAGTTTCCCTCTGAAGTTGAATCTTGCACAGCCCCTGAAAATTCCCACGAGAAATGGCTGCTTTGTAATAAACATGCTCTGGTTCAACCACAGAATATAGGCTTGGTGCGGGGATTGCAGGGTTGGGTTCTGGGGCTAGGCTGTGCAGGAGGCCAGACTAGATGATCACAACGGCCCCTTCTGGCCTTAAAATCCATGATTAGACCTTTAGCCGTGTGGTTTGTGCAGAAGGAAAAGAACCCTGAGTAACTTTTCCAGGCGAGGTTTGTACCCAGACCTGGCTCCCCTTGATTGTGAGCTCCCAGGATAGCAGCCACTGAACAGATCAGTGGAACACACTGTAACCCTTGGAAACGAGGTTGGCACCAGGGAAATGGTTAACATTGGTGGAGGAGTTGATAGAGGCGGGGGCAGCCAGTCTGTGGTTCAGGGCTTTTCATTCCCCACTACTGGGTCTTAGTGTCCACCCTCTTGTTTTCCTATCCCTGTTCTGACCTTTCCTGCAGGCTCCCACAGATGGCTGCTCTAGCCTGGTGAGTCTTCCTTGGGAGGGAATCTAGTAGTTAAAAGTGAAAAAACCTCCAGCCTGCCAGACCTATTAGCACAACACTGAAACTGTTGAAGAGACATTCAAGGGGTAATAAAGCCATTTAACAGGCATTTGCCAACCCCAAGGTATATACTGACATAGGGCTTGGCTACACTGGAGAGTTGCAGCACTGGTAGTGGGTTTACAGTGCTGCAACTTAGTAACCATCCACACCTGCAAGGCACATCCAGCACTGCAACTCCCTGGCTGCAGCGCTGGCTGTACACCTGGTCTGCTGGGGTTTAACGATTGCAGCGCTGGTGATGCAGCGCTGCTCGTCAAGAGTGGCCACCAAAAGCGCTGTAATTGGCCTCCAGGGTATTCGGAGGTATCCCAGAATACCTGTTCAGCCACTCTGCTCATCAGTTCGCACTCTACTGCCTGGCCTCAGGTGACCCGCCCTTTAAATGCCCCGGGAATTTAAAAAATCCCCTTCCTGTTTGCTCAGCCAGGTGTGGAGTGCAATCAGTCAGTGAATCTTTCCAGGTGTCCATGCCTCTACACGCCAAACGAGCCCCAGCATGGAGCAATGGTGAGTTGATTAGCCTTCATTCAGTGTTTGGGGGGAGGAAGCTGTGCAGTCACAGCTGCGCTCCAGCTGTAGGAATTACGTACCTATGGGCAGATATCAAAGTCCATGGGAAAGGGGCCATGAGCGGGACGCGTGCAGTGCAGGGTTAAAGTAAAGGAGTGCGAGTGCCTATTGCAAGCCGCAAGGGAAACCACCTCAGGTACTGACCCCCATGACCTGTCGTTTTTTACAAGGAGCTGGACGCGATACTTGGGGGTGACCCCACTGCCAATCCGAGGACCACGATGGACAGTTCAGAGCAAGGAGAGGAGAGGGAGGGGAGGGGGGAAACCGAGAGAGTGAGGGTACTGGGGTGGGGGAGACACCCTGGGGAGTCCCAGGAGGCATGCAGCCAGGAGCTCTTCTCAAGCCAGGAGGAAGCTAACCAGTGGCAGCAGCCGAAACTTGTTGGTGAAGAAGAAGCAGAGGGAGCAGGTTCCCGGTAAGCAGCTTTTATTTAAGGATGGAATGTTTTGGGAGAGGAGGAGCGTTATGGCTGCATGCATGCATGCCTAGATGTGGAAATGACCCATTGATGTGGTCTATCACATCGTGGTAATCAGCCTTGTAGTCTCTTCAAAAGTTTCTGCCAGAGCGTGGGCAATGCGCTTGCGCAAGTTTATAGGGAGAGCCACTGTGGTCCTGTCCCAGTCAGGCTAACGTGTCACGCGCGCACTGTGCCGCGAGGTGGTGGGACCATTGCTGCACACAGGCAAGCTGCATAGGGGTCAGGGCGGAATCTGCATTGCTGTAGAAGACCCTCCCTTGCTTCCCAGGTAACTCGCAGCAGTGAGATATCTTCCAGGATTAAATCCTGTGGAAAATGTAGGGATAGTGTTCACTGCAGGTCCCCCCACAGCTCTCTGCTTTCCCCAACACACAGAAACCCCAGTGCAGCCCTGAACCAATCAGTTCCCCTTCCCAGGTGAGCCGCGGCAGTGAGATGGCTTCCAGGATTAATTAACTCCTGCACTCATTACCCCTCACTGTGTCCCTCTGTGCCTGGGCAAGTCACTTCCCTTCTCACTCCGTTTCCCCTCTGAAAGAGGGACTCTCATGCTTTCTGTGGGGGATAAAGTTTGTCCGATGCCTGGGAAGAGGTCCAGCGTTACAGAGCTCTGCCAACGAAACGAGCGCAGCTGTTCTAACTGGAGGCGAGAGGACGAACGTGAATTCCACCCAGGCAGCTTAGAGGAGCTAAATATTTCCTGCTATTAAGCGTGTCTCACTTTCTTTGCTGGGCGTTTGGTTTCGTTCCACCACGAGGCTGTAGCCTGATGCTACAGAGTGGAACACCTCAAAATGCGTTTCCCTTTGAGGATCAAAATGTGCCTATAGTTGGCAGGTCAGAATCAGCTGCTGTTGCTCTCCGAAAGCACCTGCCAGACAGCTAAGAATTAAAGAGCTGGGTATGGCTCGAAAGCTTGTCTCCCCAATAGCAGCTGGTCTGATAAAAAACATCACGTCCCCCACCTTGTCTCTCTAATCTCCTGGGATTGACACAGCTACCACACCAGTGCCATTGAGGCAGTTCTGTTCCATATCTGGGGCAGTGATGGGGGGGTTGTGGGGGCTATTGCCACCCCAATATTTGCCTTAGTCCTCCCATAGCCGCCTGGCCAGCAGCTGCCACCAGCTCTGGCCACCCAGCTCCCGCCGCTGGGGCAGTCTCCCCTTCTGTGGCTGGCATGGCACTGGGGGAGCTTGCCCAGCGCTAGAGGTGTGTGCCCCCAAGTGGGTCTCCGCTGCGCAGGGGGGAGGGTGCCTCTGGCTCAGGAGTAGGAGCTGCAGCTGCTTCTGTACTGACCAAGCATTCAGGCTCCTGAGGGCTTGATTTAAAGAGACGGCGCGCTGACACACTCAGGCACACAGGCCCCACACACACACTCTCTCTCACACAGTCTCCCACATGCGCTCCCACAACACACACACACACTCTCTCCCTGCAACATGCACAGTTTCTCTTGCTCTCACACCCTTGCATTATTGTTACTTCTTGGTACTTCCTGTGGAAATGCGCAAGACGCACACATTCTGGTGTCTTTCAGAGTCCATTCAGGATCCCAGGGCTGTTGTTTCAGTTTCTGGTTTGGTCTGTGCATTTCATAATTTTATTTCTCTCTCATGCTTCAATTGAATTCTTTGAGTAACCAGTGCTAAAACGCCTAAGCTGTCCTGGCTGGGGTAATTATCATTGTTACATATTGTGCTTTTTCATTTACTATTTAAAGTCGTACAGTCAGATAGTAACAATATGTGTCTAGAATGTAAATTTAGCTTGTACTCACCTTAGCAGTGCCTGTATAAAAAAAATAGCTAAACACGAACTTCAGACACTGTGCAGATGAAGGTTGCTTATTTTCAAATTGTATTTTTAATTATATCTGTAAAATAATTTAATACAGATGAAAATACATGTGGTACCATGTCTGCTGCTAATAGTAATGACAGCGTCAAACGTTAGTGAGTCATGTACATGATTGAGATCAGTAAACAAATGCTGAATTAATCAGAAAAATAAATTTGTGTTAATAAAAGAGAAAAACTTAACCACATGTTAAAATTAAGTAAATATGTTTATAGTGGAGTGAGAAACAATTGACTAAAATAGAGTAGATAATGGCAGTAACACAGAGTGTGTCTGTAAGCAGATTTTATTTATTTTTATTTATCTCTACTATCAGTAGTGTACAAAGTATCAAACTTGTGTTGCTGATATCTGTGTTAAGGCTCCAAAACTGACACCTCAAGGTTTGGGATTGGGAGTATCGTGCTGTATTATCTCCTGATTGTTCTAAATTTACATATAAACTTAAAATGTGGCTTTAATTGGTGTATGTTTGTTTTTTTCTTTCTTTATATAGGAATTAGATGCAGGGCTCCTGTCAGCTAATTTCTAATTATGATCTGCAAAGAAACTAGAGTTTTCAGGTGCCTAAGTAGCTCTTGGAATCATGGATAAAGTTGTGAGGCCGCTCCCGCCATCTGAAATGGGGCCCTGTAAGGAGGATTTGTGGAATTTAGGAAAAAAGGTACAAAAATTATGGGATATGTATAAAATTATGGTATGGTGAATGCTGCATTATGGGAAGCTGATCCCATGTTCCCAGTCACCTCTGTGCGACCGTTTGGGCCCCAGCATGTGTTCCCAAAATACAGTGCTGTGGACGGTGATGAGCTGCCCAGTGGGATACATACCCATTATGCACCACGCTCTGAATCAAAACACGCGCTCCCGGGCATATGCTCACTACTGACACAAGGAGCCAACTAGGCACGTGCACAAGTGACATACTAACTCCAGCACCTGTATGCTGACATAGTGTAGCTATGGCCTTAGATATATGAATTGTTTGGGAGAGGTAACAGCAAAAGTCTGAGGCGAGGCTGAGATTCACTCAGGTGTTTAAACTCCTACTTCTGTGGATCTGGGCCTCCTGCATCTGAAAGGCTCAAGATCAGAAGGGCACATAAAGAGAACCCAATCTCATTCATTTTTTTAAAATGTCATGACTTGAGGGTGCATAACTCATGATTTTTGAATGTGTGGTTGTCAAGCAATCTTGGGGCTGTAGAGGTGTGTTCAGTACACTGTGAAGGCCAAAACTATAACTGGGTTTAAAAAAGAAGTAGATAAATTCCTGGAGGATAGGTCCATCCATGGCTATTAGCCAAGATGATTAGGGATACAACTCTATTCTCTGGGTGTCCTTAGCCTCTGACTCCCAGAAGCTGGGACTGGACGACGGGGGATGGATCACTCAGTAATTTCCCTGTTCTGTTCATTCCCTCTGAAACACCTGGCACTGGCCTCTGTCAGAAGACAGGACACTGGGCTATATGGACCATTGGTCTGATCAGTATGGTGGTTCTTATGTACAGTAAAAATTATAGTAGATTTTTGCCTTTGAGAAGGATTTAATGTTCGATAGTATGCTGCCCTTAATGAATACTTGCGAAGCTGGTTCAACACACGTGGAAAATCACTGAGGGCTGGACTGAGAGACAATATAAGAGTTGAGAAAGGCACTCCCCATTGGTGGATGAAATGAAAATGAAGATGTTTTGACACCAGGCCAGGAAATCTGTCAGACCGGAAATCACATGATCCAACAGAATACATTTGTGCGAGAAAAAGAAAAAAAATTGAATTAAAAATTCCAATAGAAAAATCACAGTAAAATATAGGAAGTGCAATACTAGAAACACAGGTGTCATTGCTAAAACTACTAGCAACTAGTTATTTATAAATATTTTCAATTATTATTTGCTATTAAGCTATAACTTAAATAGCACAATGATACCCATCTGCACAATGGTGACAAAGGTGAATGATGGAAGTGCTACGAGTAATAAGAATAGTAAAAACATTTTTTAAAAAGTAAATTAGAAGGAGCAAAGCGATATTTAAAATTCATTACAAGAAAGTGCAATTCAGGAAATCAGCAGCAGATAAGACACATTTGTGAACTGCTAGGAGATGTTATGCAGACATATACTTTGTCCTTTGTCCTGCGATGACTGCAGGGCCTGGACTAGATGACCTCTCAAAGTCCCTTCTAGTCCTATGATTCTATATAAACTGATAAGGGATTCAATACTCAAAATATATGACACACGTTTTGGGGGTGGGGGCAGGGGGATGGTGCATGTAAACTGTGCAGTCAGTTTCTGCCCCCTGCTCATCCCCCCCACTGATTTGCCCCTTTGAACAGGACTGGCTCTAGGTATTTTGCCACCCCAATCACGGCAGGCAGGCTGTCTTCGGCAGCTTGCCTGTGGGAGGTACCTGGTCCCGCGGATTTGGTGGCCCGCCTGCGGGAGGTCTGCTGAAGCTGCGGGACCAGCGGACCCGCTGCAGGCATGCTGCCCACCCTCGCAGCAACTGGCAGAGCGCCCCTCGTGGCTTGCCGCCCCAAGCACGCGCTTGGCGTGCTGGTGCCTGGAGCCGCCCCTGCCTTTGAAACCCTGTGAATGGCAGGCAGCAGATTTTAATCCCAAGTACGGGCACAGGGAGGGCAGTGGCTTCAGCAGATATTACTGAGCATGCTCGATCTATTTGCACATGCTCAGCACAAGTAAAGCAACAAATTCTTTACAGCCGCTGCTCTCTGGCCCTCCCACTCTGAAGGCAGGCCCACCCCCGCCAGCAGCAGCGCAGAGGTAAACACAGGCGATGAGGGGGTGGAGAGCAGCCCACGACCCACATCCAACCCACCAGGGCTTGGTGCCAAGGGCAGGTGGAGGCTCGGGGGCTCCCCACAGCGGCCCAGACTGACCTGCTGCAGCCCATGCTCCTGGGCCCTGCCCCCCTGCAGCCAGCTCCCCCTTGCCCAGGCACAGCTCACGGACTGCAAGCGGTCGAAAGGCGGTGGAAGCTGAGGAGCAGTTGCAGCCCTGAGCAGCAAGAGGACATGGGAGTGTCACAGCCACCTGCAGCATAGAGTCGTAGGACTGGAAGGGACCTTGAGAGGTCTCTAGTCCAGTCCTCTGCACTCACGGCAGGACCAAGCACCATCTATCACATCCCCGACAGGTGTTTGTCTAACCTGCTCTTAAAAATCTCCAATGATTGGAGATTCCCCAACCTCCCTAAGCAATTTATTCCAGTGCTTAACCACCCTGACAGGAAGTTTTTCCTAATGTCCAAGCTAAACTGCCTCGGCTGCAATATAAGCCCATTGCTTCTTGTCCTGTCCTCAGAGGTTAAGGAGAACCATTTGTCTCCCTGCTTCTTGTAATAACCTTTTATGTACTTGAAAACTGCTATCAGGTCCCCCCTGTCTTCTCCTAAACTAAACAAACCCAATTTTTTCAATCTTCCCTCAATGTTTTCTAGACCTTTAATCATTTTTGTTGCTCCTCTCTGGATTCTCCCCAATTTGGCCACATTTTCTGCGTAATGTGGCACCCAGAACTGGACACAATACTTCAGGTGAGGCCTAATCAGAGCCGAGTAGAATGGAAAAATTACTTCTCGTGTCTTGCTTACGACACTCCTGCTAATCCATCCCAGAATGATGTTTGCTTTTTTTGTAAGTGTAACGCTGTTGACTCATATGTAGCTTGTGATCCGCTATGACCCCAGATCCTTTTTTGCAGGACTCCTTCCCAGGCAGTCATTTCCCACTTTGTGTGCAACTGATGGTTCCTTCCTAAGGGGAGCACTTTGCATTTGTCCTTACTGAATTTCATCCTATTTACCACAGACCATTTCGTCTAGATCATTTTGAATTTTAATCCTATCCTCCAAAGCACTTGCAACCCCTCCCAGCTTGGTATCGTCCGCGCACTTTATAAGTGCACTCTCTGCCATTATCTAAATCATTAATGAAGTTATTGAACAGAACCGGACCCAGAACTGATCCCCGCGGGACCCCACTTGTTATGCCCTTCCAGCATGACTGTGAACCACTGATAACTACTCTCTGGGAACGTTTTCCAACCAGCCTTGCACCCACCTTATTGTAGCTTCACCTAGGTTGAACTCCATTATCCTTACTGTGCTGTTTCCCCTCCTACCATTCAAGCTGTTCTCTCCCTGTATGTGCTGTAAGAATACAAGTTCCCTGTATTCTTCATACTGCAGAAAAATGTTGACTCCAACTGTGACACTGGCAGTCCGGGTGCCAGCTCACGCCAAGGCCCCTAGGCCCCAGCTGAACACAGACCATGCATAGCTGGAAACCAGTCTGGCTCCCCTGTGTGTTAATGTTGTTCAAATAGATGTTAAGCTTCTAAGAATGTGTTTAGTGTTTAGACTTTATGAAATGCTTGTAGGCTGCTGCACGTATTGATCTCACTGCTCAGTAGCCCATTGTACGGTGATTGTGTTTGCATTGTAAACCTCTATCTCTGTAAGTCACCACACAGGAAAGCAGCATTACCAGTCAGCTGCAGGGTTCTACAGATGATGCTTGGTCCTGCCCACCAAGGAGGCCCACTGAAACCAAACGAGCCATCGTGTGAATGAGCCCATCAGCTCGGACTCTGGGGAGAAGGGGATAAAAAGCCCCAGCAAGAATAATTTGGGGTCCTCCTGCTGCTTGAGGTTTGGGAGGGCACACATTTCTAAGCATGAGGAAGGGTGCCCTGACTGGGGTGCCCGGGTTAGCCCTAAAAGATGTACAGAGCTGCCATATTACAGCAGCTCTATCACCTTTTGTAACTCATTTCTGTGGGTATGTTTACCTGCTTTAACCATGTAAATAATGCTCATTTCTTTTCCTTACTTAATAAATCTGTAGATCGTTTACTCTAGAATTGTCTTTGGTGTGAGATCTAAAGTGCAATTGACCTGGGGTAAGTAACTGGTCCTCTGGGACTAGGAACGACCTGAATATGGTTGTGATTTTGGGTGTAAGTGATCATCTATCACACAGGCAAGCTTGCCTGGGCGGCCAGACAGACCAGAGTACCCCAGGGGATGGTCTGTGACTCTATGGTAAGATAGTTACAGTGCCTGAGGAATTTACACTTGGTTGGTGAAATCTCAGTATAGAACTCACAGCCAATCTGGAGTTTGTGCCGTGGTTTTTAACAGCCTGCCCTGAGGTTGGTACTCGTGCCCTTCCAGACAGCTCAACGGGGGGCAGATACCCTGTATTCGACATACACCAGTGAAAGATTGAAACCCCCTTTCAGTGAAAAACAAAGCAAAACTGGTATCAGCAAGACCTACAGCAGACTAGTTACAAGCTGCCTTCAACCTAAACTTTGAGGTGCCCAGATACTCATGGACTTGAATGGGGACAGATGGCAAAAAGCTCCAGAAATTCCACTAACATATTCAGTGTTACGTGATCTGTACCATCAGTTGCAGAGAAGGCCACGTTTGGTG
This sequence comes from Chelonoidis abingdonii, assembly GCF_003597395.2. Taxonomy (NCBI): domain Eukaryota; kingdom Metazoa; phylum Chordata; order Testudines; family Testudinidae; genus Chelonoidis; species Chelonoidis abingdonii. The sequence goes on from NC_133770.1 coordinate 3,524,661, forward strand.
CCTACCAGAGCACTACTGGTACCAGAGGCACACTGCCCCCTCTCCTTAGTGATGCGCCTCTATGCGGAGCCCTGGCACCACCCTGCTGCCCACCCTACAGCACCACGAGCCTGAGACTGGAGTCAGGAGCAGCTCAACTTCCTTGTAGGTCAGAGGCGAATGGGAGGCAGCAGACACTGGCTGGTATTCTGCCGCTGGTAAATGACAGCGCCCCCCAAAAAGGTTGAGAGACGTTGCTGTAAGTTCATAGGGGCCTGCCTCGTTTAGCATTTTTACCCATCCTGTTGCAAATGTTCTCTCATCACTAGCTCCAGTCTTCAGCCTTGCACAGCAGCACCTGCTGCGTATGTTCAATCCCCTGAAACTATATTGGCCTGACAAGTTATGATACAAGTGTTGCCGAAGTATAAGGAAAAAAAGAAAACAGGACAGGCCCCTCGCTTGTTGCTCAGGGGAGGGTACAACACACCCAGGATAGGGTTACAGGTTGTTTGATCCCATGTCCATGTGATTCTCACCAGGAACTGGACTACATGGGTATTATACCACTACAGTTCTGCCTGTCAACTTTGCCATGTAGACAAGCCCTCACTCTGTGCCCCTTCTCGGAGTGATTTGTGATGAACCTGGGAAATCAGCATCTCAGCTGTGCAAGGACAGAGAAGAGCCGGGTGGGGTGGAAAATGGAAACATTTACTAGGGAGCTGAAAATTTTGTTTTCGAAGTACTCGTGTAGCTGCCAAATCTCTTGGATGAAGCAGGAGTGTGAAAAACCATTGCCGGGGGAAAAGGGCTCCTTTATTTTATTGTTAATTGCCAAGTTCTAGCTCCAGAGTCTGGCTCTTTAGACAAACAAAGTAGAAAATAGAACAGGCCCCGGGGCTTTCCCATTCCCAAGCGCTTTTTTCCAAACATTTCAAAATGCTTCATTACTATTAAGTCTCACAACGCTGCTTTCAAGGAGCCGAGTTTTACTCTGTCTGCAGCTGGAGACAGTGGACCACAAAGAGATTAAGCAGCTGGCTGGGGTCACGCACACAAATACCTGGGGTGTCCTGACCCCAGGCCAATGCTTTAGATACAAGTCCCTCCTTCCTTCCTTGTGGAGAAAAAAATGGAGTCCAAAATGTCTCGGCTGGACTGACCCTCCCAGCAAAGACTTGACAGCAAAGCCCCGAGGGCTGTGGCAGATATCCCGGGGAAGGAGTTCCCCCAGTGAGGTCCCTGGTCAGAAAAGACCTTACCCGTAGCCCGTCTCAGGGGAAAGTCAGCCAGACAGCACATATCACCCTGCTGAGTTCAACGGCCTTAGAGAGACAGAGGGGAATAGTTACTGGGTTGTTATAGTGGTTGACTGCGGTGGTTACAGTAGCATCTTTCCCAGCCAGGTCACGCACAGCAACTCCCTAGAGCATCACCGTCAATTTGACCAGAGCTGTAGACCCCCCTGGAAGCCCTCCTGGGCCCTGTTTACTGATGGACTCAGACCTATGAGCTGCAGTTTCCCTGCATCTTTAGCAGGTCCGAGCCCTGGTTCATTTAGGAGAGGGTCACTTTTCCCACGAGTCTGTGCTTTTTGTCCCATGCCCCAGTATCCCTGTAAAACCATATTTACCAAAAATAAGTCTCTGACGTGTCAGTCCCCTACTCAGACCCCTAGACACACTGTCCCCAAGAGTACACTGACTAGTACTGCTGCCACCAATGCGGTGTGGGGGGGGAGGCTGAGTTAAGGTGGCAAATGAGACTTGACACAGCTGAGCGCTAATGGAACCCAGCTCTTCTTTTCTGCCACTGGATAAAAATGCAGGCAGAGGGCAGAGGAAACAGAGAACGCAAATCAGCAAAATTGATTCCATGAAGCAACAGCAGGTGTTTCCATGTTACACACCTGCTGCTGCTTTAATGCCGAGCCTCCAGCAGAACAGACACAAGAAGCTAGACCCAGCAACCCTCTGATTCAGAGCCCCCCTCCTCCCCTGCCCCAGAAAGGCCATGGGGAGAGCAGTCAGCTGAGGGTTACTCTGAGTCCCTCCCTTTCATTTCAGTACAGTGTCAGCACATTCTGACAGAACAGGGATACTGCCCAAAGCGTCCAAGCCACCCCAGCTAAACGGATTGCTCTCCCGTCCCACCGCTAACTTCGTTAAGGGACGAGCTGCAGCCAAGCTCAAGTGCTAGATAACCCTCCCAACCCCCTCCCGTCCACCCTGCATCTGAGCAATCAGGAAATAGGTCACCAGGACAGTACCTGATCTCCCCAAGCCCCAAGGGATCAGCGTCAGAACTCAGGAGCTCACGGCTCCTAGGCTGCGGCTCACAACATACCTGCCTCTGTGGCTACATTTCGTGAGCTGTTCGCTCTGAGGCTATGTCTACACTCCGTGCAAGGGCACGAGGCTCCTGCTTGTGCACACGCACTTGCACCAAGCTAGCACAAGTATCACTAGCAGTTCCGCGGCAGCAGCACGGGTAGTGGAGGCACAGCTGAGCCGTGCAGAACACAGACCCGCTGCTTTCAGGCGTGTTTGTACTGGCCTAGCTCAGTCGTGCCTCCACTGCTGCCACAGCCACACTGCTAGTGATACTTGTGCTCGCTCACTGAGTGCCAGTGTACGTGTGCACACGCCGGGGCCGCTGGCTGAAGTGGGATTTGAGAGGTGCATAGGCCATCTGCTTGGGCTGAATTTTCCCCACAATGCTCTCACCGTTAGACTTCTGGACAAAATTCAGCCACAACTCCTGTTGAAGGCAGTCTATTTATTGGCCCTCTCTTGCACAGCGCCTGTGGAAGTCAGGGAGCCTCCACTGCCTGCTCTCTCCTCTGCCCACCTCCCCTGCTGGTGGGCAGAGCTGACCTCTCACTTGGATTTCTTTTCCAGAAGATGCACAAGATGCTGGGTGCTGAGCCCCTCCCAGGCAGTGCTGCCTACTCTCCCTGGCATCGGCGGGCAGGCAGAACGCTCCGCGCCATGAGCAGCCCAGCCCCACGTCTCTATATGGCTCTTCCTCATGTGGCTAATACCTACCTCCCAGCTTTATCCCATGAGCTCAGCATCACAAGCGGGGCTTTGTAACCAGCCTGCAGGAACCTGCTTTATGAGGCTCTCTCTGCACCAGCTGGGGCAAGGAGCTTTCTTCAGCCCTTCTGGGGTTACGAGGTGTGTTCCTACTTGACCCTTTAGGGTGCTCCATGATGGGCACGATGAAAGAAGCAAAACCCATCTGAACCCCCTGTCGGGTCTTTTCTCCAGATAAACTTTGGTATGTTTCTAATAGAACTGCCTTGAAACAAAGCACATGGGATATTCTGCACCCAAGGCTGGATGACTGGTTGGCCTGTCTGCAACACCCCAGCCATCTCATTTCCTTAAGTAGCGAAATACACACAAACACTGGCAATGCTTCATCTCCTGTTTATAGTATGAGACCAAGGGCCAAATAAATCACCAGTGTATTGCCACTGAGGTCAGGAGATTTACATCAGGGATGCCTTTGGCCTATGGATTTGAGGAGGACTCATTGCAGGGCGATTACTTGGAGCATTGTCAAACGGCAAATCCACTCACGTCCTTCCTCTGGACACTGCTTTGGAGGACAGCCTGATCCTCAGCTGATGTGAACTGGGATAGCGCCTTTGAGGTCACTGTTGCTACACCAGTTCACATCAGCTGAGGATCTGGCCTTAACGGGGCATCCCCTCGAACAGTAGGTGGGTTGGGTTTGGTTTTCATTTCCAGCTGTTGTCCTCGAGTCCTGGTTTCTTGTTTCACTGGTCTTCTGTGGATGATAACTTAATATGTCTCTTGCGTTCAGCTGCAAAATCAAGCCACCTCAATCACTTCTAGAGTGACCAGATGAGAGGGAGAAAATATCAGGACACATATGGGGAAGGGGATCCGCTGGCAGAGCAGAAAAAAAAAAAAAAAGCCGAATGCTGCCGGTGCAGCAAAAAATATTTGGACAAATTGTGTCCCGACCAAAGATCGGTCAGGACATGGGACAAACACCTAAATATCAGGACATCTGGTCACCCTAACCACTCCTCCCCTTTGCCATGGCAACACCGCTCCCCCAGGCTTTGCTCAATCTTCTTATAAAAGGTCCCAGCTTTGGGGCTTCCACCGCTTCCTCTGGGAGACCATGTCACAGACAAGTAGGTCTCCCTTTCAGAGTCTGTTATTCAGCCTATATTTACCATTGCTCTGTTTCCGCCTGTTATTTCTGGTGATTCCCCCTTCACCACGCTAGACATCTTGTCTTCTTCCTTTGGTTATTACTCTGCTCAGTGATCTCCAGTCATACACCTGATCGCTCCATTGATTTGGCCTCTCTCCTGTGTGGGCTCCCTTGTGCTGAACGGTTCCTTGCTTGTTTCTGAAAGTCACTCTCTGACAGCCTTCCCTGGCTGACCAGAAATTCATACACCTGAAAGATTCCTGCCATTCCTAAGTCCATAAGGCGGCCCACTTTGCTGAGGAGTTTTTCCCCAGATATGTGTTTCTACATCTCCCCATATTTAAAAGGGGTAGATGGTTACCCTGGATTTCTTGTGGCTCGTTAGATGTTCACAACAATTGGGAGTATCTCCAATATCTTTTGCTGATCTTCACTCACCCAAGAGATTTTCCTGGATTCAGTTCCCAATGCTCGAGATGTTCATCTGCCATCTCCTTCCAGATAGGCCGTTACCCTGGTGCCTCATTGCCAGGAAAAGGAAAGTCATCGACAATGACCACCCGGAATGGGAGCTCCCCACTCAGCTCCTCCCTGTACAGGTGGGTTTCCAGGGGACACTCCAGATGTTCGCCCTGGGGGAAGACAGGTGCGTATCCCCCACCCACATGTGCTCTGTCCCCATGTTGGGTTCGCTGGTGCTTGAGGAGATGATGCTTCTGACTGAAGGCCTTTGCGCACTGGATGCACTGGTAAGGTCTCTCTCCCGTGTGAGTCTTATAGTGGCGTTTCAAGTTCTTTCCCTTCTGGAAGCTCTTCCCGCACTCACTGCAGGTGTAAAGCCGGACTCCCGTGTGCTTGTGTTGATGCATCCTGAGGAGCTTGAGAGTCCTGACGGCGTCTCCACAAAAGGTGCAGCTGTAGGGCTTCTCGCCAGTGTGCGTCCTCTGGTGCGTCACCAGAGTCTGCTTGTGCCGAAAGCTCTTGCCGCAGTCGCAGCAGATGAAGAGACTCTCCCCGGTGTGAGTTTGCTGGTGAACTTTCAGCACCCGGTGTGTCCGGAAGCTCTTCCCGCACTCGCTGCACAGGTAGGGCCGCTCGCCCGTGTGGATTCTCCGGTGGATCTTCAGGCACTCGCTGGTGCTGAAGCTCTTCCCGCATTCGCTGCACAGGTAGGGCCGCTCGCCAGTGTGGGTTCTCTGGTGCGTCACCAGGTGCTGCTTCTGGATGAAGCTTTTCCCGCACTCGGTGCAGAGGAATGGGCGCTCCCCTGTGTGTGTGTGAAAATGGCGCTTCAGGTTCTCGCTCTTCCGGAAGCCCTTCCCACACTCGCTGCAGGTGTGCTCGGAGGCCTTCTGCGCAGCATGACTTTGCCGATGCTGTCGGAGCTGCTTGTGCATCACGAAGCCTTCTCCGCAGTCATTACACGTGTAGGCGCTCCCCTCGGCATGAGTTCTCGCGTGCCTCATGAGCGACTGCCTGTGGCTGAAGCTCTTCCCGCAAGCCTCACACACATGGAGCCTTTTTCCCATGTGGGTTTGCTGGTGAACGCGGAGATCCCTGCGTATCCGGAAGCTCTTCCCGCACTCGCTGCACAGGTAGGGCCGCTCGCCCGTGTGGGTCCTCTGGTGCTTCACCAGGTGCTGCTTCTGGATGAAGCTCTTCTCACACGCCGTGCACGTGAAGGGTCGCTCCCCTGTGTGGATCCGATTGTGCCGCTTCAGGTGCTCACTCTTCCAGAAGTTTTTCCCACACTCGTCACACGTATGGGGCTCCTTCATGTGGATCTGCTGGTGCAGTTTGAGATGCACGGGCGTGCAAAAGCTTTCCCCTCAGCCAGGGCTTCTGTAAGGTTTCTCTCCAGTGTGGATTCTCTTGTGGACCCTAAGGGTTTGCTTACAGCTGAAACTTCTCCCACAGTCGTTACACACATGCAGCTTCTCCCCAGCGTGAGTTCGCTGGTGAACCTGAAGAACCCTGTGTGTCTGGAAGCCTTCCCCACCCTCGCTGCAATGAAACACCCTCTCCCCCAGGTGGGTGCTCTGGTGTGTTTTAAAGCGGGCTGACGTGCTGAAGCTCCTCCCGCACTGGGGGCAGTTATACGGCGCCACCCCTGAATGGGTTCTCTGATGCGTTACCAGATGGTGCTTTTGGCGAAAGCTCTTTCCACACTCTGGGCAGGGGTAGGGTCTCTCCCCGCTGTGCGTCCGAATGTGGCGTTTCAGATTCCCGCGCTTCTGGAAGCTTTTCCCACATTCACTACATTGGTGAGGTTTCTCATCTGGGCTGAGCTGCTGTGGATTTGTGGTTTCAACATGCTTTCCTTTCAGGTGGGCTTGAGCTAGTTTGTTTCTCCTCCCCACAGCAAGGCTGCCCTGGATAGAAAAAAGCAAATTATATTCCTTTTCCGGGTCTCTGAATGGTGTCTCCAGTTGTCCCAGGTTCTCAGCAGTTTCCTTATCATCCTCATCCTCCTTAATTAGGAGCCTGAAATCAGCTGCTGGAATTAAAAAGAAAAAAACATTCTGGGCATCCACATGTGTTGGTTGCAAAGACCAAATCTGTTACCAACTAACACTTGCTTCCAAGAGATTTCAGCCCTTGTCACGCAGGTCTGCTACAGCTGCGGCTCAATACACTGCGAGCAGCGAGCATGAGCCTGGTCTAATTACGGGTCTGATTCTGCCACTCTTGCATTAAGCACTCCCATTGAAATCAGTGGGACTGCCTTACAATAAGTACACCCATTGAAATCAGTGGGACTACCTTGCATTGGTCACTCTCATTGAAATCAGTGGGACTATCTTTGGAGTAAGGGGAGATTGGGGTGACAAAAATCTGGCTGGATGTTAGAACAGTTTTCCAAAAAGCATGTGGTATTGAATTAAGTTGTAAGGTCAATGTAGCTGAGGGCTTCTCTGAAGCAGACTTCAGGAGCACACTTGCAGGACTAAGTGCTGTTCAGATAACAACAGGTTTCACAGCATGGACCCCTCAGGGTACGTCTATACTACTCGTCGGATCAGCAGGCAGCAATCGAGCCAGCAGAGGTTGATTTATTGCATCTAATCTAGATACGATAAATCGACCCCCAAGTGCTCCCCATTGACTCCTGGACTCTACCACCGCGAGAGGCATGGGTGGAGTAGACAGGGAGCAGCAGTAGTCGACAAACCGCGGTGAAGCCACCGTGGTAAGTTGATTTAAGTAAGTCCACTTTAGCGATGATATTCACATAGCTGAAGTTGCGTAACTTAGATCGATTCCCCTCCCAGTGTAGACCAGGCCTCAGAGAGTTTTCCTGGATACTCGGATATCAACCCATTCTGTGTTTGCTCTAAAAATCCTTGACTCCTCCACTCCAGCTCCACACTCCATTGGATCTCGTCCTCCAGTTAATCTCCCCAAAACAAAAATTCATTCTTTTCACTAGACAGTAAACTGCCCTATGCGTCCCTGGGATTGATAACGGCCTGGATCACTTTCCCAGTACAGCCCAACACAAATACTCATCTCTGATTGCTGCTCTTGTCTCAGATGGTAGCAATCTGCTCATGGCTTCTATGGCAGGGAAGCTAGTAAAGTTGCTACTCACTCTCAGGTAATTCTCTTTCTTCCAGATCCTGATGCTCCCAGAGCGATGGCTCTTCCTCCAGATTGTTCAGCAACACAAGAGCAGGTCTGGGAACTGGATATCCTGTTCACAAAGAGGATTACACAACAGTCTGCAAGGTTCTCCTTCCACCCTGTGCTCAAATTCCCCATTCCTACCCCTGGAGCAAGAGGCTCTCGACAGCACTAGCAATCGCACCCACATCTGAGCAGCATCACCACTCACAGCAGGGCCAGGACTTGGCACTTCAATGTTCATTTGCAAAAACTCTGCAGCTTTTTACGTACTGGAAAAGCTGGGGGATCAGATATTTGCCTCAATCTCTGATCCCACCCAGGAACGTCAAAGCTCCTCCAACACACAGTCAAACAATGAAAACTGCTCTTTACCTAGTGAAATCAGATGATCATAATTCTCCCTCATCACCTCCCGGTACAGCGCCTTCTGAGATTCTGTCAATTTCTCCCACTCCTCAAGGGTGAAATAGACAGTGATATCCTCAAATGTCACTGGCACCTAAAATCCAGAGGGACATAAACTCAGCACCTACTGCTGATGCCCTGAGACTCAGCCAGGCAGAGGGACATGTTTCTATGCCGTACAGCACGTTTTTATTCTGCTGTGGATGTTTCATAGACACAATCTCGTTTTTGGACATGGGTAACTGCGTTTGGTGCAGAGTCAGTGCTCACTAATTTATCCAGTGGTATCTGAGCACCTCAACAAAGAGATAAAAAGCTCCGAAAGAGCTTAGACGTTGTAGTCTGAACTTTACTGCTGTCGCTACATGGCTTCCTCATTGCTCCACCTCTACACACACAGGCCTCTCCTCCACTCTTCCTAGACATCTGGAACTCCACAATACATTGGCCAATCACTTGCTATAGGCCCCTTCTGACCAATCAGAACCTCCCGAGCAACGTCTGGTCAGTGACATAGGCGCTTGCATGAGAGAAAAGTAAAGTCTTGATTGGTTGGAGGCACTTTACTATCCAGAGGTTTTGTCTTTTGAGTATATAGTTCTGCACCCTGCCTTTCTGTGCCCCCACCAGTGGGTTATTCCTTACAGTATGTTGAATCCACCACCTCTATAAACTGCACATATACAATCTCCACACCTAATAGGAGATCACGGCTTCTCGCGAAAACACATCTGCGTGGTCTATCTCACAGTCTTTCTAGGACTCCAGTGGGCTTTCAGCACGGCCCAACACTTTTGCATCTCTTCCATGCTCTTCACAGCACTGAATGCAAATCTTTTCTTGGAAAATGCTGGGCTGATACTGACGTTTATTTTTTGGCTTTTAACAGTTAGATGAGGGTGGCCCCATGTTTACAGCACCAACTTCCTTGCATTTTAGAGCATGAGCAGCTGGCTGCAGGCTATGAAGTGCTGTGGCCAATTTTCACATGGTAAATAAGCACCCCGACTTTCGCAATAAGCCCCAAATCAAGCTAATCCCATTTCAAAACAAGGCCAAAACCAGCCAATCCCCAAGAACCCCCAATACTCTACGTGACTAGATCCCCCCGGCGTGCAGCCTGGGACTGCAGTGGGCCTGCTGCGCACCCCTGACTCTCTTCCACCTTGTCCCTGCAGCCTTGCCCTGCTCGCCAGGAGCGATCAAAAAAAGCAGCAGCAACAAGCTACAAGCAAAAAACTAGTCAACAAGCAACTCACAAACCAATTTATATACGAGCACTTTATATAGGAGGAAAGATTAAACAGGCTAGGACTCTTCAGCTTGGAAAAGAGGAGACTAAGTGGGGGATATGATAGAGGTCTATAAAATCATGAGTAGTGTGGAGAAAGTGGATAATGAAAAGTTATTTACTTATTCCCATAATACGAGAACTAGGGGTCAACAAATGAAATTAATGGGCAGCAGGTTTAAAACAAACAACAGGAAGTTCTTCAGGCAGCGCACAGTCAACTTGTGGAACTCCTTGCCTGAGGAGGTTGTGAAAGCTAGGATTATAACAGAGTTTAAAAGAAATCTAGATAAATGCATGGTGCTTACGTCCATAGATGGCTATTAGCCAGGATGGGTAAGGAATGGTGTCCCTAGCCTCTGTTTGTCAGAGGGTGGAGATGGATGGCAGGAGAGAGCTCACTTGATCATTGCCTGTTAGGTTCACTCCCTCTGGGGCACCTGGCATTGGCCACTGTCAGCAGACAGATACTGGGCTAGATGGACCTTTGGTCTGACCCCCTATGGCCATTCTTATGTTTTTCTTATGTAATTAACTCCCAAACAAGCCCAAATTGCTGCATTTTCCCCACAGGTTTGGCATATCTGCCCTGTTGGTTCCAGGAGATTAGAGAGACAAGGTGGGTGAGGTCACATCTTTAACTGGCCCAGCTTCTGCTGGCGAGAGAGCCAAGCTGCTCCAACAAGAGAGATTGCCTCCCCCGCCTTGTCTCTCTGCCAGCCAGCAGACTGGGCAGGGCAGAAGGGTTGAGCGTTACACCTGCAGGGGGCCAGGCTCTTTGCTCCAGTCTCGGCCCCGATCCTACTGCACACGCCGGGTGCTGGGTAGGGCCTGGCTGGAGCCCACTCCCGGCGCCAGGGCTTACCCCCATGGACTGCAGGTATCCGGCGGCGTGGGGCAATCAGAACCCGCAGGTGTGGGGCCAGGGGAACCCACCTCCTGCCCTGCCGCGGGGGGCTCTGCCTGGAACCAGCTGATGGCAGCCCCGGGAGTCCCCCCCAGCTACAGCCCCACGGCCGGGGGCCGCCCCCCAGCTCCCCTGAGCGCGAGGCGGGGGCAGCAGCGGGGCAGGTGCTCCTGGGAGCAGGGGAAGCTCCTCCCCGCAGCCCCAGAGGAGGCCTCCAGGGCCCTGCAAACGCCGCCCCGACTCCCGGTGAAGCGGGGTCCCCGCGAGCAGCCCAACCCCTTTCCCCGGGACCCTCCCTTGCCCTGCTGGGAGCCACCCCCAGGGCCCGCCCAGCACCCGCTGCTTCCCCTGGCTCCTACCCGAGCAGGGGCCCCGCCAGCCATGGCCCGGGCGCCGCTGCAGCCGAACCGGCGCCGGAGCCCCGAGCCCCGACCCCTGCACCTGGAAGCCGCGGGCTCCCGCTCCGCCGGGGCAGCGCCTCCTGCGGCGCCACGTGTGTAATTACCGGAGACTCCGCCCCCCCACGGACACGCGAATGGGCAGGAGCTTCAGGGCCCAGACACGCGCTGCGGCTTTCAGCCCCCTGGATGGGGCGGGGGAGGCGGCCAGGCCACTCGTAAGGCGCCAGTAACAGAAGTTGGTTCTGGGTCCAAAAACCACCCACCCGTAAGCATGTTGGGGTGGGAGCTTGTTTCTCCCACTAGCTACTTGCCCCAGCCCCCCGGTGACTGCTGGAGAAGGTGAGGGGGGATTTGATAGGAGCCTTCAACTAAGTGGAAGGGGGATCCAAAGAGGATGGAACTAGACTGTTCTCAGTGGTGGCAGATGACAGAACAAGGAGCAATGGTCTCAAGTTGCAGTGGGGGAGGGTCAAGTTGGATATTAGGAAACACTATTTCACTAGGCGAGTAATGAAGGACTGGACTAGGTTCCCTAAGGAGGTGGTAGAATCTCCTTCCTTAGAGGTTTTTAAGGTCAGGCTTGACAAAGCCCTGGCTGAGATGATTTAGTTGGGGTTGGTCCTGCTTTGAGCGGGGGTTGGACTAGATACCTCCTGAGGTCCCTTCCAACCCTGACATTCCATGATTCTATGCTCAGTACTTTCTTTCCAGCAGAGGTGGTTTGGGGGTTGGTCAGAGGACGCAGTTTTCGTTGTGTAAGGTGATGATGCAAATCAGGAAGGGTGAAGAGCTTTTTCAGCCCTGGACTTTAACATGGCACAGGGCTGATGGGCCCCCAAGCCAAACTCTGGTATGTGTATAACAGCATGTGACACAGTTGTCTATAGTCTGCTCAGCTGCCAGTGTAGTCACTCTGGATTTACAGCAGTGTAAAAGCAAGAGGAAAATTTCACCAGGTGTCTGGAATGATTTATCAGTTCTCACTTCTTCAGCCTGCATCCCACCATAAGAAAACTCCACTACAACCACTTGATGAGGTCCTCTTGGCAGAGGGCACAGGAGTACATAAGGGTCCAAGGATCCTCTGGGTCTGGTGTGTATGCAGTAGCTGGCCCATGAATGTCATGTAAGGTCTCCAAAGAAAGCCTGTGTCACACTGGTTATCATAATCATTTTAAGATGCATATATGGAAAATATGCTAAAAACTCTGTTTTCTAGGTTGGTGAGTTAAGGCAAGTCACTGACAGGTGATCCACAAACTCCTGTCAGGCAATTGGTGCTCATCTCATTCTGGCTGGTCACTGTGATTAATTGAGCAAAAGTATTGCCAAGCTTAAAATGAACAAAGGTATTGCCAGTGTTACGCCTCAAACTTCCGTTTGGCAGAGGTAAAAAGGGCACGCTTGGCAGAGGTGAAGAGGGCATGCCTGGCAGAAGCAAAGGGCAAGCTTTGCAGAAGTAAGCTAAGACCTGTGGTCAAAACATGCTGCAACCAGATAACACATTCTAACTCCTATAAAAGGAGATAAGTTGTGCCATGGGCACAGCTTGTCTAACTCACAATTAAAACAATTGGCTACAAGAAAATATATAAGTATAAATTATACAGTCAAAGCCACACAAGGAAATAAGCAAGCATAAATTATACAGCCAAGGTGGCAACACTAACCACAATAAAGATTTGGCTGACCCTAATTGGTCAATCTGTTTTAAAACATGGTGGACAGACCAGATAAAAAGTATGAAGGCACAGGACTGTGTGTATGTTTTGAACATAAGAGAAACCTGACTAACGACCCCTGAACCGAAGGGACGTGCACTTCACCGTCTGTAGCTGGCCGTGCGGAAAACAGCCGATTGAAGGGTAACGTATTCTCGGGTGAATGCAGGCTAAGGTTATGGAGTGAAGAAGTCTGGTTGCTCAGGCAGAATTGATCTCAGTATTGATATTATAGTGTTAAAATAGTAGTAAGTAGTTAATGAATAATAATTTTACATGTACTTGTGCTTGTCTTCTGTATAACTTGCCATTTATGTTAATCCTTATTCCGTGCTGGTCTTTAATCTTGCTTTTCTTATTTTATCTGTGTTGCTTTTATAGTTGAAAGTCACTAAAAACCTTTTTTGAGGCATAATCAGTTAATTTTTCAAATAAAGGCACTACTCAACCTCATTACACCTGTGCTGGGCAGTGGGAAGTAGTGATCATCCAGGGCCCAATTAGGGTCCTGACGAGTGCCTCCCTCCTCCTTTATTTCTGCAGTCATGTGCAAATTAAGTATTGTCCAATTCACAATGGACTGAGCAAAATGCTAGTCACTAGACTGTGGAGGTTGCAGGACAAAACAAGAACACTTGGGCTTATCCTGTTTACAGTATATCTGGGGTCTAGATGAACCCCCAGTTCTCCTTCTATCTATGTGAACAAACCACCAGCAGGCTTGATCTTATGGGAAGGGGTTTGAGCAGAGGTGAAAGTAAGCCAGTCCAATACGGCGTACCGGCAAGAGCAAGTGCACTGTGCTGGACCACATCAGCTTCCACACTGGGCACTGAAAGGGTTCTGGGCTGCCCACGGCCGTGGGCAGCCCAGAGCCCTTTGAATCACAGCCGTGGCTGAGATTCAAAGGGCTCAAAGCTCCTCGTGGCTGCGGGCAGCCCAGAGCCCTTTAAATCCTGGCCCAGCTGAGATTTAAAGGGCTCAGGGCTCCCCGTGGCTGCGGGCAGCCCAGAGCTCTTTGAATCCTGGCCACAGCTGGGATTCAAAGGCCTCAAAGCTCCCTGTGGCTGCGGGCAGCCCAGAGCCCTTTAAATCCCGGCCCGGCTGAGATTTAAAGGGCTCAGGGCTCCCCGTGGCTGCGGGCAGCCCAGAGCTCTTTGAATCCTGGCCACAGCTGGGATTTAAAGGTCTTAGAGCTCCCCACAGCTGCAGGCAACCCAGAGCCCTTTGAATCCCTGCCACAGCTGGGATTTAAAGGGCTCAGAGCTCCCCGCTGCTGCGGGCAGCCCAGAGCCCTTTGAATCCCCACCGCAACTCTATCAGCTGGGCTGGGGCCAGGATTTAAAGGGCTCAGGGCTCCCCTCAGGGGCAGGAGCTCTGGGCCCCTTTAAATCCCTGCCCCAGCCCCACAAAGCTCAGGGTTTCCCCCGGCAGCCAGAGCCCCGGGCCCTTTAATTTGACCCTGAGTCCCAGGGGGCTCCCAGCCACCTCTTCAGCTGGGAGCCCCTGGCTGATTTAAAGGCCCTGGGTCTCCCAGCCACAGCTTGTGCCCCAGGGCCCTTAAATCTTGAGAGGCCACGCCTCTTCCGGATGAGGCCACGCCCCCTCAGGACTCCAGCAGTACCGATAAGTCCTGTAAATTATTTTCACCCCTGGGTTTGAGCCAAACTGGTTGAGAAGCCTGGGGAAAGGACGGGGGCCAGCTAGCTTGCAGGAGCCAGGGCCGTGCCTTGAGAGTTCTGTTTAGGTGCTAGCGAGCATGTTATGATTTTGTTTCATATGTAACCATTTGTTTCCAAATTCTTTCTGTCCCTCGCTTGATTCTCAGTTCTCTGATGTTAAGCGTATCCCTGTTGTCACTATACATTTACCGGAGCTGTGTGCACAGAGCGGGGATCCTGAGCGGGCGTGTTCTGTTCCTTTGGGAGCAGTGAATCTGAGAGCTCTGCATTCAGTGGTATTAGGAGTGTGAGTGATAACGTAGGATTCAGGCCTGTATTTTCACCTGAGATAGAATTTTGGGCCTTGTTTGCCTGTTTGATTCTTGATACACTTACACTCTTACTAGTATGTGTGAACAAAGGACAGACACCATGTGTGTTGCTTCTGCCTGGCCAGATGGATTTGTTAGTATAACCAGGGCCGGCGCTTCCATTAGGTGAACCTAGGCAGTCGCCTAGGGCACCAGGATTCGGGGGGCAGTATTTTGTGCGCTCCCCACAGGGTGCACAGGAGCTTCTGGTTCCCCTCCCGTCGCGCCGCTGAAGAAGGACCTTCTGCCAACGTGCCGCGGGAAACAGCGGCAGGCAATTGACCAGGAGTGCCGCTGTCACCTGCGGCATTTCGGCAGAGGGTCCTTCGGCGGCGTGATGGGAACGGAACCGGAAGCTCCCGCACACCCCGTGGGGAGCGCACAAAATGCCGCCCCCTGAATTCTGCCTAGGGCGCCAGAAACGCTGGCACTGCTCCTGAGTATAATGGGAACAGATAAGAACAGTTGAAGTGTAAACAGATGATAACAGTCAAAGTGTTACTGGGCATGGTGGGAGGGGAACACTTGAAGACTGCCTATCCCTATCTCAAGGCAAGGTCAGGCAACCAGTCGGGAGGGACAAGGGGGATTGGGGGGAAGGTATAAAACACTGAAAGGCCAAAGAAATGCCTGTCCCTGACAGTAGCACAACCTCGCTCCTTACCCCTCCCATGGGGTACAAAAGAGGTGCGACGAAGACCCCAGACTCATGACCGCCCCCAATGAGACATGCCCATAACTTGTAAGGGGTGGGACCCAGGGTGTGCATTGCAGGTATAATTATGCCTGCTAGAGGGGAAGGGGGACACAGGCAAGGCTCTGCGGTGTCGGAGCTGGGAAAGGGGATGTGGGGTAAACACTCCGCGGCATTGGGGCCGGGAAGGGGGACGCAGGATAAACGCTCCGTGGCATCAGAGCCGGACAGCGGGATGCGGGATAAAGGCTCTGTGGCTTCGGAGCCGGGCAGGGGGACGCAGGGTGAACACTCTGCTGTGTGAGACCTGGGCAGGGGGACGCAGGATAAATGCTCTGCGGCATCACAGCCGGACAGGGAGACGTGGGGTGAACGCTCTGCGGCGTCGGAGCCGGGCAGGGGGGACGCGGGCTGAACGCTCTGCGGCGTCGGAGCCGGGCAGGGGGGACGCGGCTGAACCCTCTGCGGCGTCGGAGCCGGGCAGGGGGGACGCGGGCTGAACCCTCTGCGGCGTCGGAGCCGGGCAGGGGGACGCAAGGTAAAGGCTTTGCTGCGTCGGAGCCGGGCAGGGGGTCGCAAGGTAAAGGCTTTGCGGCGTTGGAGCCGGGCAGGGGGACGCAAGGTAAAGGCTTTGCGGTGTCGGAGCCGGGCATGGGGACGCAGGGTAGAGGCTCTGCAGCGTCGGAGCTGGGACCAGGACACTGGGAAACAGGTCTGTGTGGCATCAGAATTATGGACATGCCCCAATAAAGATGACATTGCCAGCACTTCAGACTTCTGGTCTTCTGCTGTGTCTGTGTGACAAAACCGGGGCAGGGGGTGAGAGGAAAGCCCTTGAACAAATGGATCGGGGCTGAGCGCTCCAGAGGGATGTTCCAAGGACTTGGCCATTGGTGGATGCTGATCGCTAACCTGTACAGAGAGCGAGGGCAGAGGAGGCCTGGGAGGCTGATGGGAGCTAATCCACAGCAGGTCCAGACAAGACGTCCTCCCACTAAGGGCAGGTGGTGGGGGGTCATGGGAAGCGTCACAAGCTGCCATTAGTGAGCGGACAGCACAGGGACTGGGTGCCTTGCCCTGCACCACAGACTAGACCTGCCTTCGTCCATCCTCTGCCAGCCCAGCCTAGGAGCTGTCAGGACAGAGGGTTCCACACGGAGCAGAGGCTGGAGGAGACGCACAGGTGAAGGCCAGATTTTCTGAGCTGTAAGTTAAACGGCCCTTAGATGGACTATTGAGCGTAGGGGTGTCAAAACTGATGGAACTCAGCGAGGAACCAAGAGGGGAGGGTGGCCTGGAAACTACACCCCCTTTGACTCTCTCCCACCCACCCTACGGCTGTGTAAGTAGGTCCTGTGGAGTCTGCACTGGACTCCCTTCCGCTGCAGGATTTAGGAAACACCGCCCAGGCCCTGCCCCCACTCCACCTCTTCCCCCAAGCTGTCACCCCACCCCTTCCCACCTTTTCTCCGCCCCCAGCTCCACCCCTTCTCTGCCTCTTTCTGCCCCCTCCCCTGAGCACGCCCTGTCCCCACTCCTCGCCTTCCCTCCCAGCACTTCCTGCACAGCACACACATCTGATCTATGGCGGGTGGGGGGCACTGGGAGGGAGGGGGAGAAGTTGATCAGGGGGCTGTGGGAAGGGGGGAGGGGAGCTTGGCGGCTAGTAGGTGCTAAGCACCCCCGGAGTCGGTGCCTATGGCTGAATGGATTGAGGCTGTAATGAATCCGTGCTTGAGAAGCCAGAGGCCGTGCCCTCAAGTTAATTAGATCTGCAGAAAGAGCTCGGTTTGTAATACACTATTGCTCCAAACACCCTGCACACGGAACATGAGATTACACAGGATTCACAGGTACTGCTGTTAGGGATGTAACTGGTTTAAGGAAGTACCTGTTTAAACTATTAAAATTATATCGTTAACTGTTTAATCATTCACCAGTTCACAATCTACCCCTGGCGTGGGGGGACCCACCCTGCTGTCTCTCCTCAGAGGTGGAGTGCAGTGGCCTGGGGCATCATTTGTATGTGCATGGCTGCGCGCTGCCACCCCTCGCTCTCCCAGTTTCTAGGCACCAGCTAATTCGGCAGATCACTGCTGGGAGAGCAGCAGTGCCAGGGCAGATCCAAGTGTTTCTGCAGATCTGTGTTCCCAGGCAGACCCACTGCTGCAGCCAGCTGCAAGAGAAGCAGAGCTGGGGGGGCTGCCTGGCTGCCCCCAGTGGTGGGCACAGGCTGATCCAGCGGCACCCCAAGCTGCGAAAGCGCTGCAAGCTCCCGCATCCCCTGGGTATTGCTGTGCTATTTTTGATGTGCACGTTGGCTATTACAATCTGTTTTAAATGTTAACTGGAATCTATTAACGGTAAGACTAATGCTAATCGTTAACCATTTAACATTTTACATCCCCAACTGCTGGACGGTTCTACCCCATGCGACAACAATGCAATAAATCCCTTCTCTCACCACAAGAGACACACACTGGTTTCTGCCATTGCTATTCACACCAGTGAACGAGGAATGTGCATTCCGAGCGAAGTCTGCAGCGCACGCCCAACACCGTCGCTGATGCCAGCTGTTCTTGGGCCTTCCAAGCTCCCACAGAGGAGGCGGCGCAAGGACAGGAAGATCAAGCCCATGCCTGGCCCAGCGAAGCACCAGGCACACAAACTTCACACAAGATTTTTTTAAAAAGTGTCTGAATGTTTGCGTGTGTCAGCGTGGTGCTGGAGAAAGGTGACAGCCCAGGAGACAGGCTTCCTCTATTCCCAGAGCATGTACATAGACAGCGTGGTGCAAGCAACGCAAGCCGTGCTCTTGATCTGGGGAAGTCCAGTTCCAGCAGGCAGGACCAGTAATTCTGCACAACTCATTCAAACCTCAGCCTCTCTGCTGGCCAGGAAGGGGGCCAATTTAGGAAGGGTATATGGAGATCTGTCTACTGGTAAAATGGCTGAGACCCAGCATATTCATTTCCCATAGGCCACATTCCATCACTATCAACCCCAGCGAGATTTAAACTGGCAGCCTAGCAGTAGAAAGCTCACCCTTGCATTAGGAATTGCTATTCAGTGCTCCTCGACTTTTTAAAAAATTGCCTGGAGATCCTGAGAGCCTGGTGGCTCCATCAGCTCTAACACCTCAGCACATGTTGCATCACCTCATGTCTATCAGAAGACAGCTGAAGCACCGCGCCACCCTAAAGGTCACAAAGCAATTCCTGGAGACTTTCCTAAGTGACAGATCTGTGTGTGCGCACACACGTTTTCACCGTCCTCTCGACCGACTTTAACGACAAAGATGTCCACTACTTTGACTCCGTTTAGTTCTCCAGCGCTAGACCAGGTAAGGGGGAGAGAGCTAGATTCTAAACCTTCTTGGACATCAGCGGGAATTGTTGTGGGGATTTTCTATGACCTGTTTTATCCAGGAGGTCAGACTAAGGGTGGATTGAACAATGAGCATAAAAGTGTCCATCCCATCAGATGGGTGGGGGAATATTTTTTACACTTTTTGGACGCTGTTCCTACCTTGGGCGCATGATGCGTTTCCATTTGTCGGGTAAGTTTTCCCCTCGTGCAAAGAGATGTTGCATTTTTGTTCTTTCTGTGCAACTTGCTGCTCAGCGGATTAAGCCTCCTGGCTTGTTTTATTGTAACGCACAACAGGAAACGTGAACGTTGGAACCATGATCACTGAGACCAGCGTTTTTCTTGCATGAGTGACCTGGTGGCGCCGAAGATCACAAATGGTTTGAAAATGTCTCCCGCACTCTCTGCACAGGCACGGTGGCTTGGTTACGTGAGTCTCGTGGTGCCTGAGCAGCTGTTGCTTCTGAGCGAAGCACTTCTTGCACTTGGTGCATTTAAACCGCTTCTCCCCTGTGTGGACTCTCAGGTGCACTGCCAGGTCTTGCTTTTGAGCAAAGCATTTCCCATACTCAGCGCACACGCGGGTCCACTCTGCATGTGTGAGCTGGTGATGGTCCGGATCTGCATGCTTTGAGACGTGCTTCTCCCATTGGGTCTTTTTCCTCTTGTCCCGCCCCGAGGGATTTGGGATTGGAGCTGACCTCCTGTCACTCAGGCTGGACAGAGCTAACGTGGGCAGCCTCTTGTTCTGCTTGGAGACACTGCTCTCATTTGGGCAGTCTTCTGCCTTGACGGAAGCCTGCAAGGCCTGCTCCTTAGAGTCCCCAGGTAATATACTGACTTGTCCCAGGCTTACATCAGACCCTTCGTCATGCCTCTCCACCTCGAGCTGGACCCCGAGAGCATCTGCAGGATTAGAATCAATGGCCAGACAATGGTCAGTGACAAAGAACCTTGATAGGACAATAGATTTTGTTTCACAGGGGACTCCAAGACATGGAGATTTTCAGAAACTTCGTATGGGCCTGCCAGGGGGATCACTCGGGACTCACAAATCCACTTGGCAAGAGGAACTCTGCAACGTGTAGCATCAGGCTCTTAGACTAGAACACAAGGGCTCTTCTCAGGCTTTGTCTACAGTCGGCAGTTTTGTTAGTAAAACTTTTGTCAGTCAGGGGTATGGAAAAAACCCACTCCCCCGATGGACATTAGTGTCACCAACAAAAGTGCTAGTGTGGACAATGCTATGTCGGTGGGAGACGCTCTCCTGCTGACATAGCTCCTGCTGCTCATTGGCAGTGGTTTAATTATGCCAGTGGGAGAGCTCTCTCCTGCTGGCACAGAGCAGCTACATGGAGACCTTGCAGCGGTACAGCTGTGGGCCTGTAAGGTCCGTAGTGTAGACTTGGCCTAAGATGGACAAAATTGACTCCACAAACCCACCGACATGTCTTGGCAGGTAATTTGCTATCCAGACACCGTGCTCTAGACCTGAATTGTCAACCTCCCCACCCTCATCATCTACAACAAGATATGAATTCAACAGTGAAATGAATACAACTCCCCCCGTGAGGTTTTGGGCCTGGATCTGACCCACATCACTTTCTCAGCTAAGTGCAGGTAGAGCAGAAGCCATTTCATCCAGAACAACAGACTGGCAGAATTTTGTTTTTGGCAAAGGGAGAGAACTGGTTACATTTCTAATCGCCCTGACTCCAACCATTACTGGGGATTGCAAGGTTGGTCGTTCCAATGCAGCTGAACCCCCTTCCCTGTTACTGGCTGGATGATTATACCTGCACAGAACAGCACTGAGTTGCCCAAAATACAGGGCAGGAATTCCATGTTAACAGAGGTCACCGTCGACACCTTCTTTTCTGAGCCGTGTTGAGCAAAGGAAGGGAATCCCTAGCCGGCCAGACACCACAGAACCCACTGTAAACGTCCCGTTGATAAAGGGAGGCAAGAAGGAAAACAAAAAGTGAGAGAAGACGGGTCTGATCAGAGAAGGGCTGTGATGTAGGCATGCCCCGACTAACCCAGGTAGACATTAGATCTACTGCATGTCCAATCACCTCCTTGATACTTCACCTAAGGGCGGGGTCGTGTGTGGTCTCTGCCGAAAGCTCAGAACTCCCTGATCATCGTGGAGAATATGAGATGTTTGTAGAGCTATGGAAAATGTTGGACGTTACTTGTTGGAGACACAACACGTCAACTGAGGCGGGGCAGGGCTCAGAACTAGCTCAATCAAGAGTGCGAACACGACCAGCCCAGCATCTGACCACCTGCAGGCCTGAGCACTGACAAAGACAAAAGGACCCCAAGAGACGACTCCGAATAGGGGGCCCTGAGGGCTGGGCTGAGCTGAAGTTAATGTGATGGCCTGATTATGAAGACAGATAAAAGTCTGGGCTGTATAAGGGCTGAAGAAAGGGCACACGATGTTATCCATCCAGAGGTGCTGCTCTGCCAGCAGGAGTGTCTCATGGAAAGGGGATCCCCGCTCTCTGGGCTGGACAAGTGCTGGCTGGACGGACTGACCGACCATTGGGTGAGAAATACCTTATTAACGAGTGCCTTGCCAGTCTAATAACTACAGGCTCTAGTGTGCGTTTTATGTATCTGTATCCTTATGTTTCCAAATCCTTTCACTTGCTTTCATTTGAATCTTTTACTGAAGCTTTGCTAAATAAACTTCCATTTGGTTTTACTGTAGACACATCTAAGTGCCTTGTGCCAAAGAGAACGCTGAACTGAGGTGAGGCCAGAGAGCCCGAGAGCACTGCTTCCAGGGAGGCCACAGATCAGCGCCCGTTGTGGGTGTCCTGAAGACAGGGGACGAGGCACTCGCTGTACTAAACTGCTAACCTGCAGTGGGAAAGAGCAGGACTTGCGATAACCTGCTGTGGAATTTGGGTAGCTTTGGGAGAGTTTCCCCTGGTGGGCACAGACAAAACTCCCTCATGCCGTTAGCAGGTGACAGCGATTCACTCCACCGAGGTTAGCCCTGACAAGTGTCACACATGCACTCTGGTGCCAAGAATAAAACATTTGCTATTTTCTGCAGTGATACGAACCCCCTCACATTTGCACTAGTGGCCTGACGCTGAGCCTTCTTCTCCGGCGAGGAAGGCGGTAATAACACCAGGCACTTGAGCAGCACTTCACCAGTGCAATTCAAGGGGCCAGCTCTGCAGGGGCAATGCCGGATCCTGCATTCCTGATGTGCCCGAGTCACCTGGACTTCACTGGATCCACAGCTCGTGGGACTGCCACAGCCCCAACAACTTCAATTTATGCTCCACCAGCTTCCCCCCACGCCAGGAGCAGATCTGCCCCTGGGTGTTGAATGCACTAGGAATGCAGGCGCAGGCCTACTGAGTATGCAAATGTTGCCACTCACACTCACATGCAGGTGATTCTTTTCCTTTCAGATCCAGTTGATCCGAGAGGTCAATCTGCGATAAAATGCCAGGACTCTCAAACTGATACCCTGTGAACACAGACAAAGGGATTACAGAGCCATCGGTAGGAGCTGGCCCAGTCCCATGAGCTCTTGATCACCATCTGCAGGAGCTGAGGGTGCTCAGCACTTAGCAGGATCAGACCCCGAAATGTCAGTTGCAAAGAAATATTAATCTTAAACTAGAAAAAAGCTGTAAATCCTATTTCTGTCTGTTTGTGCTCCGGGACTCCATCGTGCCCCATTCCACGTGGATGAATGGAAGTAAGCAAGATTGCTCCACTTTTGTTTACAGTGGGCGTAGCTGGGCTCCATCAGGAATCCCCGGGTTGGAAGATTAGCCCTGAATCAAAAACCTTTAAAAAAGCCCTCCAAAGATCCCACAGCTCCATGCCAGAAAACGAACACTGATCTTTACCCAGTGAGATCAGACTGGCACAATTCTCCTTCATCACCTCTCGGTACAGCTCCTTCTGCCACTCTGCTAAAACCTCCCACTCCTCCTGGGAGAAAGAGATGGTGACATCTTCAAAGGTCAGTTGCACCTGAAATCACAAGAAGTTACTCAGCCCTGTCTGCGTCCATTGGCTGCTGGTTTTCCTTCCACAGTTTCCAAGGTCACCTCCTATCCTAATCTCTGCAGGGAAGGGGCAGTCATTTACTGTGTGTGTGTACAGCACCTCACACAATGGGGCCTGATCCTGATTGGTGCTAAAGTAACATACAGCCAGAGCCTTCCTATAAGTAGGGCGTCTGATAACTGGCAGTCACTGGAGCTAGACTCCGTGCCATCCTGGGGTAGAGGTGATGGTTCTTTGCATGGAACCTCCTCCAGGAAGGAATTGCAGGCTGAGGGTAAGAAGAGCAGGGCAGGAGCCCATGCATAGGAAGGGCTCCACAGCTCTTAGTGCACCAGGGATACAGATACTTTGGATACAGGTCTCTGTATTTTTATGGCACCTTCCATCTGGGGAACCCAGAGCATCTGGTCATTCTCACAGTCCTCCTGTCAAGTAGGAAAAGAGAGTTATTCCCATTCTACAAACAGGGAAACCAAGGCAGAGAGAGGTTAAGGGACTTGACAAGACCACACTGGCAGCATGTGGCAGAGCCACTTCAAAAACCAATATTATCCAAATGGGGTCATTTCAATTCTCCAAGTAGGAAATCTTGGACAGCCCTGAAATCACTGCACAAGCTGTGCCTCGTTCCCATACCAAACATCCGAACCAAATCACTTTGGTTTGCCCACAGTGGGGGAGGTCACCATCCATTTCTGTTTCCGTAGCCCAGGCTGCTACATGCTGGTTCACCTCCTCTTTTATGTTTCATGTGAGCCAGATTCTCAGTTATACCAAGGCCTCTTTACACCACTCTGGCAGCATGGAGGTGCCTGAAAGTAGATGGAGCCAGCCCCTGATTCTATCCCCTCGCCAGCCAGTGTAAGTGTAAGAGCTCCAGGCCTGCCCTGTCCCAGTTTGGGGGCAGAACACAGAATCCTAGAATATCAGGGTTGGAAGGGACTTCAGGAGGTCATCTAGTCCAACCCCCTGCTCAAAGCAGGGCCAACCCCAACTAAATCATCCCAGCCAAGGCTTTGTCAAGCTGGGCCTTAAATATCTGTAACGGAGAATTCCCCACCTCCACTAGGTAACCCATTCCAGTGCTTAACCACCTCCTAGTGAAATAGTGGTTTCTAATTCAACCTAGACCTCCCCCATCGCAACTTGAGACCATTACTCCTTGTTCTGTCATCGCCACCACGACAATAGGCCGAGCTCCATCCTCCTTGGACCTCCTTTCAGGTAGTTGAAAGCAGCTATCACATTGCCTCAACGCTGCTCTTCGCAGACCTATATACATCCCAGTTCCCTCAGCCTCTCCCGTCCCAGATCTGAGGCACAGCCGCAGAGTACAGCTGCCACTCTGGCTGTTCCGCGAGCTCCTTAACAAGGCATAGGCAAATGTTCTCAACGAGCAAGACCTGTATTTACTGAGACAGGGGAGGCAAAGAGACAACTACCAGGGTCTGTGCTGCAGCCAGCAGTCCCTGTAAGGAAGCTCCTTTACACTCCTACAACCCGAGCCCACCCTCCTGCCCAGGGAGCCGACTCCCGCACCTCTCCCAGCATTAAGAGCACTGCCTGGCTAATTCCTTCCAGCCAACAGTACTCTATGAGTTGTAGATGGCATGCAGGGGGTTGTGTTCACAAGCTTAGGCATTTACGTCTGCACGCAATTAGACCAAAGCTGGCCCATGCCAGCGTGCAGGGTTAGCCTAGGAATGGCAGAGGAGACGCTCAGCAGCACTCCCACAACAACCCCAGCAATTCCAGTACTTGCTCCGCAGGGATGAACGTATATTTGTGCATGGAAAGTGAAATGCTTTCCGCACACTGCAAAGGAAGGACTAGTGGCACACCTCAGAACCGACTCAAAACTGCAGCAGGACGCCATCACTGCTTTTACTCCCTCCCAAACCAGGGCCGGCGCTCCATTTAGGTGACTTAGACATCGCCTAGGGCGCCAGCATTCTGGGGGGGGGGGGGCGCATTTTTGCGCGGGGGGCGGCAGGTGGCCTCCGGTGGAGCTGCCGCCAGGCATTTCTGCGACGGCTCCTGCGTGCGCTCGGCGGGTGCTACTGAGTATTTGTCCGGGCCATCTGTCAGCTATCTGTACGTTGGGCACGAACGCGCAACGCTATGCTGCCCGGGCTCGTGTGCCGAGGGGGGCGGCGAAATACCCAGGCGCCTTAGGGCGCCAGAACCCTGGCGCGGCTGCTCCCACCCCCCGGATGATCGCATCAGTGCCGGCCCCACGGTCACCAGTGGGGGAAACAGAAGCATGCACAAAGAGGGTGAAGTAGTCACAAGGCCCAGAGAACAGGAGGGGGGGGATCCTGACCCCATGAACTGTCTCAGGCGCTAAGGCAGGCCGCCGCCCCAATCCTTCTGTTAAACACCTCCAAGAATCCAGGGCTGTTCCACTCTAATTTCGAGCAGTTCATCCAAGGTGCTTCTGGGCCAAGCAAGACCGTCCTATTATAGTAGGGTTATGCCGGTGCGTAAAGACCCGGCCAGCCCGGAGGCACAGAGAGCCGAGCCACAGCAGAGGTGAGAGCGGACAAGCTGCCTTGGGTTGATGAGCTGAAGCCGCGATCCCCCACTGCAGGCGCCTGCAAAGCGCATCTCCCGCGCGGAGCCAGCCGCCCGCTTTGCTGGAGCCCCCCGGGCTGGGGAGAGCACCACGTGCGCACGACCATCGGGCCCCAAGGCCGCGGCTTTGAAGCCGCCTCCCTCCCCGCAGGTGTCCCAGACGGTGAGCGACTCTTCCTCGCCGCTGCCAGGGGCTCGTCGAGCCATCAGCGTGGCCGGTCCACCCCGCAGACCCAGCAACCGAGCCCCTACGCGGCAGCAAGCCCGGCCCGCGCATCCCAGCATCTACCTGGGCCGCAGCCAGGGCCGGGGTCCGCCGGAGCGCAGCGCGGAGGCCCACGGGATTGGCGGCCCGGCCAGCCGTGGTCAGCGGCACCGCTTTGCCCCGCATGGTCTCAGCCTGCGTTCCGGCTCGCCTGCGAAATGGCTGCGGGTCCCGCGGCGGAGCAGCGCCCCCAGCGCCCGGGCTCTGGCCGGCTGCTGCTCTGAGGGTCCCTTCCCCTCTGCTTGGCGGGGCCGCCTGGGAGTCCGGATTCAATCCCAGCGCTGCTGCGAACCGCTGCCTCAGTTTCCCCTTCTTTAAAATCGGGACAGCAGCGTCCCGGGCAGGCTGGAGCGTCATGAAGCGAGGAGGAGTTAGGTGGGATCATGTTAGGGAAACCTTTCGTTCGCAGGGTCCTTAAGGCTTCCGAGGGGGGCTGCGGGTGCATGTCAAGTTGGATAAACCCCTGTCAGGGTTGGGCTGGGTTTACTCAGTCTTGCCTCATAGCAGGGGTGCTGGACGTGGTGACCCCCCCCCCAAACCCCGTCCCTTCCAGCCCCACCTTTCTAGGGTTCTGTGATTCTGCAGCTTCTGCCCTTTGAGAACGCTGAGCTCAGCAAACCACAAATGTCTGAAAACCAGGACATGCTGTGTTATGCGCCAACATAACCTTAACTCTGCCTTCTTTGAGCATTGCCCATAGCTTTCCCCCTCCAACTCTGCCTTTTCCCTGTACCGGACAGGGCACTGCCTGCATTTGCTCTATGCTCAGTGACTCTGCTTCCCCCACAGAATGCCACATTTGGGCGATTTAACAACCCCTTCGCACCCCTTTATAGCCCTGTCACACCTGCACACAGGATAGCACTGAGCCCTGGGCTTTCCCCTCCGCATCACTGAATCCACAGACCGCTCTCCTGTCCAACCTCACTCCTGGCAATGACCCAGAAGTCACCCAATTTCGGGGCTCCGCTACAACCTCGGCAGTTCTGTGCTGAAATGGCGCGGACTGGAAGTTCCTCTCAGTTCGCATGCACCTGGTTCTTTGATAACACACATGGGGCAGGATTTCAAACCCAGCTCTCCTCACATCACAGAGGTTCTCCACACTACTCCAGCTTATTCCTCCACAGTGTTTGTCCTCCATTTCGGGGAATGCCTGCAGACTGGCCACCTCCAGGGGCATCTCTTGAGTTCTGGGAGGAGCTTGTGCCTGCCCACACCTGAAGGCCCGTCCCCCAGCCGAAGGGGAGGAGCTACCAAACCCAAGGCTTAAGTGAGGTTGGGGGATAATGGCAAATAGAGTCAGGACTGAGGGTCCTAGGTACAAAATCAGAGATCCAGAGGGGGACACCAAGCAGAGAACCCCAGGCAGCGCCCACTGTTCCTCGAAGGTGTCTAGGGAGCCAGCGGACACGGCCCAGAGGAACTCTGCTCATACGCGTGATCGAAGGGAGGAACGGAAGTGGGTCCCACAGCACCTCTCCATCCAGCATCCTCCTCCTGGTGCTGGCCAAGGAGGCCATCGATTCCACTAGGAGGAGGTTGGTCAGGAGGTCTTGTGACTTCATGGGGCCACGGACAGGGCGTATGTAAATCAGGAGGTGTGGGAAAAAGTGCAGCCAGAATCGAAGCAGAAGATTCTGGAGGAGAAGGAACCGGGGCTGCAACCTGACACACTCAAGGTAGATGTGCACCATCTACCTGCCAGGTACACACCCTTGCTCACAGCTCCATGAAGGAGCTGCCAACTAATATCCCCCGCAGGCCAGGGGATCAGGGCTGAATACAGACTGGCCCACCAGGCACCTCCAGGAGCAGCTGAGCCTGTGACAATGATGGTGTGAATGAGCAGGTGGGGAGAAGAGGGTAAGAGCTGGGCAGGGCTCAGAAAGAAGGAATAGATTGAAGGATGAGGGAAGAGAGAAGACGAAGGAGCAGAGGAAAAAGAGGATAAAAAAACCAAGAAAGTAAAAGAACAGAAGGTGTCAAAAAGGAAGAGAGAAGGCAGGATTTGGAGCCCGGAGGCCCCTATTTGAAGAAAGGGCATAAGAAGATTGATGAGGCTGGAAGGATCCTCCTGCCTTGGCTGAGAGACATTTGAGAGGGGCACATAAGTCTACCAATATCTGATGGGGGTAAACACCAAAGAAGCACAAAAAATAATTACCGACGAGGGAGAAGTTTATTTAGTGTGTGATCGATTCCCCCACTGACACCCAGCCGAGCGCCCTCTATCGCAGTGCAGTACTTCTCAATTACCAGCTTGCATCCTATTGCTGCTGTATACTCAGAAATACACTAGTCACTATGGTGTGCGAAACACCTTCCATGGCAGCTAGCAGGGATGCAACTGGGCATATACTGCATAGACCCATGGAGAACAGCACCATCCACAGCCTTCCCCAAAACTTCGCTAGATGGTTGAATTTCAGGCCAATCCCCAGCATGGATGTGCAAAGCCTGCTCAGGCAAATGTAGTATTTCACAATCAAGATGTTAAGCTGCCATAGAAATAGCTCTGACACTCAGCTACAAGGCACCTAAATAGCAGATGAAGGCTCCCCTCTACAGCTCAAATTAACTTGCAGTCCATTAAAACAGGGTAACAAAGGTTCATCACATACGCATGGACAGTATGGAAACACTCTGGTGTTCAGACTTGCTGAGATTTTAAGTCGTAAGCCATCATGATTCCTACTTAGGGACTAGGACCCAGAGGAAATTAGAAGCCTGAATATCTTCGTGGATCTGGGCCTATATTTTTTCTGCAGGTCTCTAATCTTAGGTGTATGACTGCTTGGGAGCCCAAATTGAGACATCTGTCATCAGTGGTGACTGAAAATTTGCAGCTGTTTAACTCTGTGATCAGAAGATTCCCTCATGCAGCGCACCTCTGTCAGGAGCACACGCTGTTCCACAGTGCACACCCGGCACCACACCCATACAGGAGAGCATGGTCAGCGATGGTTACTATTCAGCTCATTTCTCATCAGATACAGGAGGTGGCAGCTAAGCACTACAAAAAGTGTTCCGGTCTCTACAATGTCAGACTGCCAAAGCCTCAACTTCCTGCTGCTTAATTAGGCCCTGCTCCAGCAAAGCACTTAAGCATGTGCAATGGGATTATTCGTATGCTTAGAATTAAGCACTTGCTTAAGTGCTTTGCTGGCTCCGAGCAGAGTCCCTGTCCTTGCAGAACACAGGTGTATGCTGGTAGGCTGGAATCTGAGTGAGGGACAGTGTAAAACTGGTTAGCAGGCCACTGCTTGGGAGATCTGATTGGTGTTTGCTGGTTTATATGGAACTATGAAACATCATGAAGCCTTATTAGTCATTCAATAACCCCCCCCCACACACACACACTCACACAGACTTCATCTCCTTACATCTGCGAACCAAACTCTGCAAAAAAACAAAAAAACCACTTCAACTTCTGGTTGTTTGGTTTGGCCTCTGTCCAGCAATGCACTTAAACACATGCAGTGAGACTGCTTACATGCTTAAAATTAAGCAGGTATTGAAGTGCTTTGCTGGAGACGGGCCAGCGGGCATGGGCTCACAAATCACTGGTGGCTGCTGTAATGAAAAAAACAGACGTCAGGTTGGAAGGTGCCTCTGAAGCACTGAGTAGGGGACCGTGTAAAACTGCCTAGCACAGCTGGTTGGGAGATTACGCCAGTGTTATATGTTGGTTTAGATTTTGTAACTATGAAACATCATGGAATCTTATTCAATCACTTAGCAGATTTCACTAAAAAAAGTTCAGCTCCATTCAATGGCACATCCCCCACCTCAGCTTCCTGCTGCTTAGCTTGGCCTCAGTCCAGAAAAGCACTCAAGTATGTGCAATGGGACTATTCACATGCTTAAAATTAAGCATATGCTTTAGTGCTTTGCTGGACCAAGGCCAGAGTGTGTGGTCTTACAAATCACTGCTGGGTGCCAGAACAAAGAAACAGATGGATTTTGCCTTTGCAGTACCAAGTCAAGGACAGCGCAAAGCCGGCTTGCACAAAGCAGCTTGGGAGAAAGTAACAACTCCATAGTAAAAGTTGAGTTCTGGAAGGCAGCCTTATTCCATGTGAAATTTCATCTGGTGTTAGCTGTCATGCCCCTTGAACTTCCGGTGTAGTGTTGACTGGGTTTTGTGTAATCCATTTGTAATGAGTGGCACAGGCGCTGACTTTCAGTTTTCTAGGTGGGTGGGTGCTCCATCCTGGCTCTGCCCTAGGGTTGCCAACTTTCTAATTGCACAGACCCAAACACCCTTGCCCCGCCTCTTCTCTGAGGTCCTGCCCCAATTCACTCCAACCCCCACCCCGCTCTCCCCTACCCTCACTTTCACTGGACTGAAGGGGTTGGGGTGTGGGTGGGAGTGCGGGCTCTGGGGTGGGGCCAGTAATGAGGGGTTCAGGGTTCAGGAGGGCTCTGGGCTGGGACAGGATGTTGGGGTCCTGGAGAGGGTGAGGGCTCTGGCTAGAGGTGCAGGTTCCAGGGTGGGGCTAGGGATCAGGGGTTTGGGGTTTAGGAGGGGGCTCCGGGCTGGGGTCAAGGAGTTTGGAGTGCAGGAGCGGGCTCAGGGCTGGGGCAGGGGATTGGGGTGTGGGAGGGGGTGCAGGCTCTGGCTGGCGGTGTGGGCTCTGGGATGGGGCCACGGATGAGGGGTTTGGAGTGCGGGAGGGGGCTCAGTGCTGGCATGCAGGAGGGGGTGTGGGCTCCAGGAGGGGGCTCAGGGCTGGGGTAGGGGTGTGGGATGGGGTGCAGGAGCAGGATCTGAGAGGGTGTTAGGGAGTGAAAGAGGGTTCCGACCTGGGGCAGGGGGTTCAGGGTGCAGGCTCTGACTGGGCGGCACTTACCTCAAGTGGCTCGCAATCGGCAGCACAGCAGGGCTAAGACAGACTCACTGCCTGCCCTGGCTCCGTGCTGCTTCCGGAAGCGGCTGGCATGTTCAAGCCCTAGGCAGAGAGGCCAGGGGACTCTGCATGATGTGCACTGCCTACGCCCACAGGTGCCACCCCTGCAGCTCCCATTTGGCCACAGTTTCCGGCCAATGGGAGCTGTGGAACAGGTGTTGGAGGCAAGGGCAGCCCACGGAGCTTCCCTGATTGCCCCTGCGCCTAGGGTCCAGACATGTCAGCCACTTCCGGGGAGCAGAACCAGGGCAGATAGGGAGCCTGCCTTAGCCCTGCTGCGCCACCAACTGGACTTTTAACAGGCCCAGTCAGAGGTACTGACCGGAGCTGCCACGGTCCCTTTTTGACCGGGCGATCCAGTTGAAAACCAGACACCTGGCCACCCTACTCTGCCCCATAGCCCTGCCCTCACTCTGCTTCTTTCCCCAACACCCCATCCTCGCTCTGCCCCACTCCCCACCTCCACTCCACCCCCTCCCTGAGTGCCCTGCCCTTGCTCCGCCTCTTCCCACCCCCGCTCCACCTCCTCCCCCCAGGGCCTCCCACCCGCCACCAAACAGCTGAGCGGTGGGGGCCGCTGAAAGATGATCGGCTGGTGGCTGGTGGGTGCTGAGCACCCACTATTTTTTTATCATGGGTGCTCCAGCCCCAGAGTACCCACAGAGCTGGCATCTATGATGGGCAGTATCTAAAATTGGTCTCTGGCTGAGATATGTTTGTATTTCTTATACATTATTGCTGATGTATATCTTCAAAACAATATTGGGTATCTCCGGAAACATTGGCTGAGAGGTGCATCTTGAGAAGATCTGGTACAAGGTGGCATTTTTGCAAGAAATAACTAAGATTAAGGACTATTTTTGCTGTTGTTTTTCATAACTGAAAGTTTATCTTTCAGTGGAGGTTGGCACATAAAATCTCCTTCAGAGACACTCCCAAAGTGTCCTCTTTTAAAATATCTACTACTATCTCTCCCAATGAGACAGGCCTTTTCCCTACAGCCTATGTAGTGAGGAGTTTGGTGATGTGAGGTTCTCTGCTTGGTTTCCCCCTCTGGATCCCTTGTTTTGGCTCTATGACTCTCAGTTCCGTCCTCACTTGCCGACTGGACTCTGTAATTCCTCCCTCTCGGTTGAGGGAGCAGACCTTTGTTTTTGAGGGGACTGGACTTGCCCGGCCCAGTATGCATCATAGCTACAGCCTATGTAGAAGAAGATTTAGTTCAGTGGCAGTCAACCTTTCCAGACTATGGTACCCATTTCAGGAATCTGATATGTGTTGTGTACCCCAAAATTCACCTCACTTAAAAACTACTTGCTTCCAAAAATTAGACATAAAAATAAAAAAGTGTCCCAGCACACTGTTATTGAAAAATTGCTGACTTTCTCATTTTTACCATATAATCATAAAATCAGTTGGAATATAAATATTGTACTAACATTTCAGTATATACTATATAGAACAGTATAAACAAGTTGCTGTGTGCATGAAATTTCGGTTTGGACTGACTTTGCCAGTGCTTTTTAGGTAGCCTGTGGTAAAAGTAGGCAAAGATCTAGCTGAGTTGATGTGCCCTCAGGAAGACCTCTGTGTATCCCCATGGACCCCTGGTTGAAAACCACTGATTTAGGTGCTGCTTCTCTTTGTTACCAAGAAGAGTGAAGCCAGGTTACCCACAGGAAAGAGGCCTGCTCCCTGTGCCAGGAAGCCTCGGGGCGCCCGGTTTTTTGAGGGTTGATGGATGATTTTTCAGTGCTTGTTTTTTCAGTGTTGCTCCAGTTCTCCTCCAATGCCGCAGAGTACCAGCGCTGGGCTGGGGGGGCATGCCAAGGGCAAGGCAGAGGGGATGCAGCATTGCAGCTCTAGCCATCTGGGCCTGGTTTTCTACCTGTCTCAAGAAAACACCATGAAAGGGGCCTACTCTGAATTTTCCCTTATTCAAAATGGCCATCATCTCTTATTACTGCCAATGGGTTGAAGCCAGAAAGGTCACTGCCATGGCCCTATAGTTGATATCTCCTGGTGGAAGTGTGAGGCTGCCCTTAGTAAAGATGGCTGCCACCTCCCACTATTTTCAATGGGATTGAAGCCCTGACCACAGGCATAATTGCTGCCACTGCAGGGTTCAGGGGGCTGGACAGGGCACAGGGACTGTGAGGAGCAGCAGAGACCCCATGAAAGGGGGGATGGGGAGAGTGAGGGGCAGCAGGAAGCAGATTTAGGTGGTGCGGGGGTTGTGGGAGCAGGAGGGAGGGTGATATGGGACCAGGGGAGTATGATGCAGCAAGGAAGCTGAGGGAGATGCAGCCAGAGTGAGGGGCAGGAGGGAGGCTGAGTAGGGAGCAGGGTGGTATGGGGGCAGGAGGAAGTCTGAGGAGGGAGCAGGGGAGTATGGGGGGCAGGAAGGGAGTATGGGTGGCAGGAGGGAGGCTGAGGAGGGAGCAGGGGAGTATGGGGGCAGGAGGGAGACTGAGGGGGGAGCAGGGGGAAGGGTTGTATAGGAGTGAGGCTGAGAGTGTAATGGGGGGATTTGGGGGCAGGAGGGAGGCTGAGGGAGTGCACAGGACAGTGACAGAGGTGGACAAGATTGGATGGCAGCTCCCCCACCCTGGGGGTGGGGTGGGGAAGGGGAGTCCCCTCCGAGTAGCCGGGGGAAGAAGGCCATGCTGCAGCGTTGCTATGTCTATGCTGCACTTTCGTCATTAAAACTTTCGTCACTCAGGGATGTGAAAAAAACACACCCCGAATGACAAAAGTTTTAACAAGGAAAGCTCTGGTAGGGACACTGCTTTGTTGATGGGAGACACTCTCCTGCTGCCAAAATACCGCTCCGAAATACCGCTGGGGGTGATTTTATTTTGTGGTCAGGAGAGCTCTCTCCTGGCGACAGGGGGCAGCTACTCTGTGTCCCTTACAAAGGCGCTGCTGTCGTGGCACAGCTGTGCCATTGTAAGGTGCACAGTGCAGATATAGTCTAACTCTCGTGAACTGATGACCAGTGAGTGCCACAGGTTGACTGTGCATTGTGTGTAGCACTTCCTTTTCTTTGTTTGAAACCTGCTGCCTATTAATTTAATCGGGTGACCCCAGGTTCTTGTGTTATGAGAAGGGGTAAATAACGCTTCCTTATTTACTTTCTTCACACTGTCCTGATTTTATAGACCTCTATCATATCCCCACTCAGTCCGAGTCTGAATACCCCAGCTGTAATAGTTTCAAGATCAATCTACTCAGCATTTTGTGCATTATTCTTGTGGGTGTCATAAGTAGCAGAAAGTTTTACAAGGCAAAGAACTTGCCCAGTGGAGTCTACAACCAGAATGTGCAATGTAACACGTTATGTTTTATTTATTCGTTAGCTTCAAACAGCCCTTCACAATTTACCCTTATCCAAATGAGAATATTGGTTGGAACTCAAAGTCAATGTAATTTTTGTCATAATTTGTATAAAGAACTTGTAAGGGCATAATTGTGTGTGAGACTGAGTGTATCTCAGTGTAGTTAAATAAAGTTAAAGTAGAAAATATGGGATAGTGTCTGTGCTGAGTTCATTTGGATGTTGGAAAAATACGCCTGCTCCTTATTATTAACGACTGTACTATAAATCAAATAAACACTGGCAACTTGAAATCTAGTCAATTTCAGAGAAGTCTCACTGCCAAATTTTGGGTGTTTTTTTTTTTTGTTTTTGTTGTTTACAATCGTAGGTTCCTATTTTTCCAGATGTCTTTCTCTCCCTTGTTGCTGTGTGAAAGTCTGGCAGAAGCAGCAGGGGAAAGTGACTGACTACACAAGGAACAGTGACACCAGCTTAACCCAGAGAACTGTTGAATGCTCAAAACTCACTGGAAGAACAGATTTTTTTTCTCTCTAACTTCTTTCTGCTACAGCCCTCACAGGTGTTCCTTTTAGTAACTGGAAGTAAAACTCAGACATCTACTCAGGACACTCCCTACACTAACACCGGAACAAACCAACATACCCTTAGAGCCCCAACTAGGGTTATTCTGTCTACTACCCAAGATCCACAAACCTGGAAATCCTGGACACCCCATCATCTCTGGAATCGGCACTCTCACCGAAGGATTGTCTGGATATGTGGACTCTCTGCTCAGACCCTATGCCACCAGCACTCCCAGCTATCTCCACGACACAACTGATTTCCTGAGAAAACTACAATGCATTGGTGATCTTCTAGAAAACACCATCCTAGTCACCCTGGATGTGGAGGCTCTCTACACAAACATCCCACACACAGATGGAATACAAGCTGTCAGGAACAGTATCCCTGATGATGCTACAGCACAACTGGTTGCTGAGCTCTGTGACTTTATCCTCACGCACAATTATTTCAAATTTGTTGACAATATATACCTCTGGACCAGTGGCACTGCTGCTATGGCACCCGCATGGCCCACAATATGCCAACATTTTTATGGCTGACCTGGAACAACGCTTCCTCAGCTCTCGTCCACTCATGCCCCTTCTCTACCTATGCTACATTGATGACATCTTCATCATCTGGACCCATGGGAAGGAGACTCTGGAAAAATTCCACCACGATTTCAACAGCTTCCACCCCACCATCAACCTCAGCCTGGACCAATCTACATGGGAGGTCCACTTCCTAGACACCACGTACAAATAAGTGATGGTCACGTTAACACCACCTTCACCAAGCATTCTCAAAACTACGATACCCGCACGAGGAAATAAGGAAACAAATCAACAGAGCCAGACATGTACCCAGAAGCCTCCTGCTGCAAGACAAGCCCAAGAAAGAAACCAACAGAACTCCACTGGCCATCACCTATACAGTCCTCAGCTAAAACCTCTCCAACGCATCATCAGGGATCTACAACCCATCCTGGACAATGATCCCTCACTTTCACAGGCCTTGGGGGCAGGCCAGTCCTCGCCCACAGACAACCCGCCAACCTTAAGCATATTCTCACAGCAACACACACACCATAGTAACTCTAACTCAGGAACCAATCCATGCAACAAACCTCGATGCCAACTCTGCCCACATATTTACACCAGCGACACCATCACAGGACCTAACCAGATCAGCCACAACATCACCAGTTCATTCACCTGCACATCCACCAATGTAATATACGCCATCATGTGCCAGCAATGCCCCTCTGCTATGTACATCGGCCAAACTGGACAGTCCCTACGTAAAAGGATAAATGGACACAAATCAGATATTAGGAATGGCAATATACAAAAACCTGTAGGAGAACACTTCAACCTCCCTGGACACACAATAGCAGATTTAAGGTAGCCATCCTGCAGCAAAAAAACTTCAGGACCAGACTTCAAAGAGAAACTGCTGAACTTCAGTTCATTGCAAATTTGACACCATCAGCTCAGGATTAAACAAGACTGTGAATGGCTAGCCAACTACAAAAGCAGTTTCTCCTCCTTTGGTGTTCACACCTCGACTGCTAGGAGAGGGCCTCATCCTCCCTGACTGAACTAACCTCGTTATCTCTAGACTGATTCCTGCCTGCATATTTATACCTGTCTCTAGAAATTTCCACCACATTCATCCGACGAAGTGGCAATTCACCCACGAAAGCTTATGCTCCAATACATCTGTTAGTCTATAAGGTGCCACAGGACTCTTTGTCACTTTTTACAGATCCAGACTAACATGGCAACCCCTCTGATACTCAGACAGAAATGTGATTTTATTTTAAGTTGATGATGTCTATTTAAGCAGAAAGCTGCATAGATCAAAATGGAGCGTAGCACATTGGCACACACAGGGCCAGATCCCCAGCCCCTCCTCAGATCAGGGGCTTTAGACCCTAAGGAGGTACCTCAGCAGACAAATACAGAAAACTAGGCATGTAACACCCTTAGCAGTGACCCAGTTCTTGCTGTCTCAAGGTATTTGCTACACTGTGTACATACCCTGAGGAGACCTAAGCCACACGGCTTTTTGGCCAAAAACAGCTCTTCCCCATCAGTCCCATGGAGGCCAGGACACCGATGGCCTTGGGCCTTCCAAATACTGCAGCCCTTGATATTCTGGGGCTTCCAGATATGACCCTCCCCAATTTTGTCAAAGTGGCCTGAATCCTGAGGCAGCTCTGCTGTGCAATCAGGCCAGCTCCCAGGTGGGGTCAGCGACTCCTCCCCCTCCTCACTGGGCTCCTAGGCACTGGGCTCCTTGGGGTACTGGCATCTCCACAGTTCCCAGGTGGGCAGTCTCCTGGCTCTCTAGACTGCTAGCTGATATGCCACTGCAAGTATCACCCTTCATGGGGCCTCTCCTAGGGGAGTCCTATTCCTCCCCCTGCGGCCACATTGCTGGGTTGGGATCCTCCTGGTAAGTTCCTGTGGAACTGTCCCTGCACAGAACGGCCAAGCTTACCCTGGTGGCCAGAGTGTGTGTATCTGTCTTCTACTTTGAGGCAAGTTCCTCCCTTGGTCTGCCCTGGATCGGCCTCCATAGTTTACATGGGTGAGGGCCAGCAGTCCCTCAGGCCCTCCTCTCCCAGCCAAGGGACAGCTCAAGTCCTGAGCTGCTTCCAGTCCTGCCTTTAACCGCAGAGCTTACTGCTGGGACCCGCTCTCCCTGGGCAGCCAGAGCCCAAGCACCTCAGCTTCCTACTGCCTCCCTCCAGGCCAGCCCCATCTCCTTGGGGTCACCTCCAGCTGCCACTGCTGGAGTCGAGCCGGCAGCCAGTTCTGCACTGTCTTGGGGTGGGCACGTCAGGCTGCCTGTCCCTGCCCTGGGTCACCTTCTTTTGGCTATCCGTGTAGCTTCACCTCTCCCAGGAGCTCACTGGCCCAGATTAGGGCCTTTGGGGACCTCCTCTCACCCTGCCCAATCCAGTCTCTGGCTGGTCCCTCCAGCATCCTGGCCAACAGCTCCCGTGCTTGGGGTCAACAGTCAAATGGTCATAATGGAATTTCTTGTTTCTAGTAGGTGAGGAGAACGGAAGAGGGATTCGAGCCCTGGCAGTTTTTTGAGCCAGACTTCACTTCCGATGCTGGCATTTTCTGCTGCTGGCCACGCATTCCCAGACACTCAACAGAACTAGCTCGAAGGCAGCCCTTGAATCATGGGAGATGGCTCCTGAACTGGCTGGAGGCAGAGAGATTACTATTTATGTTACTATAGCATGTAGATGCCCCAGTCACAACTCAAGGTGTTTGATGCTGTGCACCTCTCACAATCTAGGTTTAGGATAAGCACCGCTGGTGGATGAAACAGACAAGAGGGAGGGAGAAGGCTGGGTAACGGTAGAACAAGCATTGCAGAAATAAGCAGCAGTCGCAGCTCAGCGCCTGCCTGGCCCATATGAGTGGGCAGTGTCCTGAGGGCATCCAGGCAGAGGTGAGTCTTCGGGGAAAGCCAAGGGAAGATAAGGTGGTGCCCAACTGTCTGGCTTCACAGAAGAGCTGCAACCTCAACTCTGCCTTGTGGGAAGCTTGGGGAAGGAGATGCTACAAGTCTGAGGCAGTTCGGGTTACAGATGCGATCTCTAGCGTACATTGGTTGTACTAATAGTGACGTCTGATGCTTATTTACCCCAAGGATTTCCACGCTGCTCTGGCAGTCCAGAGGAGCCTGAAAAGGGGGGTAAATGTAACTGATGCATTTTAAGGCCACTTTCCCCTGCTAGAGGTAGAGGCCGCCACTGAAGCTACACTTCCATTTTGAGTGCACTAGTTTGATCTGGAAATTACCCCTCCAGCACAGGGCCGGCTCTAGCCATTTTGCCACCCCAAGCACGGCGGCACGCCGCGGGGGGCGCTCTGCCGCTTGCCGGTCCCGCAGCTCTGTGGACCTCCCGCAGGCACACCTGCGGGAGGTCCACTGGAGCAGCCTGTCGCCCTCCCGGCGACCGGCAGAGCGCCCCCAGCAGCATGCCGCCCCAAGCACGCGCTTGGCGCCAGGGCCAGCTCTAGCCATTTCGCCGCCCCAAGCACGGTGGCATGCCGCAGGGGACACTCTGCCGCTCGCCAGTCCCGTGGCTCCGGTGGACCTCCTGCAGGCGTGGACCCTCCGCAGGGACGCCAGTGGGAGGTCCACGGGTGCCACCTGTCGTCCTCCCGGCAACCGGCAG
Organism: Chelonoidis abingdonii; assembly: GCF_003597395.2. NCBI lineage: Eukaryota > Metazoa > Chordata > Testudines > Testudinidae > Chelonoidis > Chelonoidis abingdonii. The sequence goes on from NC_133770.1 coordinate 3,563,176, forward strand.
AGCACCCCCACACACACAACATGCCGCCCCAAGCGGACCCTCTGCAGGGACGCCTGCAGGAGGTCCACTGGAGCCGCCTGCCGCCCTCCCGGCAACTGGCAGAGCGCTCCCTCCCCCACCCCCGTGGCACGCCGCCCCAAGCAGGCGCTTGGCGCGCTGGGGCCTGGAGCCAGCCCTGCTTGGTGCGCTGGGGCCTGGAGCCAGCTCTGCTCCACAACCAGGGCAGATGTCCCCTTTGTGCGACTGGGACTAAGGCTGAGTGTCTCTGGATGGGTCTGTATTGTTAGGTGGTTCAGCTTCATTCCCTTGCTGTGCTGGTTGTGTGTGAGGGAGGTTTATGTACAGCAACGCACAACGCAGTGTTGTTTCAGCAGGGCTTTCTCCCCCTGCTCCTGAGTGGGATTAGAGGAGACAGAGACCCCTGTCCAGCAAAGGATTTAAGCATAGGAGTAATCCCACTGCACATGCTTAAGGCCCTGAACCAGTCGAGCATGGAGTCATGTGAGTAGCCAGCCAATGAGATGACTCCCATGCTAAATTAAGCACGTGCTTAAGTGCTTTGTTGGAGTGGGGCCTAAGAGCTTTGCTGGATCAGGGTTTGGGAGGTTTTTTTCCTGCTGACAGCAGCAAGTCCTCAAGGCGCTGACCCAGCAAGGCACTAAAATGTGTGCTTAATTTTAAGCACCTGAGCAGTCCCATTGCATGTGCTTAAGTGCTTTGTTGGCTCAGTGCCTAACTAAGCAGCAGGAAGCTGGGGGTGGGGGGAGTTTGCTGGGGCTGGAGCAGGATGAAGCTGAACACTGTTAAGTGAAGCCTGCTGGGGATTGAATGAGACCCTGTGATATGTCAGAGTCACAAAGTATAAAACCGCCACCAGCAGGATAATTAACACTCAGCTTTGCTGTGGAACAGTTCTGGTTCTTCCACACCCTATACACCTGACACAAAGCCCCAAGAGCAAGAAAAGGAAAAGTTAAACTACCTGACAGTACGTAGCCTCTGCTCTTCTCCCCAAAGGTACACAGCTTCCCACTGCTCCACACCAAAGACAACACACTCACCATAGCTTTAACTCCAGGAATACCAGCCTTCATGTCCTCCCCATACCAAAGCACCCCTCAGTCACAAGACTGTCTGCCTCAAGAGATGGAGAATCATGAGTCAGATCCTAAAAATCATGAGAGCAGCTCCAACACCATGAGGTTTAAGAAAAAAAAAATCAAATCATGGTGTAGTCTGTGCTTTGACATTTTAAACTCCCCTCTATTCCTCTGCCAACCTGTGTGATAACTTCAGGTTGAAATAGGGTGACCAGATAGCAAGTGTGAAAAATCGAGACAGGTGGTGGGGGGTAATAGGCGCCTATATAAGACAAGGCTCCAAATACTGGGACTGTCCCTATAAAATCTGGACATCTGGTCACCCTAGGTTGAAAAGTCAACCATTAACGCATACCAAATGCACGCCTCAGCCTGGTTGTCCATATGGAGATGGCACTTACCGTCTTCTTGTCCCTAAGACAAGGGACTGCCAGCCATTTCCTGCTACCGTCTTGATCCAGCAACGCCACTTCCCTGCCTTCCTAGTCTCCTGCCCCCAGTGTGCCAGGACCTGCTCTTTGCTATAGGGCCGTGTGTGAAGGCAGGGCTCAGTGGCAAGCCAGGTTTGTGTCCTCAGCCCTGAGGCTCTCGCACAAAGCTCTGCCCAACCCTGAAAATCATGGGAGGAGCCTCTCATATCATGATGAGAGCTCCTCCTGCAAGCACAAAAATCCTACGGACATCACTAGGATCATCATCATTCTGAGAGCTGACCATTTATTCCTACCCTTTGTTTCCTGTCTTTTAACCAGTTACGGATCCATGAGAGGATCTTCCCTCTTATCCCATGACTGCTTGCTTTTCCAAAGTCAATTTAAATTAAATACATTTTTAAAATGTTTTGATATTTTTTGTTCAAAAAATCTAGAACTGTTATGTGTGTTGGCATAACTTGCATTATCCATATGTTAAGTTTGCATTAGCCTAACAGAACATATAATTTATTCATATATGTTTTATATGTTTCAGGTCAAAGTGAAAATAAAAGACAAAAATCAATGCTACAATTTTTGCACTCAGAGATCTCAAAAACCAAGCAAGATGGAGAGCACACCAAGAACCCAGAATATACCAACATGTTATCTCAGGGTTCAAGTGGTGTATCTACATCCAACCAGCCCAAAGCACAAATACAGCTACCTACTGAAGAAACAGTCTCTCCAAAACCTAAAGTTCCCGAGGTTTGTCGGTCAAAGTTTTCCAATTTAGTGAAGTTACAAAAGATGGTTACTAGTGCATGTGGTAAAGCCTCTGTCCCAAATCTGGACCTTAGCATCCAAAATTTGGGGGCTTAACATGAAACTCCCCCCAAGCTTATACCCAGCTTGGCTCTGATCTCGCTGCCACCAACCAGGATTCAGTGCCTGGTACACTGAAGCCCACCCCCCAATCGTGATAAGGGTGCCATATCATTGATCCCCTTAAATAATCTTCCAAGAGTTCTGTGGACCTTATTTAAACTAACAAACGTATCGGAGCATGAGGCTTTCCGTGAGTGAATAATTTGTGACTCCTCTGCAACGACTTTTTGGCAGACTCCATTTGCGAAATGCTGTTCCTTGTGAAAATCTATATATATAGAGTAAAATACAGAAAGACAGATTTACAGGGGAGTCAGATTTCGAGTTGTAACACTTTTATCGAATGGCGTGATTTCGGTAAAGTTACATATCACTACACATTACAGAATTCTTGTTAACTGTGTAATAATGTAGGACTAAAGCAGCTACTGATTAAGTCCTATGCACATTACCAAGTATTCCTACAATGCTGCTACCAGCACATAACAGAAATTAATATAGAATTTGATCATTAGTGAAAGCAGAAAGGAATTGAAGAAGTCAATGATTGTTGTGTGAGTGGTCGAGGGAAGACTTATCACAGATGAATTCCTATGAAGAAGACAAGAGTATGGAATTGATACTGAGTACTTATTGCTGACTGAAGCAGAATTTTTAAATTATATTTTAGCAGGGGACCCTTGGTTATTTTATGTTATTACTTTTTTTGCAAGATCACTGATGATAGTTTAAGGGGGAGACTAACTATTCATTGTACTGTTCCTGCAGCATCAAATTTCATGAGGCTTGCAGGAACAGATCTGGTGTTTATCTCCGTATCTAATGAGAGATAATAAGGCAATTCCAGGTTTGTGGAGCTCAGCTATCAGGAAAGTCATAACGAATGGGTAGGTAGCTATTTTTTGAGAATTTTCTATTTTTGTTTTCTTGATAGCTGATAAATATTTCTGTGTGGAGTTTGAGTTTATATATATTCCATGCAATACCATATTAATTTCTCACAATTTTAGTATCATATAATCCTCTGCGAATAATTGATTATGTATGTCATATTTGCTACTGGTAAATTTTCAAAAGACTTAATGATCTGGAGCGTTCAATAGGTGTTGGTTCCTAAGTTGTTTCATATTTGAAAATTTTATCCAGTGGCATTCTCGATTTGCTCATGTTATAGTAGAAAAGTACATCTCTACATATGGTTTCGCACAAGTATCACATTCTGTGTGCCTAAATGCATATGGAGTTATTTTAGTATTTAAGAAAGTGGGGGAGCTTGGTTTGCCAACCAGTCAGCAAAGCCAATGCTGGCAAACTACGTGAACAAGACACCAAGCCTCTGGATTGTACGGACATGCAGAAAGCCTTATTAGCCAGTTACTGTCAAAGCCAATTGTAAGAGTACTTAATGAGGCTGTTAAGAATCCTGGAGACACAACCCAGTTTATGTGAACAAACATGGCTGTCACATCATAATTTGTATTTAAGCAAGAGATACCACATATGACAGACTGGAGGCCATGTTAAGTGCATTGTCACTTACTAATCCTGAAGGTGGACACTGGTTCTGACCAAGACCAGCAAATGCTCACTATCTTTCTGCAAGAAACTCAGCTGACTGGTTAGAAGCATGCAGTGCAACAGTGAAAGACTCAGCAAGTGAAAAAGTGAAGAAAATCTCTCACCACAGTCAAAAAATTTGCATACATGGCTGATGAATGGCCTGATGCAAAAGGGTGTCAAGTATTAAGTCATTGCATATCTTATCTTGATGTCAGTGGTAGGTCAGTAGATGCATTTCTAGATGTTCTGGTTATAAAAGACATATTGGCTACATCTGTGACAATCCACATCTTAGAAGAGTTAAATGCTTGTTAATAGAACCCCAAACAGATGGCTGCTTGTGCATTTGATGGATCTGCAAACTTCTTGAAGACATGGTGGAGTACAAGCTTTGCTCAGAGAAAAGTCTAACCCTAATCTCTCTTATACACACTGCAGAGGCCATCTACTAGTATGAGCTGCAGACTCTTCAAAAGACATTAACAAAGCTACAAATTTTAATGGCTTCATTATACTCTTTTTTTTTTTAGCAAGAGTCCAAAATGACTGAACATTTTGGAAAAAAACAGAAGATACACTGGGTCTGAAGTTCAGATTAGGCCACCCTGGGAAAACCCGCTGGCTTTCTCATGAGTGATCCTTGGATGTTGTCTTAAAATTACTGCAACCGTTATTACTGGCTTTGGAAAGTATCTACCAAGATGGGATGGATCTAAGTAGTGAGGCTGGTGGACTACTTTTGCTACTATGTTCAGAGAAGAGTATCACCAGTCTTTCTCTCTTGTAAGTCTACTGTTGAAACCCCTTGGGTCATTGTACAATGCCATCCAGGCATCTGCTACAACAGTAGTAGATCTCTGTCCAGCAATGGAAGCTCCATTTGGATCAATCAGAGAGAGATCCACTGAAAACATACGGGAAGAAGCAAAGACTTCAGTCCAGAAGTTGACTAATGAAGCCACTTATATTGAATCCTTAAATGAAGAGAACAAGAAGTGTTTGTTAAGACAGCTGAAAAAGTACACAGACTTGGTTCTTACAAATCTACAACAGCAACTTCTGGATTCTACTCAACCGCTATGTAGTTTTTACTGATGCCTGTCATATAAAACACGACAGTTGAGTGCAGTGAGGCACTACCAGCAATGGGGCTGCTATGTGATCAGGACAGAATAGAGAATTTGAACACAGAGTGGAATATCATACGATGAATTAATGAAGATTTGATTGCAACTTCTTTTTTATCATCACTAGTAGTTCAGCTCGATCTCTGTGCTCAGTTTCCTGGGATGAAAGAAGTAGGAATTCATCTCTTGCTGCTCCCAGTCACAACAGCTACAATTGAGCATTCTTTCTCATTCTGTTTGGCTGGGCCCATGCTTTTGGGGGGCCTCACAGACCGGTGTAAACTTTGCACATTATGGACCAGCCCCTTTTCAGGGGGACTAAAGAGTGACAAGGCACAGCCCTAGGTTTCTCATCTGGAGACCCCACATGTCTCACCCCAGAGAGGAGCGGGATGTGGGAACTAGGCATGAGTTCAACATGGAAAAGATCAATCAAAATAAAATAATCCTCCAGGATCTGAGTTTGGTGCTTAAGATTCCAGCTCTGAGTTCACAGATACAGCTCCCATAGGACTGCAGCACTCACTGTCTGAGACGAAGTGGTGTGAGGGTATGTGTGGGGTGGGTTGGGAGAGTGCCCAGCTCCAGGTCATAAGAACAGCCGTACTGGATCAGACCAATGGTCCACCTAGCCCAGTATCCTGCCTTCCAACAGTGGCTGGTGCCAGAGGCTTCAGAGGAAATGAACAGAACAGGACAATGTATCAAGTGATCCATCTCCTGTCTTTGCAGTGAGAGGTGTAGGGACACCCAGAGCATGGGGTTTGAGAAATCACTTACCAACAAGTTGTGGTTGTGAAATCCCCATTTCTCTATTGTTTATCTGTCTGGGCTCTGTCTGGCTCTTTGATTGCTTCTGTCTGTTGCATAACTAATTTTGCTAGGTGTAAACAGGGCCGGCTCCAGGCACCAGCTAAGGAAGCAGGTGCTTGGGGCGGCCAATACTCTGTCCGCTATTGGGGCAGCCGGTCCGGGTCTTCTGCGGGAATTCAGTGGCGGGTTCCTCAGTCTCTCTCTTCCTCTTTGATCTGCCTCTGAAGTGCCGCTGAAGAGGAAGAGAGGGAGCGAAGGACCCGCCACTGAAGAATGGAGCGGCACGATTGAGCTGCCGCCAATCGGCTTTTTTTTTTTTCTCTGCTGCTTGGGGCAGCAGAAAACCTGGAGCCGGCTCTGGGTGTAAATCAACCATGGTGGTGGGGTATGATTGGCTAAAGTTTGGTTTACGACATGTTAGGATTGGTTAGAAAATTGTTTTGTAAAATGATTGGTTAAGGTGCAGCTAAGCAAGTCTCAAGTTTCACTATATAAACTGGGATCCAAAAGGAAGTTCTTTGGAACCAACTCCAGGGCACAGCCCAAGCTCAGAGCTGCCAGACCTCAACACCCCGCCAATGACCCTGGGCAGAAGCTGGAGTTCCCCAGATGACCTGATCCTGACTCGCCATCAAGAAAAGTTCATCTGTCTTATTGGGAATGGTGAGCATTGCATGCTTAGTGTGCGCCTTCTGTTTTGGTAATTGTTAATAAATAGAGGTTAAGTAGGATATTACTGTGTGTAACCCTTCTGCCCGTCAGAGTTGGCAGCAGCAAGGGCCGGGTTCAGTATCTAGCGGTTCCGTTTCAATAACACAATGCAAAACCTGCTTGAGCCCCCACCCAGTGACCTGGGACAATTACACACCACCCCTCTGGGTGCCTCTAAGAGGCAACACTTCCCCTCTCGCAAGCACGGAGTCTGAGTGTAGCAAAAGTCTTTTAATAAAGGAGGGAAACAATGCGGCATTATGTTGGGGAAACACCACAAACAGGCTTCGTGACACAAACCATGAGCAAAAGACCCATCCCCAAGTAAGTTTGGCATTGTCCTTTTCCCCTCAGGGTCTTAAGTCCAGCAACCCAACAGTCACTCCACCCACAGTTTCTGTCCTTGGTCCCCGCCCGAGTTCAGAAGCCCCCCCCGAGTTCAGAAGTTCATCCACAGAGTCCACCTGCAAGTCTGCGTGGAAGGGGGGGAGGTATGGGGACACCTTACATGCTCTGCTGCTTGGGTCGACGGCCGATTTCCATGACCCTCCGTGGGGTTCTGCTGCAGTCTTCACCGCCAGCCTCTCCTCTCTGCTAGCCGTCCTGCTGGCCGCTGCTCTCCGCCAAGCGCCCTGCTGGCCGCTCCTCTCCGCCAGCCGCCCTGCTGGCTGCTCCTCTCCGCCAAGCGCCCTGCTGGCCGCTCCTCTCCGCCAGCCGCCCTGCTGGCTGCTCCTCTCCCCAACCGCCCCTGCTGGACCGCTTCTCTCCGCCAGCCGCCCTGTGGCCGCTTTCTCTCCGCCAGCCGCCCTGCTCGGCTCCTCTCGCCAGCCCGCCTGCTGGCGCTTCTCTCCGCCAGCCGCCCTGCTGGCCGCTCCTCTCCGCCAGCCGCCTGCTGGCCGGCTCCTCTCCGCCAGCCGCCCTGTTGGCCGCTCTCTCCGCAGCTGCCCTGTGGCCGATCCTCTCGCCAACCGTCTGCTGGCCGCTTCTCTCGCCAGGCCACCCTGTGGCCGCTCCTTCTTCCGCCTAACCGCCTGCTGCCGCTCGTCTCTGCCAGCCGCCCTGCTGGCCGTTTCCTCTCCGCCGGGCTAACCGCCCTGCTTGGCCGCTCCCCTCCGCCAGCCGCCCTGCTGGCCGCTTCTCTCCGCCAACCACAACTGCTGACCGGCTCCTTCTCCTTCCAGCCTTCCCTGCTAGTTGCTCCTCTCCACAGGCCGTCCTGCTGAGGCCATCACCCAATATGTTTTCAGGCTCCTCCCCCATAGTGTGGGCCCCTTCTGAGGGCCCTAAACACCACTTTGACCCCTCCTCTCCCACTGGAATAACAGGAGCTAATTTTTGCCATGGTGTCAGTATCAGCGAAGGGTAATCCGTGTTAGTCTGGATTCTGTAAAAGCAGCAGAGATCCTGTGGCACACTTAATAGACTACAGACATTTTGAGGCATTGAGCTTTCTCGGGCTTGTAATACCCACTTCGTCCAGCATGTAGTGGAAATTTCCAGGGCGCAGGGTTATTATGTTTGCTAGCAAGAGGCAGAGGGCTGGATGGAGTGAGGGACGGAGGGTTAGGAGTTCAGTCAGGTGAGGGATGAGGGGGCGCCTGGTTCTAGCCAGTTGAGGTGTTTGCAAAAACCAAGAAGGGAGAAACTGTTTTAGGGTAGTTGGCAAGCCATTCACCAGGTCGCGTGGTGGTTAAGGGTCCTGGAAGCGGTGAGGGTGGGCAGATGTGCAGATGAAACTGAAAGCCAGCAGTTTCTAGCTGGGTTAGAGGTCTGGGTCCTTGAAGTCTTTGTTGCGCTGCGAGGTGGCCACACTAAGTAGGTCTGCTATAGTGTGGGCCAGGAGGTTGAGATGCTGCGTCGGGGGGCTAGCGTTGTTATGTGTATATTGCCATTGCCTAATATCTGATTTGTGTCCATTTATCCTTTTCTGTAGGAACTGTCCAGTTTGGGCCGATGTACATAGCAGAGAGGCATTGCTGGCATATGATGGCGTATATTACATTGGAGTGACGTGCAGTGAATGAACCGAGATGGTGTGGCTGATCTGGTTAGGTCCTGTGATATGTGTCGCTGGTGTAGATATGTGGGCAGAGTTGGCATCGAGGTTGTTGCATTGATTGGTTCCTGAGCTAGAGTTACTATTGGTGCGGTGCTGCAGTTACTGGTGAGAATATGTTTTCAGGTTGCAGGTGTCGTGGGCGAGGGACTTGGCCTGCCACCAAGGCCTGTGAAGTTGGGATTATTGTCCAGGATGGGTTATAGATCCCTGATGATGCGTTGGAGGGGTTTTAGCTGGGGACGTATGTGATGGCCAGTGAAGTCCTGTTGGGTTTCTTTCTTGGGTTTTGTTCTGCAGTAGGAGTCTTCTGGGTACACGTCTGCTCTGTTGATCTGTTCCTTATTTCCTCAATGCGGTATTGTAGTTTGAGAAAGCTTGTTGTGAATTTTGTAGGTGTTGTTCTCTGTCTGAGGGGTTAGAGCAGATGCGGTTGCTATCAGTGTTGGCTGTAGACAATGGATCGTTGTTGGTTGTGCCTGGGATGGAAGCTGGAGATGAGTAGGCATACGCGGGTCCGGTAGGTTTTTGGTATAGGGTGGTGGTTAATGTGACCATCACTTATTTTGCACCATGGTGTCTAGGAAGTGGACTCCCATGTAGAATTGGTCCAGGCTGAGGTTGATGTTGGGGTGGAAACTGTTGAAATTGTGGTGGAATTTTCCAGACTTCCTTCCCATGGGTCCAGATGATGAAGATGTCATCAATGTAGCACGTAGGTAGAGAAGGGGCATGAAGTGGACAAAGCTGAGGAAGCGTTGTTTCAGGTCGCCATAAAAATATTGGCATATTGTGGGCCATGCGAGTGCCCATAGCAGTGCACTGATCTGGAGATATATATTGTCATCAAATTTTGAAATAGTTGTGTGTGGTTTTCACACCCTCAACGCTTTAGAGACAGGGCCTCATCCTCACTGATTGAACTAATCTCGTTATCTCTAGCTTGCTTGCTTATATATACCTGCCCCTGGAAATTTCCACTACATGCATCGGACGAAGCGGGTATTCACCCACGAAAGCTCATGCTCCAAAACATCTGTTAGTCTATAAGGTGCCACGGGATTCTTTGCTGCTTTTACAGAGCTAATTTTGGCTCTGCTTACATGTGTAAGGCTCTTTCACTGGTAAAAGACACCGTAAACCCACAAAAGATTAAGCTCTGAGTCCATAGGGAATGGGTGTTTGCTCTGAGTCCACAGGGAATGGTGTTTACCCAGAGCCCTCAGAGGAGTAAAGCCCGGAGCCCACGGAGGGGTAAAGTTTGGTGCCTTTTGCCTGGAGCCCTAGGAACTGGGAAAGGGGCAGGTGCCTAAATCAGCCGGCTTATGCCTGGAGCCCTAGGAACTGAGTAGAGGTGGGATGTCCTAGAGTGTGCAGACAACAAATTTAGGGTAAAGTTAGATGCCTTAGTGCGTGTATAACAGAGAATTTTGTGCCGGTAACAACCCTAGTGAAAGACCCTGGCCGGGTCTGGCCTGACCCCAGTTCTTAGTTAATGGACTCTGACTTGGCAGCTTTTACCTGGCCTGGTCTGGCCTCAGACTGATTTCTGCCCTTCCCTTTGGTCCTGATAGTAAGCAGCTTGCTCCACGTCCACCGGCTGGCCCTAACGCTCAGCCTGGTGTGGTTTTGTTTTTGATTTTGTTTTTTTTGGGAGGGGTGGGCGGGTGCCCCATCAGCTGCATGGAAAACACCCAGAAAAAGTTGAGCAATCTGAGCTGTATTATCTCGTCCATGGGCCCTTTCTGTAGGAGGGAAATCCCCCTTTGAATGGGGGTCCTGGAGAGGGGAGGTGGAGACAGGAATGGCACGGGTAACACAGCTACATTAGATCTGTGCTGTTATGGGGTGGGGGTGAGGTAATGTGGGTGCCGCAGTCTCCAGATCCTGTGGGGGTAGGATAAGGGATAGCTGAGAACCCACTGTGCTTGGGGGAAGGCCCTGCCCTGCGATTTGTTCTGTAAACCCCATGGAATGATTTGGGGGGAGCTGCAGGAGCTCAGCACCCTTTAGAATCCAGCCCACAGGGTAGATTTTTATCTGCTGTTATTTCAGTGATCAGAGAGTCAAATATTTTGTGTGTTTTCCAAACTCTCAGCCTTATTGCTGCAGAACATCTTCTCTAATGAGCGGGACTTCAGGAGCATCTAGCTTCGCTGGATGAGGGCTCCAGCTGGGTGTTTCTGACATGAAGATCAGCAATGAAAGGGTTAACAACATCAGCCTTTAAAGGGCACCATCACCCCTGGACAGGTCATGCTTCCTTCGGAGCTGCTGGTGCAGCCCATACCAATGCAGATCCCCCAGGGAAACAGGGTTACATTTGGAAGCCTCTACCCAACCAGAAGGGCTGGAAATGTGCCATTATTACTAACAAAATGTTAGACTCTGAGGACCACAGAGAGCCACTGACAGGATAAATCCAGAGATCCTGCCTGATCTCGATTGTCCTTGCCCAGGTCTCACCTTGGCAGAAGCCCCTGCAGCCACTTTCCCTGTCACTATCACCTCTGAATTAACCATCCACAGATTCTAGCATTTCTCAGGGTACGTCTACACTACAGGATTATTCCAATTTTACATAAACTTGTTTTGTAAAACAGATTGTATAAAATCGAGTGCACACGGCCACACTAAGCACATTAATTCGGCAGTGTGCGTCCATTGTCCGAGGCTAGCGTCGATTTCCGGAGCGTTGCACTGTGGGCAGCTATCCCATAGCTATCCCATAGTTCCTGCAGTCTCCCCTGCCCATTGGATTCTGGGTTGAGATCTCAGTGCATGATGGTGCAAAAACAGTGTCGCGGGTGATTCTGGGTAAATGTCGTCACTCATTCCTTCCTCCGTGAAAGCAATGGCAGACAATCATTTTGCGCCCTTTTTCCCTGGATTGCCCTGCAGACGCATACAGGCCACTCAGGAGCCCGTTTTGGCCTTTTGGTTTTGCACTGTCACCGTCTCACCGTATGTTACTGATCCCGCTAGTGGACAAGAGGTGTGCTGCAGTGCTACACAGAGCAATCATTTGCCAATTGCAAGGTAGCGAGACAGTTACCTAGTCCGTTCTGTAACCATCTGCTGGCCATTGTAAATTGGCAATGATATGAACGGTTATGCAGCGGTTCTGTACCGTCTTGCCGCTAAATCAAATGGGTAGATCCTGCTGGCCTTCGCTGAGGGTCGGCCAGGGCGGCAAAGACAAAAATGGGAATGACTTCCTGAGTCCAAACCTCTTTTATTGGTTTTATCTAAAATAAGTCTATCCTGCCTTAGAATATCGGGGCAAGTGATACAGAGAAGCATTGTATCAGAAACCAGAGAGCACAGCCGCTCTGTGTCAGGACCCGCAGAAATGAGTGAGCTGCAACGCCATTCTATGGGGGTGCCCCTGCAACAACCCCACCCATTCTTCCCTCCTCCCAACCTTCCTGACTACCGTGCATCGAGTGTCCCCCCATTTGTTAATGAAGTAATAAAAGATATGCAGGAATTAAAAACTGAGTTTTAGATGAGATAAAGAGGAGGAGGCACCTCCAGCGCATGATATCCAGGCAGGACGATTAAACGGTAGGGGGGAGGAGACCATCATCCGCTGCTGTGATAGTTCAGGACAGTACAGAATCTTTTCTTTAGACAATTGAAAAGGGGGGGTTGATGGAGCTCAAGCCCCCAGTTTGCCTAAGGAAGACAGTACCAGCCTTCTGTACCATCTACCGGAACTGACCGGAGTCATTTTCCATTTACCCAGGTGCCCTGGCCGATCCTCACCTGAGGCAGCAAGGAGCACTCACGGAATGGATGAGGACAGCTACAGTTCTTTTGTATGGTCACCTTGCTGCCACCGAGGAGGGGAGGTGAGAGGATGCTGCTATTCATTTGCCGCAGCACAGTGTCACAGCCAGCAATGCGTAGACATAGAATGAAGATTAAAAAAAGTCAAGAATGATTTTTTCCCTTTCTTTCACAGGTGGGAGGGGTGGTAAATTGATTGAACATATATCTTTGAACCACCCAGTAAATGTTTTTGACCCTTCAGCAATGGGAGCTCAGTCCAAGATGCAAATACTTTTCGAAGACTGCGGGGACGTTGGATAGCTGGAGTCCTCAGTCCCCCATCCTCTCCTCCCTCCATGAGGCGTCATTTGAATTCTTTGGCTTTCCGTTTACGCTGTCACACAGCACTGTTGCTGTGGACTCTGCTATCAATCTGGAGATCTTTTTTCAATAGTTTGGCATTCCTTCTCTGTAAGGAGCTCTGATAGAACAGAATTTGTTTCCCATACAGCAATCAGATCCAGTATCTCCCATACATCCATGCTGGGCCTTTTGATTGGACTGCATCGCCACCCATGCTGAATCAAATGCTCCACGCTGGCAGACAGGAAAATGGAAATTCAAAAGTTCGCGGGCTTTTCCTGTTACCTGGCCATGATCCGAGTTCGGATTGCCTGTCCAGAGATCACAGTGGTGCACCTGTGGGATATCCGCCCGGAGGCCAATACCGTCGAGTTGTGCCACACTAACCTCATCCAATATGGTTAGTATACCGATTTCAGCGCTACTCCTCTCATTGGGGAGGAGTACAGAAACCGGTTTAAAGAGCCCTTTATATCGATATAAAGGGCCTCGTTGTGCGGACGGGTGCAGCGTTAAATCGGTTTAACGCTGCTAAAATTGGTTTAAACGCGTAGTGTAGACCAGGCCTCAGGCTTGCTGGGCAGAGGGCACCAGAGCCGACTCTTTGGTGCCTGGTCCTCTACGTTTTCCCTCCCCTTGCAGATCAGTCTGTCCTAATGGCTTCTTTGCTCACTCATTGGAAATGAACTTCCGGCTTGGAAAATGAGCTCTTCAGATCTGTGGGGCCCAAAATCACCACCTACTGCCTCTGGTCTACAAATTCTTATTTTCCTCAGGTAGCATTCCCTTCTGTCCCTTTCCCTCTGCCGGCATCCGTCACTCATTGCGTGACCAGCTGTTCAGGTTTGCTCCATCCTTTGTTTTTACTTGGAGTTTCCCTAATGTAGACAGGTCGCCGGCACTGGGACCACCGGGCATTTGAATCCTGTTCAGGGCAGCTTGAGACCCTGTACTGGGTTAAATGCCAGCAGCCCACCGGGCTACGCTGGAGCTGGCCAGCTTGTAATAAAGGAGTGCTTGGCCAGAGACAACTGAATGTTACTTCCTGGCTCCTGTCACCGGATGGTGTCAGGGTTACACAGGTTCCTCCCCCTCTCACGTGATGACAGGACTCCGTGCCAGCTGCCCCCATTCATGGATTCCAAGGCCAGAAGGGACCATGGTGCTCATCCAGTCTGACCTGCTGTATTGCACAGGCCAGAGAACGTCCTCACAATCACTTCCCTACAGCAGATCCTTTAGGAGAAACTCCCGGTCTTGTTTAAAAATTGCCAGCAATGGAGGATCCACCACAACCCTTGGTAAATTGTTCCAACAGTTATTTACTCTCACCATTAAGAATTTAGGACTTATTTCCAGTCTGTGTGTTTCTAGCTTCAATTCCCAGCCATTGGATGGTGTCAGATCTTTCTGTGCTGGTACATCTTTCATAATCCCGATAATGCCAATCACAGACAACCCTCACAGACCAACACAGGTTGTGGATAAACCCATCTGTGGACATGTCAAGGAAGGAGGCCGGAGAATGACCTCAGCCCCTGGCAGATAAAAGCCTCTTGACCTCAGTGGCTTACTGATCACACAGCCACTTCTTGGTCTCAGAACCGCTCTGCTCAGTGGCCATGGTGGGACTGTGTCCTAGAGCCTGTGTTTGCTGCAGCAGCTTCTGGTTTTCATTTTCACCAAGGGGGTGGAGACATTGTAAGGAGCCTGCTGGCACATTCGGGAGAGTGGGGGGGACAGGGGGAGCACTGTGCTAGCCACTAGTTTAACACCCAACCTGCAGAGACTCCCTAATCCCTACAGCACAGCAATCAGTGAAGGAGGTCAGAGTGGACCTGGCTCAAGAGGGAGCTGGAGGCAGCAGCCTGGAAGCTGGCTGCAGAGGGATGGCTGAATAGTGGGCAGCCTGAGAGCTGGGGCTGGAGGCCCTGAGAGCTGGACAGACACATCTTGGTGCAGGCTGTAGCTACAGCAGGAGGACACAGGGTTGTGGCCTGCAGGCAAGCAGACAATGTGGTGAGGTTACCCAGGCCTTTGTTAGGTGCCATATCGCTGGACTAGACTGCTACAAAGGTCTGGCCGAGGACTGGTTGGGTTCTCTTGGTTTAACTGGTGCAGTAACCACGCCTAAGGCGCCTGCCCCTGTTTATTTCGGCCAGCCCTAGGAAAGGAATCCTCTGTCACTCAGAGTGCGTGCCTGTTGTGTGCGGACCCCAGAAGGGCTGGAGTCTGAGGTACAAAGAATTGGGACAGCTGGGACGATCCTGAGCCCATGAGACTGGACAGCTGGCGGTGGGTACAGAGCACCCTGGCAGATTCCCTGAGACAGTCCTAGGAGAGCCTGGACAGGTGCCAACCCTGCTGGAGCCTGTAGAGCTCACTCCAGTGCTGGCCTCTGAGTGCATGGTGCACCCTGTGAGCTATCAAGCCACTCGGGACTGGTGTCCCCCAGCTCTCAGCCACTCTCTGCAGTGGGGCTGGTTACGGCACGTCACAGGAGCATGGGCGGTAGCGTTGTGGATGTCCATCAACAAGGGAGCCAATGTGCTCCTTGGTTCTAGTGACATGTCTCCTGCACCTCCAGTAGCACGGAGCCTCGGGGTGGTTATGACATCAGCTGTTGGGTAAATGGTCTCACTGCTGCCTTGGCTCTAATTTTCTGTGCCCCTTGCAGGGAGGGTATCTGGTTGGCCTTTGTGCCAGGGTATTTCTTCTCTCCTTTGCTGGCATGTCGCTGCATCGGGGTTAACTCAAGACGTTTGTCAGATGCTGGCGCCTCTGCCCATGGATTGCTGAGCTGGTGACTCTGATAACATGCTGTGATGGGTGTTGCAGAGTTCTAACAAAGCTAAATACAGGACCCCTTGAATCTGCTGGGACTTTTTAAATGGCTGCTTCTAGGGACTTTTCTGTTAATCCAGTTGCTGTGAGGGGCTCAGCTACCAAAGAGAATTG
Source organism: Chelonoidis abingdonii (assembly GCF_003597395.2). NCBI lineage: Eukaryota > Metazoa > Chordata > Testudines > Testudinidae > Chelonoidis > Chelonoidis abingdonii. The sequence continues at coordinate 3,578,939 of NC_133770.1, forward strand.
TCAAAATGAGCCACTCCTGCATTATGGACTAGTAGTAACTCATCTGGAAACTATAATACAGAACAGAATTATCAGACACATCCATCACCATGATTTGTTGGGGAAGAATCAACACGGCCTTTGTAAAGGGAAGTCACACCTCACCGATCTAGGAGAATTCTTTTGAGGGTGTGCACAAGCAGGTGGATAAGGGTGATCCAGTCAATACAGTGTAGTGGGATTTCAGAAAGCCTTTGACAAGATCCCTCACCAAAGGCTCTTAAGAAAACTAACTAGTTGTGAGATAATAGGGAGGTCCTGTGATGGATCAATAACTGGTTAAAAGACAGGAAACAAGGGGTAGGGATAAAGGGCCAGATTTCACAATGGAGAGTTAAGTAGCAGGGTCCCCCTGGATCTGTACTGGGACCTGTACTGTTCAATGTGTTCATTAATGGGGAGTGAACAGTGAAATGGCAAAATTTGTGGATGATACAAAATGATTCAAGGTAGTTAAATCCAACACAGTCTGTGAAGCATGACAAAGGGATCTCACAGAATTGGGTGACTGGGCAACAAAATAGCAAATGAAATTCAACACTGATGAGTGCAAAGTAATGCACATTGGAAATAATAATCCCAACTACACATATATAATTATAAATTAGCTGTTACCACTCAAAAGAAAGAGATCCTGGAGTCACCATGGATACTTCTCTGAAAATTTCAGCTCAATGCACAGCAGGGGTCAAAATGGATAACAGAATGTTAGGAACTATTAGTAAAAGGTATAGAAAATCAGACAGAAAATATCACAATGCCACTCTATAAATCCAGACCTTGAGGATCGTGTCCAGTTCTGGTCACCCCATCTCAAAAAGAATAGAGTGGAACTGGAAAAAGGTCCAGAGAAGGGGAACAAAGATAATCAAGGCTATGGAATGGCTTCCATATGAGGAGAAACTACAATGAGTTCTTTTAGAAAAGGGACAACTAAAGGAGGATATGATAGAGGGCTGTAAAGTCATGAATGGTGTGGAAAAAGTGAGCAGAGAGGTATTATTTACTTTTTCCCGCAATACAAAAACAAGGAGTCACCCAGTGAAATTAATAGCCAGCAGGTTTCACATAAAGAAGGGGAAGTAATTTTTCACACAATCCACAGTTAACTTCTGGACTTCATTGTCATGGGATGCTGGGAAGGCCAAAGGTATAACTTGGTTCAAAAAAGGGATTAGATAAATTCATGCAGGATAGGTCCATCAGTGGCTATCAGCCGGGATGGTGAGAATGCAAAGCCATGCTCAGGGTGACCCTAAACTTTGGACTGTTCTGTACAGTCCCTCTGAAGCATAGGCACTGGCCGCTGTCGTAAAACAGGACACTGGGCTAGATGGCTCATTGGTCTGACCCAGTATGGCCATTCTTAATCTAATATTCTTAATCCACGCTGAGCCAACTGCTCCTCAGGCTGTGTTGTTGTGTTATAATTAAGCACATTGCAGGGTGTGGGAGGGTGCTCAGCACCTCGCAGACCTGGCAGTGGCAGGATCAGGCCCTTTGTGGAATTCTTTTTGTAGGAAACAGAACGCCAGGAAAGGTTGGTCCTCGCTGATGACCATTTACAGCCATTCTCTTCCTTGGGGGCAGAGGCAGTTCACTAGCCAGAGGCAAACACCCTCCCTCTTCACCTGCTTTCCTGCCTAAGCTGAGACTCCCGCAGATATTGCTTGGCCACTCCCTCCTTTGGTTTCCAGGTCTGCAGATGTTGTTGCTGCGCTGTCACTGGGCAGAGAATGAACCAGGCCCCTCTTCCCTCCCACTCCAGTTCTGCTGCTGCCTCCTCCTCCTCAGCTCCCTCCCTCTGACAGCTGCTCTTCTCCTCCAGAGAAACTCAGCATCCAGCCTCGAGGGTGCCGCCAGCTGTCCGTGAGCTGCTAATATTCAAATTTGGAATGGGATTTACTAGTCTCTTGAACCCCCCACAATCCTGTCCTTGACTTGGTCCCTGTACCCCATCACAGGGGAGCCCCAGGGACAAAAGCATTTCTCCTAGAGTCTCAGATCAGCCACTCTCTCCCTGTAACTTTCCTATAGGACCGCACCTAGACATAACTTTTGTACTGAAAAAGAACAGAAGTACTTGTGTCACCTTAGAGACTAATGCATTTATTTGAGCATAAGCTTTCGTGGGCTAAAACCCACTTCATCAGATGCATGGAGTGGAAGATACAGTAGGAAAATATATCTACACAGAGAACATGAAAAAATGGGGGTTGCCGTACCAACTGTAATGAGGGTAATTAATGAAGGTGAGCTATTATCAGCAGAAGAAAAAGACCTTTTGTAGTGATAATCAGGACGGCCCATTTCCAACGGTTGACAAGAAGGTGTGAGTAACAGTAGGCGGTATAACTATTTTGAGTAGGGTGTGATTTTTTTTAACCAACTTCGTTATATCAATATAACTGCTAGGGTGGTCACAGGTTCACCAGTATTATAGCTTATTCCCCTTTCTGACAAGTAGCGGTATAAGCCCCTTTATACCAGCAGAACTGCATGCACACTAGGAGGGTTGTACCACTTTCACTATACCGGTATAGTTAAATGGATTCTAATGTGTGTGTAGACAACACATAATCCTCTGTCCTATCAGCTCACCATCTGCTTTTCAAATCTCAGCCAAATCCCCTGACTTTCTCTACCAATCTATTAGATTTAGATTGTGCGCTAGTCTCCCAAGGGAACCTCCATCTTGGACTGGATATAGAACATTAAGAATGGCCATACTTCATCAGACCAATGGTTCATCTAGTCCTGTATCCTGTCTTCCAACACGTGCTTCAGAAGGAATGAACAGAACAGGGCAATTTTGAGTGGTCCATCCCCTGTGGTTCAGTCCCAGCTTCTGGCAGTCAGAGATTCAGGGACAACCCAGGAGTGAGGTGCATCCTGGCCATCTTGGCGAATAGCCATTGATGGAGCTATCCTCCGTGAACTTACCTAGTTTTTTTTTTATGTTTTTTTTTTAACCCAGTTATACTTTTGGCCTTCACAACATCCCCAGGCAATGAGTTCCACAGCTTGACTGTGTGTTGTGTGAAGAAATACTTCCTTTTGTTTGTTTTCAACCTGCTGCCTATTCATTTAATTGAGTAACCCTGAGTTTTTGTATTGTGGAAGCAGATAAATAACATTTCTCTATTCACGTTTTCCACACCATTCATGATTTGATAGACTTCTATCACACCCTGCTTTAGCTGTCTCTTTTCTAAGATGAACAGCCCTAGTCTTTTGAACATCTCCTCAGGTGGAAGCTGTTCCATACCCTGGATGATCTAGAACTTTTTGCAGTTCCACTCTGTCCTTTTTGAGATGGAGTGACCAGAACTGAGCACAGTATTCAAGATGTGGGTGCACGGTGGATTTACACAGTGGCATTATGGTATTTTCTCTTATCTATTTTATCTTTCCTAATGGTTCCTAACATTCCATTTGTTTTTTTGACTGACACTGCAGGTTGAGAGGATGTTTTCAGAGAACCATCCATAATGACTCTAAGACCACTTTCTTGAGTAGTAACAGCTAATTTAGACCCCATCATTTTGTATGTTTAGTTGGAATTATTTTTCCCAGTGTGCATTATCTAGCACTTATCAACCGTAAATTTCCTCTGTCCTGTTGTTGCCCAGTCACCCAGTTTAAGTGAGACCCCTTTGTAACTCTTCACAGTCAGCTTTGGACTAAACTATCTTGCTTATGCACCAGGAAAAATCCTGCCCAGGCTCTCCCTGGATGGACTGCATGTGACCCAATGGTGTAGCTTTCTAAGTTCTAAGATTCCTTTTCCTACACTCAGGTTGAATGTAAGAGACATGCCTCACTGTGCAGAGAAGTAACAAAGAGAACCGTGGTTGCTGGGGAGTTTACCACCTAGGTGTCAGACAGGACGCAACTAGTGGATATAACAGACTTGGAGCTGGGAGATAAGTGAAACAAAACGATACAGAAACAGAGAAAAATTCCATTGTGTAACTGCAATCTTTTTATCTGCCTAGACACTTCACCCCCCCACATCTGAGCACCTCCTCCCAGATATTTATGGATTAATCCTCACCTACAGCCTGGGAGGTAGGGGAGCATTACTGTCCCCCGTTTAGTGCCGAGGACCCGAAGCACAGCGAGGCTCGGGGATGTGGCCAAGGGTACCCAGGAAGGCTGTGGCAGAGCCCAGAGTAGAGGCCACCTCTCCTGGCCTGAGGGCTTCTTTCCACCTGTTCCAGCTGAGCTCAGCCAGGCAGAAAGGAAGAAGAGGAGGGAGAAGGCAGCATTTGTGCAGCCCAAGGGGAGCGGGGCGCCCGTTTACAGGGGGCCTCCAACGAGCAAACCCCGCAGATGACCCCCCCCCGCACCCCCGCTGGAGAACAAGCCTCCGTGGGGCGGGAGCCAGCAGAGGGCAGCAGCAGGCCCGCCGGCGGCGCGTCGAGCCTGCCACTCGGAGGCAGAGGAAATGAAGGCGAGTTCCTCCGAGTCAGGAGCCATTAGCCCGAGAAGCTGGAGCGCCCAGCGCGGGGAGCCGGAGCGCGGAGCCCAGCCCGCGGCGGAGGGGCCCGAGCGCGCCGCGGGCGCCTGGCTTCAGGTGGGACGGGGCGGAGGGCCGTTTGGCCCCGCAGCCGGAGTTGGGCGGACGGGGCGCCGCGCCTGCCGCCTACCTCAGCGGGCGTCCGGGAGCCGAACCGAGCCGAGCTCTGGGGGAGGGGACGCAGCTCTGGCCGCGGACCACTTGCTGCTGCGCGGGGCGGCGAGCGCGGGGTCCCGCGCGGGGCTGGGTGCCCCGCTGCCAGGGCCCATTCCCCGGCCCCAGCCTTGGGCGGGGCCAGGCTGGCCCCAGGCTGCAGGGCGAACCCGGGGGTCCGCGGTCTTGCCTGCTGCATGCGGCGCTCGGCCGGCTGGAGCCGAGCGGGCGGGGCGGGGGGGGCGGCTGCTGTAGCGCGCCCGTCTGCCGCGGCACGCGCGGAGCCCCCGGCCGCCAGCGCTATTTCCTCCTATGGCGGGGGCGGGCGGGGCCGGAGCGCGGGCTGGGAGGCTCTCTGCGCCGGGTTGCGGGGCGGTGTTGGCCGCCCTGGGAAGGGCCGGACCCGCCGGCTTCATCCTGTCCCGCCAGCCTGCGGGGAGGGGAGGCGAACAAAAGGCTGCGGCTGCGGCCCGCGCTGCCGCGGGCAGCCGGGGGGCAGGGCGCGGGGGACCGGGCCGAGCCCCCAGCCGGGCGGGCTGCGCTCGCAGGAGGCCTCGGAGCCGCTCGGCGCTGGGGAGGGGGGAGGAGATTAGCTCCCCGGCCGGCCGTGGTATGCAGAAAATGCTGAGCTTGGCGGGGGGGTGTGCACGGTCTGGCTGTGTGTGTGTGTGCGTGTGCGCACACGGTCTGGTTCTCTGTGTGTGTGCACGGTCTGGCTCTGTGCGTGTGTGTGTGTATATGGTATGGCTCTGTGCGCACGGGGTGTGTGTGCGTGCGCATGGTATGGCTCTGTGTGCGTATGTGTGTGTGCATTGTATGGCTCTGTGTGTGTGTACGGTATGGCTCTGTGCACGGGGTGCGTGTGTGTGCACACGGTCTGGCTCTGTGCATGCGTGTGTGTGTGTGTACACGGTCTGGTTCTGTCTGTATGCACATGGTGTGGCTCTGTGTGTGTGTGCGTGGTATGGCTGTGTGTGCGTGGTATGGCTGTGTGCGTGTGTGTGTGCGTGGTATGGCTCTGTGCACGGAGTGCGTGTGTGTGTGAACACGGTCTGGCTCTGTGCATGTGTGTGTGTACACGGTCTGGTTCTGTGTGCATGGTCTGGCTCTGTGCGTCTGTGTGTGTGTACACGGTATGGTTCTGTGTGTGTGTGCATGGTGTGGCTCTGTGTGTGTGTACACGGTATGGCTCTGTGTGCACGGGGGTGTGTGTGCACGTGTGTACAGTATGGCTGTGTGCATGCACGCTATGGTTGTGTGTGTCCATGGTATGGGTGTGTGTGTACACTATAGCTTATATTTTATAACCTATTGAGTAATATCTACAAATGAAATAATATCACAAAACCAAATTCTGAAGTCACTTTGAAATGAGATGTCAGAGCGTTCCGTCTGGATAAGGTCTCAAGGGACCATCTCAAGCCTTGTCCAAACGCTTGGTTTCACTGTTTTTTCCCCTCTAAACCGAATTTCGCAGGCATGGGCAGGTTCCTGCGGAACGGTTCAATTTTGACAAAGGGGCATTTTCTGACAGAAAACCAGGGTTCTGTTGGGCAATTTTGGACCAGGTCTGATATCCATCTGTTTCGGTACTTTGCTGGTCCCCATCGCTGTGGTCTCTGTGCACCTTGCAGTCCTCATAACTCCCCAGTGAGGCCAGGGAGCAGTATTATCCCCATTCACACATGGAGAAACTGAGGCACACAGAGCTTAGCAGGACTGGCAAGTCTCACTTCTGTAATGCATGTCTGACAGAGCAGGTGTTAGCTCTGGTTCTCCACCCATGGAGGATCCCAGACTTGGAGTGGGCTGCCAGGTTATTAACTCTTCCACTACAAGATGGATTGGCTAAGGAGGGTGCTTAGACAGCCCGCGTTTACCTCTGCGTTTCTCTCTTCTCTCAGGTGCTTTCAAGCTGGGATGAGCGTCTCCCCCGCCACCTGGCACTCTGGAGCAGTTATTTAATCTCCCGAAGCCACCCATCTCTGTCCGGATTTGTGTCCGGGAGCAGGATTGGCTCCAGGCTGTTTTCCCCCTGGCACCATGGATTCCTCAGCTGCTCTGGCTTCTGCTCCTCCTTCTTCAGCTCCCTCTGGGTCCCGGAGCCCGATGTTTTCCTCAGGAGCCGACCGAGAGGAGTGGGGACCTAGGTTCAACTGTGCCCCTTCCACTTCTGCCGCGGCCTCCCAGGGTTTGGCCGCATCTGGCCGGAAGAGGAAAGCCAACTTCTCCAACGACGAGACAGAGACTCTGGTCTGGAACGTGGTTCGGCACTTCAGCGCCCTCTACGGCTCCGAATCCCTCCGAGCTCACCCTGTGCGGCGGAAGCAGCTGTGGACCCAGATCCAGAGCCGGGTCAACTTCCTGGGCTACACCGAGCGCTCCATCGATGACCTCAAGCACAAGTGGCGAGACCTTCGGCTGGACGTCAAGAAGAAGATCACCTCCAAGAAGCATCCCCCTATGAACAGGGCAGGGGGGCCTCTCCACAAACCCCGCCTCACTCCCCTGGAGAAGATGGTGGCCTCCACCTTCTTACAGGCCAGCCATGATTCAGAGCCCGAGATCATCTTTGACCCTGGTGAGCTAAGCTTTGGGTTTCTCTGATAGCAGGTCTGGTGCGCATGAGCTCACAATGGTGGTAGGGTCGGGGAGGTCTATGGGTAAAGGAGATGGAGCCAGAAGACCATTCCTCCAGGAAAAGGGGCTTTCATAATCATCTGTTTCCATCCAGTTGTCACCATCTGAACACATCAGCCTCACCTAATAGTAATGTAACAAATCCCTGGCCCTCTGGGACTTTTTGTGGTGAACATTTACTTACTGTGCTAGCTCAGAGAGGATGGTGAAAAAAGACTTGTCAATTTTGCCTTTTTACTAGTCAGTTTCCCTTTTGGGTTTTCCTGCAGTAGGAAAATACTGTAATGTCTCAGTGGCAAAGGCTGCTGGGAAATATTTATACTCAAATAGCTAAACTAAAGGAAATAGTTCTCCTTTGGAATTTAAAAAAAAAATGGTGGAAAAATTCCTGTTGATCTTCGGTTTTGTAAAACTTTTTTGTTTTTAAAAACATCTATATACTGCGTCTCGCCTGATCACATCCTTTTGACAGGTGACTTGCAGGGGGAAAAGTCATGGGTTCATGCCCCCTTTTTACTGCATGGGTATGTGTTCTTCTGAGTTAACAGTGCCACTGTGAAATAGCTCTGGAGCTGTGCAGACTGGCTGCGCGTGCTGACACGTTATGCTCACTTGACACTCACTCACTCATGCCCGTCACCCCAATAGCCTATATACTTGGCTACGCCAGCCAACGCGAGTTCAGGGCTTTTGTGTATGGGCAGGATTTGGGCAGCACTCGAGTTAACTCTGCAGTGACGACAAGTCCTCAGGTGTATCAAGTAGAGTTGACAAGTTTCTCCCCGCACATCCAAAAATCAAAATGTGGGGGATGGGGAGGCACAAGGGATTCGGCTTGTTTTTACATTAACAGAGCAGAGGAGACTTACCTGTCTTCTGGGGAGACTCTTTGCGCTATTGTGAACGTGAAGGAACGTGACATCAGACAAATCATGCAAGGGTCACCCGATGAAGGCGCTGATTCAGCAAAGCACTTATGCACCTGTCTAACTTTTTAAACTACTTAAGGCCATCCCTGTTAATCAAAGCACTTAAGCACATGCTTTGATTTCAGTTATACTTACCCACATGTGCTTAAAGTTAAGCACGTGCTTAAGTGCTTTGGTGAATTGGTGCTGAAGTTAGCCATGTGCTTAACTACCTTGCAGAAGTGGGGCCTAACTGAGAGAGTGATTAAAACTCTGTTTTATTTGCTTTTTGTTACCCATTATTTAACTCAAATACATGAGACACACATGGGAGAAAAACCTCTGGGTTAAAGACTCTCTCTCCCTCCCCTCCTCCAACGAACCATGGAACAAGCTCCTAGTCCAGATGTCTGGAACTGCCAGTAAAGCAGGGAAGACCAGACTGGACATTCTCAATATGCTGAAGATCAAACAGACAAAACCTCAGAACCTTGGTTCTTTTGTTTGTTTGTTTAAAGACCCATTTCAGGTGGCCTTTTATACATTGTAGAGGACCAAAAATAAATAAAAGGGGCCAATTTTCGTTCCCTTTGCTGGTCACTTTTAAGTTCAGATCAGACCACTAGCTTTTGGTGAAGGAGGGACATACAAGCACGAATTGTTAGTTTAAATATATACTGCAAAAATCCTGGCTGGTTTTGGGCTAGACATGGCTTACATAAAAACACAATGGAAATATCCTCTTGGACTTAACAGAAAATCCTGATCTTTCTATAAGGGGTTTTTTGGAGCGTCCTGTAGAGCTGATAAGAGAATGATCTCCCTGCTATAGAATTGTATAGGACCATTCAGAAAACCCATAGAAAGGATTTAGTTCACTTAAGTTCTGTAGTTTGTTGGAGTAATTTTTATACGCCCCTGTGGGTTTCATCCCAGTTCCAATGGCTGGGTGAAGCTAGACAAATTCAGATTGAAAATAACACATACGTTTTTAATGGTGAAAGTAATTAACTGTTTAAAGAATTGACCAAGGATGGTGGTGGATTCTCCATCACTGACCATTTTCAGTCAAGGTGGGAGGATTTGCTCTAGGAATCATTTTGGGGCAGTTCCCTGGCCTGTGTTATGCAGGCAGTCAGACCAGATGATCACAATGGTCCCTTCTGGCCTTAGGATCTCTGAAAAGTCCTATAGGATGTTTCCCTAAGGGAATCCTAGCCCATGATACACAAACCCTATGGAATGATCGTCTCTATCCTCTTAAGTCAATCGTCTCTTTCTCCTGCAGACTTGTTCTTCCCAGGTGCGTCCAAGCAATCGATCATGTCCTTCCAGCCTGCAGTCAGCCACCCCAGCATCTACATAGACACCAATGGGCAGCCCTCCTCTTTGCCTGATGTGGAAGGTTCCGCTGTGCCCCGGCTTGCAGTCCAGAGTCCAGACTCTTCTGTGATCTGTGAATACAGCCGAGGCGAGGGGCAAAGCAGTTCAGGTAGGGGTGATGGGGAAGCTGCCCACAGCTACAGCAAAAGCCAGGCTGACTGTCTGGGCACAGGCCTCTTTGATAGCTGGGGGCAGCAGTTGCTGGTGCCTGTTAAAGGATCAGCCAGGGAATCCTGAGCATGGGTCTGACAATGACTTTTCTGTGACGCACTGTCTCCAGCAGGCGCTGCAGTAGGGATGCTGCGGAAGGCCAAGGAGTGGTTACTTTTGTTGTTAAAAATGGTGAAATGATTGTGACTCAGAACCTGGGCCAAGCATGTTCATTCTGTAACCCCAGTGAAGTTACACCAGGAATGGAGTAGGGTCCCATAGTCAAATCTCAGACCTCCACACACTCCTAGAGAAACTCTTTGCAAGGACGTGTCCCCACTGTCAGCTTTGAACAGCCTAGTGGTTAGCTTCAGGTCAAACATTTGTGCGTTCACAGTGCTCAAACTGTGGGTGACTATTCCAGCGCTCCTGCCCTCTAGTGTCCAGGTCTCCTAACGCAAAAACAAGGAGATGGTCAATGAAACGAAAAGGCAGCCAATTCCAAACTGATCTAAGACGACAAACATTTTTCCTGCAGCACACAAGTTCCCTGTGGAACTCACTGCCACAGGATGTTGTCAAGATCAAGAATTTAACAAGATTCCAAGAGAGACTGAGCAATTATATGGATGAGCAAAATATCCAGCATTATCCAACTTAATCCTCAAAAAGATGTTGGAAGGGATGTGACAGCCTCAAAGTGTTGGGGTTTAGGAGGAGACTCCCACTAGGCCCAGATTATCCCATATCTGCTACCGCAGGCTTTTTACACCTGCCAGCGAAGTAGCTGGTTCTGGCCACTGTCGGGAAAGGAACGTTCCTGTTGGATCTGACCAGCGCCCATGCATGCAGACCTGCCAGGGTATGTGTGTCTGTGGCTGCTTTGAGTGATTTTTTTAGTAAGATGATGATCCTGGGGCGGTACCGGGGATGTGGGGAGAGGGGACTGATTGGGAATCTAACACACGACGCCAAAGGTGGTTAAGCCGATAGACTGACCTGCTAGCTTCTCTTCTCTTTCAGCTGAATCAGGGCCGGAGCTGCGGACTCCAGAGATGTCGGCCATGTCCCCGCCTCTGAGAAATGAGTCCCTCGTCTCCTACGCCTCCATGTCAGAGGAAGAAGAGCGGGAAGGCCAGGAGGTGGACGGGTGTCCCGGTGCAGCGATGGGCCTTCAGCCTGGCCCAGAGCCCCAGCTGTCAGCAGAGGACAGCGCGAAGGCATCCCGGCAGGCCATGCTCATCCGCCGGTGCAATTCCCAGGGCTCCATGAGCTCCCTCCCTGAAGACACGCTCAATCACGTGGACGCTCACGCAGACTGGGCCCACGAAGGGGTCTCTGACATCCCTTCCTTGGGCAGGGTGCTTGACGCCTCCCAGCCGGAAGAGGAGGAGGGAAGCCAGGGCCCTGAGGTGGGCTCCTTGCCCAGGGTACTGATGGGGCCCACGTGGGAGAAGCAGCAGCAGGAGGAGGAACAGCAGCAGCAGCAGGCGCGCTCCCCGCTGCATGGCGCGCTCAATGAGGAGTCCCTGCCCTCCTCCGCCTCACCTCAGGAAGACCAGCCCCCCGCCCCGGTGCCACCGCCCCGGGGCCTGGGCTGCTCTTGGCTGCGGGAGGGCAGGAGGGAGAGCTGGAGGACTAACATCCACCGCCTGCTGGACCTGGAGGAGCAGTGGGACCAGCTGTACCACCAGGAGCTGGCCATGTGGCAGGAGGAGCGGGCCACGCAGCGAGAGGAGCGGGCGCGGGACAGAGAGCTGCAGTTCCGCCTGCTGGGCGTCCTGACGGACATCCGGGACGAGCTGCGCTACCTGCGGCAGGAGCGGGCCAGTGCGCGCCAGAGCCAGGCCCCACCCACTGAGGCGGGGCCTGAGGCCAGCGGGCTCTTAGACCAGCCACCCAAAGCGGAAGTCAGCTTCCCCGGGCCGACCCTGGGCAGCGCCGGCTGGGGGGAGAGCGCCATGGCCAACAGGAACCCCTATGGCAGCCGGGGGCGGGGGCGGCGCCGGGGACGGCCGCGCGGCTCCGCCTCCAAACACAGACGCCTCTTCCTGACCAATAGCTAGGAGTGGCTGGGGGCTGTCAAATCCAGTGACGGACATGGTGTGTGGACAGCCCTCCTGGAGCCTGGGGGCGAGCGCACGGGGTGGGCACGCAGCGTGCGCCTGGACATGGAAGGGCAGGGGTGAGTGTTGGGGGGGGATGCGTGCGATGGGGGGGCGTGTGCTGGAGGTGTGTGTGAGGGGGAGAGAGAGAGAGGCATCTGGGAATATGCCTGGTGTGCAAACGCATCGGTGCGTGTGATAGCTGGGGAATCGAGCGTGCCTGTGTAAGTTTGACAGGTGTGGGTGCAGTTTGAGCATCTGTGCACCAGCACCTGTTGGGGGAGGGTATGTGGGGGGAAGTGTGAAAGCCTGTGGTATGTGTCTGTGAGAATGGTGTGTGAATGCATGGGCTGCAGGTGTGACTGCAGCTGTGTGTGTGTGGGTGAATACATGTGCTTGTGAACTTGCAGCGGCAGATGTATAAGCAATGCACAAGTGTGAGCATGTGCCACGTGTACAGGAGGACTCTGCAGATTAGTGTGCAATGAGGAGTGTGTAAGGCTGCAGTGTTGTGTGTCTGAGTGCAAGTGGGGAGCAGATACTGCATCTTGCATGTGCACATGTGAGTCCAGTGTGTCTGAATGAGGCAGCCATGTGGCAGGAGAATGGAGAGGTGAGTGTGATTGGTTGGCAGGGAGCATGGGGGGGGAGGGGTGTTTCCGTGGCACGATCATGAGCATGTGTGTTAGTGCAGGTGGGAGTGTTAGTGCGCAGTCCACATACACAGGATGTGTGTGCACACAGCTGGAAGTCCATGCCCATGTGGGAGTGCCAGCTGTGACAACGGGTGAGTGCAGGGTATGCAAGAGGGGCATGTAGCAGGCACGCTGTGTGGGTGTGAGGGGTGTGAGTGGCTGTGATTGCACCCCGAGAGGTGCGTGCACAGGAGTGTGTGACTGCCCGGCAGGGTACGTTGAGGGCACAGGGACAATCAGGCAGCAGCGCACTTGTACGAGCAGGAGCGGCTGGGGGTGGAGGCTGAGCGCACGGGGAGGTGAGTCCGAAGAGCAGTGGGAGGGTGCGTGTCTGTTGTGCGTTTAGGAGAGATGTTTGCATTGGGGAGGGGGTGTCCGTGGAGCCAGTGGGGGGGTGCTATTTTAAGGCAAAGCCTTGTGGGGGTGGCTGAGTGAAAGTGCTGCGCTTCTGCGTCTGGGAAGTGTGTGTACATGTCACCCGGGGCATGTGCCCGCCGGCAGGGGGTAGATGTGCGAGTGCGCTAGGCTGAGTAGGGTTGCTACTTTCTGGGGGGGAAGGGAATTAGGAATAGTCGCTGTCCTGCGAGAACATTTTATGCAAATCATTTAATAACCTAATTTGCATATAACCATAAACTTCTGTTTAAAAAAAAAAACAACCCCAAACCCAAGCCGTTGTGTGGACTCAGTGCTGGTTAAAGCTGCAGGGATGGGCACTGCAAAGCTCCCTGAGCACTCAGTGCCACCTGCAGGGGACACCTGCAGGGATGGGCACTGCAAAGCTCCCTGAGCACTCAGTGCCACCTGCAGGGGACACCTGCAGGGATGGGCACTGCACCCATTTTTGGTTAATAGTGCCACTTTAGATGCCACTCCTCTGGCTCCGAAATGCAGCTTCTCCCTGCAGCTCCTTCTCCTAGGGTCTCCTGGGGCAGGCTGCTCAGTGGCTGGAGAACAATGGGTGAGTGCAAGTGCTGTCCCAGGGCACGGATGGCTACCTGGGCACTGGCTTTCCTGAGTGGAGGGCTGATAGGCAGGATGGTGTGAATCCAGCAGAGGGTGAGTCATTGGTCTGCCGGATCCTGCATCTGCACACACCTGTTCCCTTGTACAATGCCCGGGGTTCCCAAGTAGAACTCCATCAACTCTCTCTCCAGGTGGGACACCTCTTAACAGACTCCCCAGCTGGCTGGCAGGGAACACGTCTTCTGGAGCTAGACTGGCTGTGGGATGTAAGGGGCAATTCAAGCCGGGGATGACTGGACTCTGTTGCCCTGGTGGGCAGAGAAGCGTGGTTTGAGCCGCGCAGGGCGAGGACTTGACCCTTCCATCTTTGGTTCGACTCGGTCCCTGCCTCACTTGTGGCCAGCTGATCAACCCTGCCATGACGGGGCTGCTCGGTTCCTGCCTGGGCCTTGTGGGCGCAGTGTGGTAAGGATGGCTGCCAGAGTGGGTCCCCGGATGCCCAATCATGGAGCAGTGTGTGGAGGGGTGCCCCCAGGTGCCAGTGGGCACGGTGGTGTTATCCATTGCCTGATGGCTTCCTTGCCTTTCCTTTCCGGTGCCAGGTGTGTGGGGACCCTGCTGCACGGACCAGCTGGGGTTGTGCCAGCCAGGTGATGGGATGGTCCCCTGTGATCCATCTGGTGTCTGGCCAGACTTGCCGCCGTCTTAGTCATATTGGCCACTAGGGGGCTCGTTGCCCCCCACCCCCACCCCCCCGCGTGCTTTGCCCAGCTCCGTTGTGTGTTCAAGCTCAGGCAGCACTTTGGTTTTCTGTGCTCCCTCCGCTCACTACCATTAGCTGGTCACTCAGAAACTGAGCCAGCCTGGTCATGCCAGGCAGCGCCCCATGGCTCTGCCCAGAGTCATGGTACCAAGTGTGCTCAGATCTGGGCTGGATTTTCCCATTTGGATATGAGACCCACCAGGCAGCTCCTCCTGGCGGAGTCATAGCAGAACTGGGCCCTCTTTTCCACTCCGCGTAGCGTTCTCCAGGGTAGCCTTGGGGAGCCTGCAGACCTGGGAAGGGGAGTGCAGCTCTTTCCATGGCCAAGTGGAGGCACCGCAGAGCCATCCAGACAGAGTTAGATGCTGCTGAGTGAATAGACCCTGGAAACGTTTCCTGTGAGGATTCATGCCCTGGGCAGGTTCCATTCATTTCTAATTTAGAAGCAGAAAGGCTCTTTTCCTGTTTTCAAGCCGGCCCTGCTGTGTGGTGCCCCCTCGCTACACGGTTCACCCCCTTGGTGTAAATCAGGCTATTGCCAGGGAGGTCAATGAAGGAGCTGGCCGTGTGCTTTTGAGCAAAACCTTGTTCGCTCCATGTTGCAAGCATGAGAGCTGTGCCCACCTGGGGCTCCTGGAAGCAGTGTTCCCACGTGCATGTGCCAACCAAGGAATGCGTTTCCCGGGTAAGAGGAAGGCAGCACCATCTGATGGGGGCATGGCACTGCACTGGGGCGTATTACTCGTGTCCTGTAGAGCTAATTAATGCACTGGGGCCTGGGCTTGAGTGGAAGTGGACTTTGGTTTAACAGAAGATACCCAAGGGCAGTGGCTCTCAACCTTTCCACACTACTGGACCCCTTTCAGGAGTCTCATTTGTCTTGCGTACCCCTAAGTTACACTTCACTTAAAAACGACTTGCTTACAAAATCAGTTAAAAACACAGACGTGTCACTGTCACTGAAAAATAGCTGACTTCCTCATTTTTACCATATAATTATAAGTCAGCTGGACTATAAATACTATACTTACATTTCAGTGTATAGAACAGTATGAACATTTCATTGTATGAAATTTTAGTTTATACTGACTTCACTAGTGCTTTTTATATAACCTGTTGTGACACCAGGCAAATCTCTAGATGAGTTCAGGTCCCCCCTGGAAGACCTGTGTGTCCCCGCAGGGGTAAGCGTCCCCCTGGTTAAGAACCACTGCCTAAGGGTATGGCGCTCACGCCTGACGCTCTGACCAGCCCCTGCCAGCCTGAGGGGTTGGAATTGCTGACTTCTCGTGGTCCCTTCCAGCCTGTCTGCAGCAAGCAGGTTTGGCTGAAGCCATTAGCAGCATCTTCCTCCTTACATTTCTGCAGCCCGTTTCCCTCAGTGCGGTCCCCCCTCGTGAGCAGTTCCCACCCGAAGAGACGTTTGCTGTTCCTCCTGCCCTGTGCTGGCGTGGAGCAGAGAGCCAGGCTGGCATTCTGCTACAAGACCTGCTCCTGGCAGCAGTGCTGGAAGCCAGATGGTTTTTGCCCCACTCCCGATATTCTTAGACTCTTTAATCGCCTCTGAGAAGTGTTAACAAACCAAGGAGAGGTGGTAAGGTCCAGAGACGGTGCCCCTGGCTGGGTGGGAGGTGTGAAGCCTGGGTTCTAGCCCTTGACTCTGCCACTGACTCCTTACATGACCATGAGAGAGTCCCTTGCTGCTGGCTGCCTCAGTTTCCCCATCAGTAAAGCAGGGTTAACACTGCCTTTGGGAGCTGTGGATGAAGGGAGCTGTACAGGTGGTGGGTTCCGTACTGGCTCTCGGGGGCTGAGATGCCCAGTGCTATGTGCAGCTGGAGAGGCAGTGGCTCTGTTCCTGTACGAACCCAGTGGCAATAGGCATGTTAGTTAGCCTCTCCTTGCGGAGATAACCCGTCCTTTCCTGCCCTGAAATGCTCCTAATCCCACTGGCTTGGGAAACTACTTGCTCATTTGCTGCCTACCCAAGGTCCCTCTCCACTTTAATCCTTCCCAAGCCTCCCCTCCTCTTCCTGGGCCTGTGTTATCCTGCTGACGCATGAGCTGCCTGCTCTATTCTGGGGCTGCATATACTGAGCAAATCTGCTTAAGGAGGGGAGGAAGCAGGTGACTTTCCCTTTATCAGCTGGCAGCTTTTCACGTGCTACTGAAAATCCAGGGTCCCTTGGCTCCGAGTTCCCCTCCCTTCGGCCTTGCAGAGCACCAGGGGTGAGCTCAGAACCCCCCGGGGCTGGTAGACAGGTCCCGCAACAAATCCGTGGCCGACGGCCTGTATGGATTGCATGCTGCAGCCACCCAAACCTTCACACTGGCAGCTGGGACAGGACTCTGAACCTCCTCCACTGACAGCACAGAGCTAAAGGAGAATCTCCATATGGTGCTAGCAGAACAGGGCTTATGACACTAGTTCTTGGCCAGTAGAGGTCAGTGCTGCACATACTCGCTGGTGCCTACAACACAAATATGAGAACAATGGACAGGAAAGAGGCCGCTCGCCCTATGTTTGGCTGGCTGCCATCAGCCTGCAGGTAAAAGCTGTTTAGGTCCATGTAAGAACAACTGGTGGAGCCTTTAAATCCTGGTGGATTTGTAATGCTAATTAATGAAAGAGCCCTGTGAGTGCCTCCCACCCACCAGCTCTTCCAAGGGCTATAATTAAATCTCCCTGGCCCTGGCTGGACTGGGAAAAGGAGGCATGTTTGGCAAACCCATTAGCTAAGGTGGTAATTAACACATTCTTAAACCCTACTTAGCACCAAGTGTAGACACAAAGTGGGGTTTAAAATGCATTAGCTGGGACTCTGGTACCAGTGAATATCCTCTTAAACCTTATTGTCTGTTCACACTTGGTGCTATGTCTAAGGCTTGGTCTACACTACAAAGTTAGGGTGACATCAGACTTCTTGCATCAGCCTAGCTCTGTGTGTCTATGCTTACATCAGTGGGAGACAAACTGAAGCTCCCCTTTACGGCAACGCGGTAACAACACTGCCCGGCATGGTGTTGAACCGTGGTCGAAGTACTGAGCAAGCATAGAACCTACGTTTCCTCGGTCAACCCCACCAGTCCTCCAGCAGCTGTCTCACAATGCCTGACATTAACTGCTCTGGTCACAGTTGTGAACTCTACTGACCTGGGACCATGGAGACCAGAAGCCCCACCTCCTTCCACTTTAAAACTCTGCACATTTTTGAAATGCCTTTTCCCGATTGCCCGGCTTGGTGAATACACCTAGCCACTCTCCATTGTTGTGTGCAAGTGCCCAGCTAACCATGCTGACTACACGCTCCAGGAGATATGGGACTTCCATGGCCGGTGGGAAGAAAAGCCCAGCCACAGAAAGGTGGAGCTCTCTGAGCAGATTGCTTGGGTCCGACAGGGACCAGCAGCAGTGTCCTGTGAAAGCAAAGGAGCTGGGGCAGGCAGTCCAGTCCGTCCCAGCAGCTGAGCACGGGTGGACCTGATGCAGGGGAAGGAACCTCGGGTAAGTGTGTAAATGTATTTCCACCACAGTGATGTATCGATAGCGCCTCCAGCTTAACAGGGCACAGCTGCCGACTGTTCATTAATTTACTCGTACTGGAGAGGCAGTGATGCACCAGAGAGCAGGAGCCTTGTTATCTGCTCTTGGTTCCCTGGTAGAGTTAGGCAGGGGAGGCCCATGTTTATGTGCACAGGGATGTCCCTTGGATCCTCCTGACGAGTTCAATGCAATGTCCGTGGGGGTGCTCTGTGATCCTGTCCAAGGCCGGCTCCAGGTTTTCTGCCGCCCCAAGCGGTCAAAAAAAAAGAAAAAAAGCCGCAATCGCAGAGCTCCACTCTTCTGCGGCAATTCAGCGGCGCGTACTTCGCTCCAAGAGGGACTGAGGGACCTGCCGTCGAAGACCCGGACATGCTGCCCCTATAGCGGCCAGAGGGCCACTCCTTGGTATTGGCCGCCCCAAGCACCTGCTGCTTTAGTTGGTGCCTGGAGCCGGCCCTGATCCTGTCCCAAAGGGTTCGAGGGATAGGTGCCTTGTTTCTTCCTCCCCAGCAGGACACTTTCCCACCACACCAGTTGGTGATAACTTTGGCGGGCACCTCTGTGGAATACACAGGCTAGCAGCATACAGGCCCAGGTGGCTTAGGGATGCCAGCAGCAGCTGTGCTCTGTGCCTTTATTACTTGGGAGTGAGAGATCTGCTGCAATCACCGCTGTCTGTGAAAAATGGTGCCAGGATTTAGGCTGTTGCTCTGTACCCATAGCTTCATGGAGCCCAGTAATTCCCTCCATTTCCCTCACCCCTGGTGGGCCACATTCACCAGCAGGGCCGTCTCTACCCATATGCAAAGTATGCAGCTGCATAGGGCATCAGGAAATTCTGGGCACCACATTTCCTGGTTCCCTGCGCAGCTGCCTGCTGCTCCAGCCCCTGCCCCACCTCTTCCTCATGGCCCCCACCCCTGCTCCGCCCCAGGCATGTACTCATGGGGAAGTGGGAAGTGGAGCAACCCGGCCCCAGCTCGCTCCACACCACTGGCTCCCAGTCACGCCACTGTTGAGTGCTGGGGGGTGGTTCCCCTTGTCCCCCAAACTTGCTCCTGCTCCCTTGTGGAGGCCTGGGGCAGCCCCACCCCTCGTGGAGGCTCCCCCACCCCATGGAGGTCTGCACAGGGCAGTAAAATGGCTAGGGATGGCCCTGCTCACCAGGGCAGGTGCTGTGGGTGAGGTCATGCACAAGCACTCCAAAGCAGACGTGTTAATAACATGTCTTGTTTCTCACTTTAGGGAAGCAAGGGAAGGGGGTGTTCCCTTGTCTTTAGCTCTCTGTTGTGAATATACTGATAATGGTACCTCTGTGTGTTTTATCTATAGCAGGTGCTACTGTGGCCTTGAGAAGTTCCTGTTATATCCTTGGGGGCAGCCGATTTAGGAAGAAATCACTTGAGGCCAGAGACCAGACAGCTAACAAAACTACCACTTATTTACAGACACAGAGCTCGCCCAACTGGCCAAAGCTGGCTGGGCTATCCCCTAATAATCTAACTCAGTTGCCATAGGAACAAAAACCATGACAACCAGAATCCTCCCCCCCCCCCCGACAAAGAACATTCTCCGCCTAAATAACACACTACACACTAGACTAGTGAGAGGATAGGATAGGTTAAGGGACTTGCCTCCTATCCCGACAAACCCTTGGGATCTATCTTCTGCTCACTTTAATCGTGGGTTGCCCTAGCTAAAGATCCAAGCCGACGAGGAAGGCCTTCTGTCCTCTAGGTAGTGATTACACGCGAACCCTTCTGTGTGTGTTGCACCTGAAAGTACACGGTCCAGGAATCCGCACACGAACGCATGAGGATAGGTGTATTTCAGCTCGTGTGCTGGAAGGTCAAGGGATATTCAGCCGCGAGGCAATTAATGAGGGAAACCGATCAGAACAGGTGATTCATGATTCGGTTCGTCTCAACAGAAGAGGTGAAGTCAGGACACTCAACTTGCAGATGTGTCTGAGGATGGGCATCTGACAATTGGCAAACAGACTGATCTACGTGTATTGCTGCCAAGGTAAAAAGTTCTCTGGACAGTCCGACTGTGTGTAGGAAACAGGTCCTGTTTGAGTGATGATTCGTGGCGGACCCACCTTAGCTTCTGGAAGTTATAAATTCCACCATAAAACTTGGCTTGTCCCCGAGCTAAAGGTTTTAGATCTTTTGCTCTGGGTGCCACATACTGATGACTTGTACAGTGCTCGCTGATGTTAGCACAATTTGACCTTGAGGTTCAGAAGGTTTCCAGCAAAATACAAAGCCACCAGTGCGCAGCTGTCGTCCCATTCATTTAGAAAGGCCGGAAGATGTCTTGGTAGTAGCATGTGGGGGTGTATCCTGTAGGAAAGAGTAAGAAGGTATCCAGACGCTTTTGATAGTGGACGTGGTTGTCCCTGGCGATTCAAAGACCGTGTTTCGATTGTCTGCACAAATTCTTCGCTAATCCACTGGGTGATCGAATGATATGGCTTGCTGAAGTGTGTGGTAGTTATCCCATTGCCTTCATTAACATTTGAGACTCCTGAGAGACAAACTTCGGTCTGTTTGTCACTCACAAGTTGGTTCTGGCCAGGCTGAAAACGACTTAAATTCCCCGTAAGTTTTTGGATAGTACTCTCGCCAGAGTGGACTGCAATTATAGAGACTTCTGGCATTTATGAATAGCATCTACTGCACACCAAGAACATGCTTTCCTTCAGGGCAGCAAAGTCAACATGAAATATGTTTGCCATGGGGTTTTCAGGCCAGGTCCCATGGGTGTAGGGGTGCCGCTGGGGTTGCATTCCTCAGCCCTGACAATGACATACAAGCTTTTGCCCTCTCTCAATAGCATTGCCAATCCAGCCACAAAATAGCTTCGTGCAAATTTCCTTCCATGCACACTATCCCACATTGACCGGAATGTAGTGTTCTAACATCTATGATCTCAGTGGTGGTTAATAACACCGTCTTCCCCCACAACAAAACAACCAGATTGGACGATAACTCCCGTCCTCTGGAATGTAGGTAACCAAGGTCCGGGTGAAGCCAGAGAGGTTTGTCGAGATTTTCCATGCATGTCACCAAGGTCCATATACCTGGTGGGACAAATACTGGTAAGTCAACACCGATTCCTCTCTTGATCTGAAGTTAGCAATGGTTGATAGGGTGATATTTTCCTACCTGGTTCAAAGTACAGATGAATTGGTCACTTTTTGGGCACTATCTTGATTGTTTGACGCAGCCCCAAAAGCACAACCTTTGAGAGGCCCATACTTCATTTGTCCGTTCATGAGTGGATTTCCCAAATATGATTTTCTATTGTGTGTTGCTCGACAGTTAACAATGTCCAACGTTGCGTAATATAAGCCTCTGTCCCAAATCTAGGACCTTAAGCGTCCAAACATCTGGGTGCTTAGCAGAACCTTCCAATGGCTTAATTACCAGCTTGGATCTTATCTCGCTTGCCCACCAATACAGATGTCTGAGGTACCTGATAAACTCTCTGAGTCTCCCCCAAACCTTTCCTGGAGGGACCCAGACTCATAGATTCCCTGAGCTCCACAGGGTGATATAACCCACTTCCTTCCTTGCTCTTTTTAACTTCCCTCCACCAACTTTCCCGACCTGGGGATACTACGAGATTTCCCTGCTTCAATCCCTTGAAACCACAAAACAGAGAGGATGATTTACCTTCCCCCTCCTTCGTTCTCCCCCCTCCCAGTCTTTTCCTCGAAGAGAGACAGGTATTCCTGGCACAGAGATTCTATCACCCTTGCCCTTAAACTAGGAAAAGAAAACCCAACAAGTTTTAAAGAAATGCTTTTATAATAAAAGAAAGAAAAAAACACATGTCCAACAATGATCACATACATCAAGATCCGACATCAAACAAAGGGCTATTGCTGTAAAGAACTTAGTGAATTAATCGCACTTAGTCAAAAGATATCCTCAATTTTAAATTCCTAGCATACTCCAACACAGACATAATCAATAATAGACATTCGTATAACCAACCTTTTCCTTTTTGTACTCACAACTTGGAAACAGAGGGTAGAGAGAAGCTTGGAGATAGGAAAAAGTAAAAAGCTCCTTCCCCTCATTAGCCAGAGAAACAAACAGACAGAACACAAGACAAAACTCAATCACCCCCAGTGAGTTCCCTCCTCTCACTTGTAAAAATCCGGTTTCCTGATTGTCCTCGGTCCAGGTGTTTGGGTTCCCGTTGTACCCTTTAACAGGTAAAGAGAACATTACCCTAGCTATCTGTTTATGACAGTTGCAGACAACGTACTGGCAGCTAAATTGGGTGAGATGCCTTGTGAGGGTCCAAAAAATTGAGTGTCAAAAGAGAGGTCTCGGATGGTCCTGTTGAGAAGAGTAAACCTTCCCGCCCCAAAAAGGTACTGAATAAACTTGCGAATGTCCAAAAAGCATTCCTAATGTCCTACGTTCCGATTTAATGGGCGTAGTTAGTTCTGATTTTGTTCATGCACTCTAAGCAAGCAAAGGTCTCCTCTTCTCCCAAGGCATAATGTGTGACACGACTGCTCCCTGCCATAGGGGAGGCATCACAGGCAATTGTAATGGGAAGTATTAGTGATGGATACAAAGTGCCATTAGATACTTCAGCAAGAATTTAGCAATGCAATCCTTGGCTTTGTTGAACGTTATTGATATGAAAAGCATGGGACACTATTAGAACATGGGTTTGCAACCAACGTTCTGATAGTGGCAACACACATCCTGAATGTACCAAGGGAGGTCCTACTCCAATGGTGTCTAAACCATGGTTTACGGTAAAGCACTGTACTGGTATTGTATGATTATCGACTGTCTGTATGCTCTGTATTCATTTGTAAGTTTGAAGTTATAAGTATTGGCTGTGTTGTCTGTTGTGTATTTTTCCATAAATTGGTGCTGCAGTATCTGGGTGACACCCCAGACTTGAGTTGGTGTGTCAAGCTCAGCTTAGCCTGCTTGAATGGCCACTTAAGGACCATTTGCACTACACTATACTGCACCCAATTGAGGAGGACGCGAATACGCCCATGACTGCAAAACTCCATTTGCTGTAAACTTTCCACAGTAGGAAAAAGGAGTGTTTCTATACACCTGTAGAATAGTCTATATAAGGCAGAGGGCCTCATCTCATTGTGTTTCAATCCTGCTTTTTAACCTCTGGAGGGACTTTGCTACGATCTGAAGCTACTGCCACAAAGGACTAGATTGACCCATTACCCAAGCGGCGGATGTTCTTCCAGAACGAGGACTTAGCCCGGACAGTTTTTCATCACTCTCTACAAGCTGAACTATAGTGATTTTGCCATTATACTGGTTATGTAATTATTCAGTTTATACCTCTTTAATTCTAGCCTCATACATCTCATCCTTTTTCCTTTTTTATTGAAATACCTTAAGGATTTATCGATTACCTAAAGGACTGGCAACAGCGTGATTTTGTGGGGTATATGATGTGTATTAGACCTTGGTCGAATGATATAACGGGTTGGTCCTTTGGGATTCGATGAGAATCTTCTATGTACTGAGGAATGTTCCTGGGTTTCCATAAGCCATTCACCCAAAAGGATGTGGAAAGAGTGTGCTGGTGGATACTGGGAGACTGGAGTGTCTAAGGAAATTGTCTTGTGTGCTTCGGTTTAGCCAAGTAGGTGCGTGACCACCGAAGTACTTTTTAGTCTGGACTGGTTTTGGTTTGCCTATGAGAGGATGGAAAAAACCCACAGCCTGGGGCATTGTTGACTGCCACTGTTTGTAAAATTGTGGTCCTGAATTGAGCACTCTCAGTTGGGTTCCCGCCAGAACCACATCGTCACACTTTGTTAAATGCCAACAATCACACGGTCTTCAGGTCCACTTCACTGGCCTAATAAGTTTCGCCAAGGGAAGCTCGTGAAAGTTGGGATTTTTAGCAGTGTGCTAACTGTGATATGAACTTCCATTAAAGTGTTCAGTTTAGTTCTAGAAAAATAGGCGCATAGTGGCTATACGTTCTTGAGGTGGGGGAGGCCTCCACAATAGCCTTCTAAATTTTGTGCATGGGGGCTATTGAGACCTGGCAAAGCATCCAATTGATGGGTTCCCTAATATATTCTAACAGAGAGGCTGGAAGAATCACACTTGTCTTTGCGGACTTCTGCAGTCATACTCTCAGTTTTTGTAGGGTAGCCTCTAAATTCTCTTAGTGATCCTCTTATTCATGCATTCTACGTGACCTAGGAAATATCATCAAGATTGCACTTAGAACTCCTGACAGCATGTCAATAAAGTATCATAGTGCTCATAGCCCTCATGCAGAACAAGTGGGAGCAAGAAACATTATTACGAAGCATAGGACTGACGTAATCGGTTAAAGCCCCTTAATTGTGTCCACATAGTGCAACTAAAAGCTCTGTGGACTTTTCATCAAACTTTGACATTCCTGCAAAATATGCTCTGACTCATAGATCAATACTATCTGTAAGCTTTTTGTACCCCAGCCAGCCTGCTAAGGGTCATCGATGCTAGGGAGCCGGGTATTGCGTTTGCACACAACGCTGGGTTGACAGTGAACTTTTAAAATCATCGCAAATGCCAGAGAAGAAGCCTCTTCCTCACTATGGGAAGAAATCCATCTAACTGCCTCTACATAATTTAAGGGTATGGCTACAATGTGATTCTGGATTTGCGCCTGCCTCCTTGAAAGTTAAGGTTCGAGTGTGGTCGCGAGCAGCAAGTCGCTGCGGAAGAAGAGTCTCTCCCAGCGCTGCACGTAAACCAATCATCCCTCTACAGGTCTGTAATTGTGCTGGCAGCGCTGGGAGCCATTGCTTCCAGCCGGCTGCCGCTGACTACACTGACGCTTTACAGAGCTGTATCTTTGCCACCTCGGGGTGTTTTTTCACACCCCTCGAGCGCGGAAAGTTGCAGCCGCTTGTAAACCTGTGAGTGTAGCCATACCCTAACTCAGTTGCCATAGGAACAAAACCATAAAACCACAAAACACAACAGTTTCCCCTCCACTGAGAACCTTGAGCAGGGAAGGAGGGAAAGAAAGAAGAGGACTCAAGGCAATATGTTTCTAGTGGAAGTGCCTGCAACATCAGTTGTTGCATCAGCTGTGAACAGAGGGCTGGGAGGATGATTTTGCAGTAGCCTGGAACAGAGAGAGAGAGAGCAGACAAGAAACCCGCATGAGACAGTCCCAGCAGAAACCAAGTCTAGGGAAAAAAACAAAAAGAGACTTTGGCAGTTTTTTCAGAGATGCATTATTTTAAGGGCACAAGAGCAAACTACCTACTCTAGGAAAGACAGGAAGATCTGGCAAGAGACCAACCCTCCGCTTAACTAGGAGATCTTCAGAGATCTGAAACTAAAAAGAGTCCTACAAAAAGTGGCAAACTTGGGCAATTACAAAGGATAGAAATCAATAAAATAACACAAGTACATAGGGCAAAATTAGAAGACCAAGGCACAAACGGAAGTAACTAGCTAAGACATAAAGCGGTAACAAGAAACATTCCTACAATACATATTAGAGGGACAAACAGCGAAGGCCCGTAGGACAGCGTAGGAGGGGGAAAACAAACTAACACGAAAATGGTGTGGAATGGCAGAGGTGCTTAAGACGGTCTTTGTGTTTATATTGGTTTGTTCTTCACCACGAATAAGGTTGGGTTGGTTGATGACATTCTACATAGTTTCGACAATACACGTGGAAAAATGAAATTAGCGAGAGTAGAAAAGGAATGTAATAGAGATAAGAACAAAGTTAAATAAATCTGTCTTGAACAATTACAATAATATCTCAAAATCACAGGGCTTGATGTTAAAATAACATCTAGTGAAACTCAAGAAACTGAAACTAGGCAGATCATATCTGAAGCCGTGTTAGCGTATGATCTTGAAAATTTCATGGAGACGGCCGAGAGATTCCAGAAGACTCGGAAAAAGAGGCAATCTAGTTGCCTATCTATAAAAAGGGAAATATAATAAAACTCTGAGGAATTACAGCCCAGGTCGACTTAACTTCTGTTCCCGGAAGTATAATGGAGCAAATAATTAAGCAATCAATTAGCAAACATCTAAAGAATATAAATGGTAATATAGATAAACGTTCAGACTAGTGACTTCGCGGTCAAAGAAAAATTGTCAAACAAACCGTGCATTAGCTTTCTCTTGATACTAGGTGTAAACAAGCCTATGTGGATATGAGAGAGTGTGGAGTAGCTGAGCCCTAGCCTTGTGCTCTAGCCTTGGCATCAACTCAGGCCTTTCGTAGGCTATAGGCCCAGATTCCAAGGTGAAAATCTTGCAGAATGAGTCTTAGCACATGAGTTTAACGTGAGGGACATGTTCAGAAATTTTAAGGACATTATCCCCTCTGTACCCTATGGTCTGGTATTACTATGCTATATTCATCCCTTTGCTTCAGCTCAGCCTGTTTAATTGCATCTTTCGTGGACTGATGTGAGCCAGAGGCCAGTTCTGAGTCCCCCCCTCACTCTTGGATAGTGGTTGGTTGTTTCCCCACCCTCCGCCCGCGGCAGAGGACCCACTGGGTGATAGTGCAGACAAAGGCACGTGATGCTCTCCCTGTTCTGCTGAATGTCGTTGGCATCTAAGTTGCATGTTTCACACACAGAAACCTCCCCCCTTTTATCGGATCTATGCCCCTAGTGAAAGTTTCCCATGTCAAGCAAAACGCTGGTTTTTCATCTCCAATGGCTCTCCAGCAGGGGAGCTGCGGCCTTCCCCTCCGTGCTTCATTCAAACCCAGCATTCACTGAACCTGTGCAAGACAGCAGTCAGCGCCTGCTCCCGTTGCCTTGCCAACAGAGTTCTAGTTTCCCGAATTTTCGCCTGGGATGTGGGCAAGGGGAAGCCTGCCTTGCCAAAACAAACTCGCGGGGCGAGACCCAGCCAGTGTGAAGAGATGCACCTTGGACTGGCAAGATCCGAGAACCAGTGCGACTAGAAAACACTGCAAAAACACTTTAGAACGATCTTTGTTCCGTGCATCAAACCTGGAGACTCATTAAGCCCAGCTGGCAATGCCGCCCAGTTGTCCTGCATGGAACAAGGACTGGCATACTCTTATGTTCCTACTCTATCCAGCTTAGTAGGGTACCTCTAAATCTTAAGTGATCTCTCTTCATTGCATCTAGTGACCAGGATATCATGCAGATGCACTGAAACTCCTGAAGCCATGCATGATCTGTCATAGCCCCTGTGAACAGGGGGGAGCAGACATTATTCTGAAGCATAGCAGCGACAGTAATCGATAAAGCCCTTAATGTGTCACAATAGTCAACAGCTCTTGGACTTTCATCAACTTGCATCTGTAAATATCGCTTGACTCAGATCATCTACTGAACTTTTGTACCCAGCACCCTGCAAAGAGGTCATGGATGCAGGAAGAGGGATATTGCTTTGCCACAACGACGTGGGTTGACAGTGACTTTAAAATCACCGCCCAAATCCAGAGAGAGCCATCTTCTCTTCACTATGGAAGAACCAGTCTAACCCCTAATAATTTAAGGGTATGGCTTACACTGGACCCGGCAGCGGCTTTGAAGTGTGAGTGTGCGCAGCGGCAGCGCTGGGAGAGAGCTCTCCCAGCGCTGCACGTAACCACATCCTCTCCAGGGTAAGTGTGCAGCGCTGGGAGCCATGCCCCAGCGCTGCCCCCTGACTACACGACGCTTACAGAGTCTGCAGGGTATGTATTCGCTTGCAGCGCTAGGGGGGTTGTTTTTTCAACCCTGAGCTGCGAAGTCCTGCGTCGCTTGTAGGAAGTGAGTGTAGCCATACCCTACTCATTGCCATAGGACCACCATGAAACACTTACAAGAGCAAACAGTTTCCCTAGAGAACCTTGAGAGGGAAGGAGGAGAAAGAGAGCGAGGACTAAGGCAATATGTTCAGTGGTGCCTGAAGCCAGCTTGTTGCATCAGCCTGTGACGACGGGGCTGGAGGATGAATTTTGCAGTAGCCTGGACAGAGGAGAGAGAGCAGACAGAAACCAGGCTGAGAAGTCCCAGCAGAAACCAAGTCTAGTGGGGAAAAACACAAAAGAGACTTGGCAGTTTTTCAGAGATGCTTATTAGGGCACAAGAGCAAACTCCTACTGCCACGTAGGAAAGACAGGAAGTCTCGGCAAGAGACCACCCTCGTTAACTAGGAGTCTTCAGAGATCTGAAACTCAAAAAAGATCTACAAAAAGTGGAACTTGGTCAATTACAAAGGATGAACATACAAATAACACAAGTACATGGAAATTGAAGGAACCGGACGAAACGAGCTAAACTAGCTAGAGAATAAAGGGTAACAAGAAACATTCTACAATACTTAGAACAAGAGGAAGGCCGTGGACAGCGTAGGAGGGAAAACAATAACAGAATATGTGGAATGGCAGAGGTGCTTAATGACGTCTTTGTTTTGGTTTTCACCAAGAAGGTTGGTGGTGATTGGACATCTAACATAGTGAATACCAGTGAAAATGAGATAGGATCAGAAAAGGTTAATAGAGAAAGAACAAGTTAAAAATTTCTTGAACAAATTAAATATCTTCAAATCACCAGGGCTTGATGAAATACATCCTAGAATACTCAAGGAACTGACTAGGCAGATATCTGAGCCGTTAGCGATGATCTTTGAAAAGTCATGGAAGACGGGAGAGATTCCAGAAGACTGGAAAAGGGCAAATCTAGTGCCCATCTATAAAAAGGGAAATAAGTAAAACTCTGGGAATTACAGCCCAGTCAGCTTAACTTCTGTTCCCGGAAAGATAATGGAGCAAATAATTAAGCAATCAATTAGCAAACATCTAGAAGATAATAAGGTAATAAGTAACGTTCAGCATGGATTTGTCAAGAAAAAATTGTCAAACCAACCTGATAGCTTTCTTTGATAGGGTAACAAGCCTTGTGGATAGGGGGGAAGTAGCTGAGCCCTAGCTTGGTAGCTTGGCCAGCATCGTAGGCTTTTGTAGGCTATAGGCCCAGATTCAAGGTGAAAATCTGTGAGGATGGTCTTGCACAATGAGTTTCGTGAGGGCACATGTTCGAAATTTTTGGACATTATCCCTCTCTGTACCCATGTCTGGATTTACTATCTATATGTCATCCCTTTGTCTTCAGCTCAGCCTGTTGTATTGCACTTTGTGGGACTGAGTGGGCCGGGCAGACTGAGTCCCCCCCTCACTCTTGGAGGTGGTTGGTTTCCCCACCCTCGCCCTGCGGGCCAGAGGCCCACTGGTGATGTGCAGACCAGGCACTGATGCTCTCCCTGCTCTGCTGATGATTGCGTTGCCCAGTGCATTTCACCAGCACAGAAACCCTCCCCCTCTTTTATCGAATGCCCCCTAGTGAAAGCTTCCCATGTCAGCAAAACGCCTGGGTTCATCTCCATGGCTCTCCAGCAGGGGAGCTGCGCCTTCCCCTCCCGTGCTTCATTCAGAACCCAGCACATCACTGAAACCAGTGCAAACCAGAGTCAGGCCTGCTCACGTGCTGCCAACAGAGCTTCTAGTTCCCGATTTTCGCCTGGATGGAGCAAGGGGAAGCCTGCCTGCCAAAACACCCGGGGCGAGAACCAGCCAGGTGAGAATGACTGACTGGCAAGATCCAGAGACCAGTGCGACTGAAAACAACGAACACTTAGAACGATCTTGTCCCGGCTAATGGCCAAGAACAGCTGCAATGCCCCAGTTGCTTGCTGGAACAGCTGGCAGGACTTTGTGAAGGGGCCCAGCTTCCTGGGGCCTATCCACAGCTCTCTCCTGCGTGGGACTCGGGTAAGGCATCTGCACTCCATGGTTTTCAGAAGTGGCCACTGAGCTTTTGATGCTCAGCATGGGCCAGATTTCCAAGGGTGCTCAGCACACCTAGTTCCTGTGGTCGTCCGCAAGGGCTGGGCATGCCCAGCAATTCCGAATCACAGGCCCCTAAAGGGCAGAGGTTATGAAAACAAACTGGAGAAGATCAGTAAGGGCTAAAAACCTCCACAGGAAGGGTGCAGAGCTGTGGAGGTGGGGGCAGAGTTTAATAGGTGATGGTGGGGTGAAGGGACCCCTCTTTCCCCCTTGCCGGTAAATGCAGGGGTTGTCCCACGGTCTGGTACTCTTGCGATGGAGACTTCTCTAGGCAGCTGCCCCAGAGAGCATTGGAATTAGCTGTTGATGCCAGGAGCAGCCAGTTTCCCAGCTCAGCTGTGACTCAGAATCTGCTGATGTCTAAATTAAACACACTAAGCTGACCCAGGCTCTTTGCACCACCCAGGCGCTGGGTGACTTTTGCTGAGGTGTGACTGCAAGCACGGCCTGTGAACTGGCTTGTGCGTAGAGTCCCAGCCAGTGGGGATGGAGGGAGAACCCACCGGGTCCCGTTCTGATTTCACAGGATGGTGTCAGTTACGAGTGACGATTTGCGACTGGTGTGAAATGGCGTCGTTCTATATAGCTCAATGGATCTGTGCGGATTTACCCCAGCTGAGTAGCTGGCAGGTTGGGATGGGGAGAGGCAAGGCACAGTGGTGGCAGGTGGGGTGGCGGATGCAGCATTGTCCCCTTTCGCCCTCCTGCTAGCTCCTATCCTGCTTCATTCCCCTTCCCTTATGTAAACAACAGCCAGGTTTATGTCCCTTCTGGATTTGGCCTGTTGGTCTAGGATCTCTGTGGCACAACTGGCTGCCTGGGGCAGGGGCAGCTCTAGCTTTTCTGTCACCCCAAGCATGGCAGGCAGGGAGCCTTCGGTGGCGCATCTGCAGGAGGTCCCCAGTCCTGCAGCTTTGGTGTACCAGCCTCTGAATCCACAGGACTGGCGGACCTCCCACAGGTGTGCCACCAAAGGCTGCCTGCCTGCCACCTTCACGGGGCCCGGCAGGGCGCCCCCCGTGGCTTGCCACCCCAGGCACGTAAACTAAACCCACCTTTGCCCTCTTTCTCTGGGTCCAGCCCAGCTGGGAAGTAGCTTCCTGGCTCTCCGGCTGCCATGACAGGACCACTCTCTCTAGGCCCAGCTTGCAGAACAACTCCACTAGAGGCCTCCCAGAGCAAGGGCCTCATTTGCTATGGGCAAAGGGGGGGCAGCTGCCCCCCCAGCCTTGGTTTGCCCCCAACATCACCTCCCCTACAAGACTTGTCCTAGGCCTATATGTTCCTCTCCCCCAACTCCCACTTTGCTGGCCAGAACAGAAGCCCATATGATGCTCTATAGGCCGACACAGCTCTGTTGTGTCCCCCACACCCCCCAAATTTTTCTGAAATGACGCCTCCGTCCAAATAATGGAGCAGGATGGTGAGGACGTAGCGCTACCCCTGTGGAGAGGCTGGCAGACGCAGTGAGCGGGACGTTGGTCCTGCTCCGTCCTTTGCTAGCTAGGCAAGAAGCTCCCAGGAGGCTCTCACCATTGTAAATATGTGAAGAACCTTTAGTGTGGTGGGTCGTTCGGGCTGGGAAACGTGAGGGGACGTCTGCACGGCCGTCAGGAGGGGTGATGGCAGCATGTGGCAGCGTACTCCAGCTTGCTAAAAATAACACCATAGCCATGGGACATGGGGGGCGGCCCCTCAAGTACAAGCCAGGCCTGGGCCGACAGACGATCTCAGGTGTACCCTCAGAGAGGCACCAGGGAGCTCAGGAATGAACCCAGTGCAGGAAATACCAGATTAACATGGGGAGAAGGCATCCAAATGCCACTCGCATTCTTAAAACCTCAGGGCGCCCAGTTCCTCTTGGTGTGCCCAGCTAGACTCAGGGTGCCCAGTTCTGCTTGGACACCCAGTTCTGCTTGGAGCGCCCAACTGAGGGCGGGGAAGGGCCCTTGGCTAGTAACAATCTCTCTGAGCCTGGGATGGCTTCCATCCATGTCTGATTTTCTCCAGATTTCTTATTAACCAAAGAAAACAGAGTTCAGCTGGCCTGGCCCACATCAACTTGCCTGAGCAGAGCAGCAGGGAGGGGCAGGACACAAAGCCCCCTTAGCCAGCAGGCCACACCCTAGCCTGTCTGTCCAGAGCATCTGGGTCAGTAGGACCCAGGGAGCCGGCTGGGGTGTCTAGCCGTTGGGGCATCCTGCCGTGAGCTGGTGTATCTTCAAATGGCACAGTCTGACTGATTTCACCCAGCTCTCTGCTGAGCCCACCTGTCCCCTGCCTCTGCATCTCTGCTGCAAATCCCTTCTCACGAACAGCCTCAGAGCGGCCGGATGATCTAGCACAGAAGGATGGTTTCTCTGCGGGAGGAGGAATCTCATTGTCCAGGAGCTCAAGGAACATGCAGATGGAAACGTGTTTCTGGCGTACATCGTTAACATGGTTCCACTGATGGGCTGATGTTACCGTCGGCCCTCGGGGCACCAAGCCAGGAGTGTGCTGGCCGGATGCTCAGGACAAAGACATGCTTACAGGTAAATGGCATTTGATGGGGCAGGCTCCTCGTTAGCTAAATCACTTCTTTTGCCAGCCTTCCTACCTGAAGCCCAGGCTATGCTAGCGCTAATGCTGAACCCTTTCACAACCATCAGCTGTGAGGGGGAGTGTGGTCTAATGGTTAGATTGGGAGAGTGGGTGCCAGGACTCCTGTGGCAGCTTCCCGGCTCTGCTACAGAGTGACCTTGGACAAGTCAGTTAATTACTCTGTGCCTCAGTTTCCCCCTCTTTGAGGTGAGGATGGCAGCATTGCTCTATCTTGCTGTGGAGCTGCAGGGTTAACAAACAGCTTCCTGCTGAGCTGTCGGCGGAAAGGCTGTGGGGCTGTGAGCTGTGGTGCACTAACCTGCGTGCGTCTCAGATCCAGCCCCTGTGATGTGGCCACGTCCCTGATTTTGGGGCAAATCTTGAGACAGAATACCCTCCATCACTGTGACTAACTGGCTCTTATGCTGCCCCCCACTGGATGGGAACTGCTTCACCTATGTGTCACAGACCCTATCTTGCTGAGATTCTCCTTCTATTCAAGTGTGCTTGAGGAGCAGGCTGATCTCAGTTCTGTCCCTCCTGGGGCCATGGAGTCCCAGGAGGGGAGCAAGGGGCAGCATTCTCGCAAGTCCCAGTTGGCCTTGCGTTTGTGCAATGTTTGGGTTTGTTTGTTTTTTTTGGCAAAGCAACAACGTTAAATCCAATAGCA
Source organism: Chelonoidis abingdonii (assembly GCF_003597395.2). Classification (NCBI taxonomy): domain Eukaryota; kingdom Metazoa; phylum Chordata; order Testudines; family Testudinidae; genus Chelonoidis; species Chelonoidis abingdonii. The sequence goes on from NC_133770.1 coordinate 3,611,922, forward strand.
AAAGGCGGGTGGGTGTAACTGCTAAAGCTTTATCGATGTCCGCAGTGAAATGGAGTGGCCATGCGGTGGCACCAAACCCAAAGAAAGCAGCCGTGCTGTACTGCACAGGCAAAGAACCAGGGCGACGCTTCCATTTAGGCGACCTAGGCCGTCGCCAGGGCGCCAGGATTTGGGAGAGCGGCACCACCCTTGGTGGCAATTCGGCTGCGGGAGGTCCTTCCGCGCAGTGGGTCATCGGCGGCAATTCTGCGGCAGGTCCTTCACTTGCTCTGGGACCCGCCGCCAAAGTGCCCCGAAGACCAGGAGCGTGGAAGGACACCCCCCCCCCACCGCTGACGAATTGCCGCCAACGCCCAGGAGCGCTGAAAGACCCCTCCTAGGGCGCCAAAACCCTGGCGCAGCTCCTGCAAAGAACCATCTGCAGATTGCTTCACTCAGGTCAGAGCAGCTCAGCAAAAGACATTCTGGGCCAGAGGCTGATCTCACTTGGGAGCAGGGTGTCAGCGCTGAACTCTGAAAATCTGTTATTGCCTCTCAGATTATAATGAGCGATGGGATTGCTGCCGGTGCCCATGAAGGATCCATGCTGTGTGTAGCAGACACACTGTGGATCAGTTTCATGTGCCTGCTCCCATAGTACTTTCTCCAGCTCTGCACACACACTCACAACATTATGAATCTGAAAAATTAAAAACTGGGGGGCATCTCAGAAACCCGGGCCAAGTGACCCATTTGCACCATCACTCTGGTTGGGCATCCTGCGGTATACCAGTTGTAGTTAGATGAGGCCCGTGTCATAAGTAGATAGGTAAGGTAAGGGTTAAATTTCTTTTGCTGTAAAGGGTGAACAAAGGAACCAAACACCTGACCAGAGGACCAATCAGAGAACTGGATTTTTTAAAAGTCAGGGGCGGGAATTGTGTACTCTAGGTCTTTTGTTTTTCCCGCTATGAGGAAACATCTTTTCGCTAACTCCTATTTCTTTCTAATATTTTCCTACACAGTGTGAGTACAAAGGCCACAAGGCAAATAGGCTGTTATATGCTTTGTGTTGTATTTACAGGTGTGTTGATTTGCTGGACTGGTTTATTCGGGCTATCTTTTAAATCAGACTGTTTTTCATATTTTCTTATAAGCAAGAGCCTGTATTGATCTCTAATGCAGTATTATGTGTTTGTGTATTTTCTTTCTTTTTATATAAAGTTCTTTTTAAAACTTGTGGGAGTTTCTTTTCCTAGTGAGGCAAAGGGATAGACATCTCTGTACCAGCTGTCTGTCTCCCTCACGGAAGGACAGAGCGGGAGGAGGAAGCATTACACTCTGTAGGTTATTTTCCTATTGTTCCCAGGGAAAGAACAGGCTACGGGGAAAGAGAGAAAGAATCAACTCGTTCCTTTGTGGTTGCGGTTTTCTCTAGTTACTGCTACGAGACCAGAGAGAGGGGGGGAATCTCTGGTGTATAGCTGTGATTAGCTTTGAATGCTAGCCTCGGGGAGGTAAATAGCTCTTTTGGTTTGCATTCAAGGAGTAAGTATAGCATCGCCCAGGCTCACCCAGGAAGGGGGGGAAGCTGGGGGATGAGATAGGGAGACCCAGGGGTCTGGGTCTTGGGGGTCTTCCCAAAGGAAGTTGGGGAGTCCACAGAGGGGGTCCCCCAAGGAGTATTTGGGGGAATCCAGGCTGATAGTAGCCTCATTACTATCTGGTGGCAGCGAGAAAAAATCCAAGCTGGTAGTGAGCTTGGGGAAGGTCCCAATAAACACTCAGATTTTGTACGCTAAAGTCCAAATCTGGGACAGACGTTTATTACAGCCCGGAAACATAAACCCTTGTGTCAGAGGCCCGGTCTGAGGTCTAAGGCCTGAGCTAAAGTAATGATCAAGACTTTGCTAACATAAAGCAAAGTGAAGCTGTGAGCCAGAGGCAGGCCCTGCTCAGAGTCGGGCAAGGAAGGGCTGATGTTGCACAAACACATACCTAAAAGGTACCTGACACTAGAGATGTAAACATGTGCCAGGATGGTACCAAGAACACCCCAGTACTTGCACATTCCACACAGATAACAAGGAACAGGCTGACCTTTCCTAAAGACAGGGCAAAAGGGTAATATGATGGATGGGGTTGTTTTGATCAAACCAACATGTACAAGGTGAGAGGCGGCACCTTACTACGTAGCGAGGTTGTACCTCAATACGTCAGGAGAGAGGTGTAACTTGTTTGTACCTGTGTATAAGAATACATCCCTGGGGCAGTGTCTTTGTCCAGCCGAGGGGGCAGTGGAGAATCCCATCACTGACTGAGCAGGTCCATTGTCAGGGAGCACATATGTACTAGCAGAACTGTAGACATCTGATCCGGGGAGCTAGAGACTGTGTTTTGTTTGACAATAAACCTGGCCGGGTGACTTCGTTCCTTATTGGAGTCTGTGGTCACTGGGGGTTCTCTTGGGGTCTGCTGTGCCAGTGACCTGCGCAGCGCCGGGGCAGCTCACAGAGGCAACACACACGCAGCCGACTGAGATCAACACTGGATAGAGCAGAGCACCACACCGGTAGCTTCTGACAGCATTGGTGACCCCGACCGCTGATCTGGTGAGTAAGCGAGCTGTCTGCTGTAGGACTCACGATCCAACATGGCAGAAAACCACAAGCTCAGGAACCCCCTTATCCCCTCCCTTCCAATCCCCACAGAGTTTGATAACTCATGGACCCACTGAATTGCCAGTAAAGGAAGTCCATATGAATTTAAAATAGAAAGTGAGAAAACATGGACTGGCCTATGTAAGGCAATGGTAGAAACAGAAACTCTAAAGAATAATAGTAAACGTAGAAAAGGCAATAGATTTTGCAATTAATGTCCATGGCAATAAAATGGCGTAAACAACATGCTGACATACTGGCCAGGCAAGTAACTGAGAAAACCAGGGAAGTAGAAGAGATGACTGATGGAGGAAGCAACCCAGGTAGTTGAGCACTGGAAAACCCAAGCTCTTTTAACAGGGCAACAGGTGGTCCAGACTCACAATCTGCTCGAACAGATAAAGCAGGAAAACAAAAAATTGGTGACAGCTGTGGAGAACCCGCAGAAGAAAAAGGCACCATCCCCTGTTGCTCAGCAGACTTTGGGTGCTTTTCCAGTCCCTGATGGATGGGGGCAGAAATGGAAACAGGTGGCCCTGGCTAAATTAAAAGATGGAACATGGGACAGCTGGAAAGGAGGCTGCACGGGGGACTTGTAGAATGACTCAGCTGGATCATCCTCTCTTAACCCGTGTGCAGGGGCCACTGCACCACAACTGCCACCTCATGCTGAGAACCAGGTTTTGGACAACCTCTCCCCAAAACCTAGATCAATTCCTGTTAAAACAGGAGAAATGTGGGAAAATGGGAGAGAAAACGCTTATCACGGACCTGACCCTGACACCCCGCCTACACCCACTTTACCCCACAAACTGGTGTTCCACCTCCATTGAGGTTATGGAACGCAGTGGAAACTGCAACAAAAAATTTAACGGATACTTTAAAATAGCTAGGGCCCCGTGGCAATTATGCAGAAAGGGAAATGGAGGCACCCAAGTGCCGTACAGATACACCTCACCCACCTCGAGCGAGCGGCTTACCAAATTGATGAACTAACTGCGTTAGCTGGAGCTGTCGGCGCTCCACCTGCTGAGAATTTTAACGAGTTTATGGCATGGCTACATAAATGCTCACAGCTTTTAAAAGCAGTGGGAATTGGCATGTTATAGGAACCAATTCTAGTACAAACCCCATCGGGACCACTGAATTGTCAGACCCTGGGTTTTGATGATGACGTTACGCAAATGGTTAAACATGGGGCTCAAAAGCATTTTAAGTTATCCAGTGAATTAGCTGCACTTAAAGGAATTACAGGAATGCCAGGAGAAGCTCCGGCCAAGCTGGCTGACAGAAGACAAACGTATGGTAGGTTAACAGTGGGGGATACTGATCTGGAGGATTTGAAGTAACTTGTTTTGGAGGCGCTGCCTTCTGGGGTGCTAGAAGGAATAAATGCTTAGTGTGAGAATGGAGGCAGAGATGTACCTTGGAATGAATGGATTGAAAAAGTGGAGACTACGGTTAAACAGCAGGAAGGAACTCCTGTCAGTGAGCTGTGAACATAGTTAGGACAGTGGAAAACAGAGGGTCCTGCACTGGAGAGGTCATGGAATGAACAGAGGTAGAGGAGTAAATAGAGTGAATGGGTGTCACCTGGAGTTCTGAAACAGGAGAATCTAGATCTTAAAGGAGAGAATGAGAAGCTGTGGGCGCAGCTACAGGCATGTCTGATTGGCAAGGGGGTCTCAAAGGGAGGAAGAAAAGGCAGAGATGAAGGTGGCCAAGGCGCCTGGTTTGGCGTCTGGATTGAATGATCTGATTGTTAGTAATTCTGTAGCATAGGCCAGCCCTCCCTGCAACTCGGAATGCGTTTTCCAGCACCCCATGACAAGAGATGTCTTGGGTGCCCCCACCTAAGAAGCCGAGTCAGGGACGGGCTTGCAGATTTTCTGTTGGACCCTGGGGCTGGAATTCCTATAGTAAAACATCTATTTAATGTCTATCCAATTGTGGACTCTGTACAAATATGGGGCATATCAGGAACTAAGCAAACATATGATGTTAAAACCCTCCCTCTCCAGTTTGGTGTACGGACCATTCAGGAGAAGGGGGCTAGTGCAGGGAGATAAAATCTAATTGGGGCAGAAACTGTCAAACGATTGGGAATAATCCTGGACTTCCCAAACGTGTATCAGACAAAGTCTCACTGTAACGAGAGAAACAAACGATACTAACCTGATCCCCATGGGACTGGCTACTCAGACGGTGAAAATCACCTCCTGTGCCAGAAAGCTGGGAAGGCTGGTGGGCTGCGATTCAACCCGTCTGGGCAGCGGACTCCCTAGATACAGGAAAAATACAAACCTCCGTTACAGTAGAAGGAGACATGCCCCCATACATCAAACAATACCTCAGGAAACAAAATAATCTTTAAAGCAAGTTATAGAAGAATTGGAAAAATGAAAATTTATTTGAAGGTGTCCAGTGCCTAACGCAGCATCAATCTGGCCAGTTAAAAAACCCGATGGAATATGGAGATTAATGATTGACTATTGGGGGTCAAACAGAACTGCCACGCGGGGGGCACCAGTAGTGGCTGCTTACCCAGCATTGTTGGAGGTGGTAACCCCTGACATGAAGTGGTTCTCAGTATTCTACATGGCAAACAGCTTTTGGAGTTTACCTTTAAACCCAGAGTCTCAATACAGAACAGCTGTTGTATTCCAGGGTATGCAATATTGCTGGAATGTTCTGCCTATGGGGTACTGTGATGCACCCACAATATTTTATGACGTAGTTTTTGTACTGTAGAGAACTATTCTAGAGAAGGAGGGACTGTTACAAATGGGAAGGATAGTCCAGTACATAAATGACATCTTAACAGTCAATGAAACAGAACAGGCACATGAAGCGTTAATGCGGCAGTTGCTGACTAGCTGCCAAGCATAGGGCTTGAACTTAACCCCTCTAAATCCCAGGTGAAACAGAGAGAAGTGCAGTATCTTGGGATACGACTCACTGCAGGGGGAAGGTCTGTGGACAAGGAAAGGGTGAAGGGCATTATTAACCTCCGTATGCTGGTAGATACCAAATCTTTGCAATCTTTTTGGGGGCTCATTAATTTCTGCAGAAAGTTTATGGCTGTGTAGCAGAGAAGGCAGGTTCCCTGTATGAGGTACTTAAAAGACCACAGTGGACCTGGACAGAGGAGGCAACTAATGCATGGAAAAGCCTGAAAAAACGTTAATGGAGGCACCTCCCTTGGCCACCCCAACAACGAATTCCCCTTTATAGTGTACCCTAGTGTGAAGAGTGTCTGTATTGTTAGTGTGCTTACACAGGGTGCTGGTGTTGGGGAGAGACTCATTCCTTATTATAGCAGAGCATTAGTAGCTTCAGAACACAAATGGAGAAGTTTTGAGAAACTGCTCTCGCTGCCAGCTGAACACTACAGAAAGCTCAGGCAATCATCAGAGCAAGCAAGGTGATTGTAAAGAGTCACCATGTACTGGGAAAATTACTAGATCAGAACAATCTGTCTAAAGGATGTATGAGAGTGAGTAAATCCGTTCAATGGGTCTTTGCTCTCATGTCCGAGAATGTTCAATTGGTCCCACTAAAAGAACCTGAAATATCTGGATGGGGATTGACTATAAACGGTCGAGAACACATTTGTGAACCCCGGCGGGAATCCAAACCGCACCTTGTCTTTAAAGCAACCCCAGCTGAACAGGTGATTGGAAAAACCATTTGGTTTGTGGACAGTAGCTCATCTTACACCGAAAGGAAACGAGTCACTGGCTTTGCAGGGATTTGTTTAACTGGAAACCTGCAAAGAGTTAACTTCTTCCAGTACAAACTGATCAAAGGAGGAACACAGTCTGGAGAATAGTCAGCGGCCTAAGAAGTTTTAGCTAGAATGAGGAACAAGCAAATGGAGCTAATAATAGGAACGGATTCAGATTATGTTTACGAGGGGAACCACCATCTACCTACCATGGTGGAACAGTGTAGGTTTTACAGGAACTGACGGATCCAAAATTAACACAAGACCCTATGGCAGCAAATAGAGCAATTGGCAGGGCGGTATCAGAGGATCCGGATGGTTAAAATAAAAGCCCGTAAGAGGACAGGTCCATTGACAAAGGGAAATGAACAAGTAGGTAAATTGGCTAAGGAAGCAGCCCTCATTGGAACACTGTGCAAGCAGACGCTCGTGGCAGTAACCACCCGGGCACAAACAAAACAAGAACAAGAAAGTGAAGAGAACAACCAGAAAGAGCCACAGTTTTTACAGGACCTGCAGGCAGAAGATGACTGAATACAGCAATGGATAGTGGAATGCCTCTCACAGGGGCAGAGGGAACCACTGAGAAAGGAGGGAGACCTAATTCTGGCAAAACCAGAAAATGACTGGGTCCTGGTAATCCCTCAGCGGATGCAGTACCTCCTTTTAGGATGGGGGCATGGTTCAGTTGTGGGAGGTCATCCGAAACAGAAAGAGGCATTAGAAAAACTTTAAAAACTGGGCTGGTGGCCTGGCATGAGAGAGGATTTAAACCTGCGTATTCAGAGCTGTTTAACATGTGCTAAGCAAGACCCTGCTAGAAGAAAAAGACATGGAGAATAAATGCATCAAACTTTAAAAGGCCCCCTCCAACGTTTACAGATTGATTTTGTAGGACACTTGCCCCTCTTATATAAGTAGGGGCACTGCCAGCAGATCAAGGGACGTGATCATTCCCCTCTTTGACATTGATGAGGCCTCATGTGGAGTACTGTGTCCAGTTTTGGGCCCCACACTACAAGAAGGATGTGGAAAAATTGGAAAGAGTCCAGCGGGGGGCAACAAAAATGATTAGGGAGATGGAGCACATGATTTATGAGGAGAGGCTGAGGGAACTGGGATTGTTTAGTCTGCAGAAGAGAAGAATAAGGGGGGATTTGATAGCTGCTTTCAACTACCTGAAAGGGGGTTGCAAAGATGGTGGATCTAGACTGTTCTCAGTGGTATCAGATGACGGAACAAGGAGTAATGATCTCAAGTTGCAGTGGGGGAGGTTTAGGTTGGATATTAGGAAACATTATTTCACTAGGAGGGTGGTGAAGCACTGGAATGGGTTACCTAGGGAAACGGTGGAATCTCCTTCCTTAGAGGTCTTTAAGGTCAGGCTTGACAAAGCCCTGGCTGGGATGATTTAGTTGGGAATTGGTCCTGCTTTGAGCAGGGGGTTGGACTAGATGACCTCCTGAGGTCCCTTCCAACCCTGATATTCTGTGATTCTATGATACTACTCCTGGGGGAACAGATTTTTGTTGATAATCATGGATAGTTTTAGCACCACACTGGTCACGTCTGACACCACCAGTTTTCAGGACAGTCTGGGAATGGATGTGAATTTTATACTTGGAGAAATCCTCATTAAACAGTCCCTGCTACTCAAGCAGAACTATGGTGTAGCAATGGTGCTGCCCATCAAGATCATAAGGGAGAAGCAGGCACCAGCCTCTCAGAGTGACAGCTGAACTTTGGTTTCTCTGCCCACAAGAGAGTTTCAAATTAACAGCGAGCGGTGAAGAAATGGAAACATTAGACTGAAATAATAGAAGAATTCCCTATGGGTTAATGACCATCTTTGATCACAGACTCGGATGGCCTGGGACAACTTTAGATTTTAACTTTGGGAGGAGCATATGCGTGTGCTGATGCATTTAATTATTTGCATTCCTTTCCTCCATTTTAAGGAATATATACATAGTTACAGCTGGGTCTCTTTTTGAACCGCATATGGATTAAAAACCTGGGAAATTTAACAGTCTTGTGGAAACTTAATTGCACCTTGGCAGTGACTGTTTCCTTTCTCTCACCTCTGTGGCCAGATAGAAATTCCTAGTGTGGTTTACTGCTCTCCCTCTTGTGTTAGCCTGGGATAACTGCCTGGAAACAAGCGTAGTTACTGCATGTTTATATGTCCCTGCAACTGACAGCAGAATCTGGGCTTGTCTTTGTATAAGGGATGGTGTGAAATGAAACTCCGACGCTGCAAGTGCCTCAAGTCTGTGGGGCTGTTTGAAAGCAGAGCCATGTTTTGGATCCTGAGCCCATCAAGATGACCTTGGCACAATAACGTGGTTGGAAAACTCACAAACATCTCATTCCTTGAGCGTCCCTTGCTGCAGCGAAGCAGTGAGATAAACCCCGGAGGCTTTACTCAGATCTCAGACAATAGAACTCCTCTCTTACAACCTAATTTGGGGTTGAGGAGTTCATAAAATTGAACATCACAAAATAACAGTCAGGGCTGCTGCAAACATTGCTGTATGGACTATTGTGTCACTTTCTTCTTGTCCTTCAAATCACCACACACTGGTCTCCAGGGGTCTGGAGATGTTGGAATGGGACAGGGTCACTTCATTGTTAGGTGGGTTACTTCTTTTTTTTCTGTTGGTGTAACTACTCATTTGGCAGGTTGGTGTTTGTAAACTCCAGGTTCTGCTGCATGGGCAAATTCCCAGGGGCAGGGAGACTGAGTGAAAAATGAGGCCAGATTGTGAGCTCAGGGGCTAAATCTGGCATAATTCTGCTGCAGTGAGGAGTTCTGTAGAAATGCCTTGTTGACACCAGTGGGGTCACCCCCAATTTTGACTCATAGAATATCAGGGTTGGAAGGGACCTCAGGAAGTATCTAGTCCAAACCCCTGCTCAAAGCAGGACCAATTCCCAGACAGATTTTTACCCCAGATCCTGAAGTGGCCCCCTCAAGGATTGAACTTACAACCCTAGGTTTAGCATGCTAATGCTCAAACCATTGAGTTACCTGCCCCCCTGGTCTGTTTCACACCCCTTGTGTCATTTTGGTAGCAGAAAGGAGCCACAAACTGAACAGAACTGGCCCCTAGGGAGCTAAGTTCAGCATAAGAGGGTGCCCTGCCCAGCACTGAGCGACTGAAGGGGCTGTGAGACAGTCCCCAGCAAGGGAACATGGCCAGCAGAGGGAGGGAAAGTGACCAGGAATGCCTGATGCTCTGGCTGTTAATGGCTGACGAATGGCCCATAGAGGGCTGCTGCAGGCAGAGCAGCCCTAAGGCTGCTCTAACTTGCCTGGGAAGTGAAACAGTGGCTTACAGTCACTTCTTTTCACGCCACACCACCACCACACACAGGAATGGAGAACTGGGGCCTGGATGAGGATCCCCCCCCATAGCTGGCCCAATGTGGGGAGTGGCCGGCACCCAGCACCCTCCAGATCACCCCTTCAGAACCTACTCCTAGGTTAATGGGTTTTGTTTACAATGAATAAGCAGTAACGACATAGCTTGGGAGGTAGAATCCCCACTGGTGCGGCCCGTATGCAGGGGCTGTGCTGCAGCCTGTTCCCTTGCCTTTGTTTCGCTGAGTTCCTCCACAGGTAGATTCTCCATCCCTGCGCTTGCCCTCACACAGCACCTGGTCGTCCTGGCCTGTGCACCATGCTGGTCGCTCTTTGAACCGTGCCAGCCACGAGGGCAGCGGGACCCACCTGCCCTGAACACTAAGAGAGCCTGGAGGGTTTTCACCTTCTCTTTCAAGAGCAGCACCTTGTTTGCTTGGTGGTGGGTTGGCACAAGGCAAGACTTCGGGGGAGCCGGTCTCATTTGTTAACAGATGCCTCTGCATCCCCGGTCAGGTTTCCTGACTGATCCAAGCAGCTAGTCAAAGTTCAGAGCCCAGGGGAGGTTCCCATTGGAAGGAGAAATGTCTGGAATCTGAGACAGGCATTGATACAGTCTTGGTTATTTACAAGGAAAGTACAAAGTCCTGCTTCTCTGAACACAGGAGCAACCAAGAACAGGAGGAGCAGTTTCTTCCAGTCCCAAACATCTTTAGCCAACAGGTCCCAGACTCTCTGTAGCTTTCCCAGGGACACATACCACGCTCACTGGCTCCTGCTTGGCTTTCTTGCTTTTTGCCACTGCATCTCTCTCCGTTCTGTGGGCTCTCAGTTTGTGTGTTCCATCTTCCTTCAGACAAACACACACACACCCTGGCCACAATACCCCTACCCACATGGTGCCACTTTCTGGGCAGACTCGATTAGGCCTTGTTTTAGACGTGGCCCCTTCAGATAGTTGCAAGGAACACTTTAAGGGTGCTTTCACCCCTCCCCCACCACCACTCTCAAAGAGGTTTGTGATTCAAGGAGTCACCAGTCCAGTCAGCATAACTGTGTTTTAACTGGAACACATCTTGGTCAGGTTATTCCATAGTTGTCTGTTACAGGATTTCTTGCACCTTCCTCTGAAGCAGCAGGTGCTGGCTGCCGTCAGAGCCAAGACCCTGGATTAGATGAACCTGCTTTCCAGTGATGGCAAACTTGACAACAGAATGATGGTGAGGCTATCTGGAAAAGACCTTCTGAAAAACTACAGAGAGGCAGTATTGTTTAAATGTCAGAACACAGGGCCAGGAGACAGCACTCCTGGGTTCTGATCCTTAGCTCGCTGCATCATCTTGGCCAATTCACTTAATCACTCCGTGCCTCAGTTCCCTACCTGTACAACAGATGGGCTATATTTAGAATTTGTTTTGAGATCTTCAAGCAGAAGGAATGATAGAAACTGGGAAAGCAGGAATGACCAATGGAGACAGACATGTCATCATAAGCAGCAGATTTGACCTGAATGTACAACATGGTCTGGCTGAAGTAAGGCCAGAAGAATCCAGGCTGGCTCCCTCACTCCCCCACAAAGATGTCCCATCCAGGAGAAGGAAGGCGATAGACTCTGTCCCCACAGCTGTGGTGTAAGCACACCTGGAATATAATGTTCAGTTTAGGTCAATGTAGGCTACTTACAAATGGAAGTGAGTTTGAAGCTGAGTGACACAAGTGATGAGGGGGTTGGGATCTGAGCAGTGATCGACAGAGCAGAGCATGTGCCATCTGGCAAAGTGAAGGCTAAGGGGAAACGGAACAGCTGATGTAGGCTGTTAGCACCCAGGCAGGAGAGTTGCTCGACGTGGTGCATGCTGCTGTGAGAGGAAGTTCAGGAAAGGAGAATTTCAGCTGAACGGCAGGGGAGCCTTCCCGACAGGCTGGTAGGATAGTCTCCCAAGCGACAAAACTGGTGAAATACTGATGAAGTCTGCAGGGAACAGCTCTGTGTGGGCAGTGCCGTGGCTGGATGGCTCCAAGGTTATGTCTACACAGCAATTAAACACCCGCAGCTGGCCCAGGTCAGCCCACTTGGGCTCATGGGACTCAGGCTGTGGGGCAGTAAAATTGTTGTGTAGATGTTTGGGCTCAGACCGGGGCTCTGGGACCCTGTGAGGTCCAGCTTCCAGCTACATATCACCAGCTTCCTTTACCTCCTGGCCTCTCCAGCTCGCTGGCCCTGTCTCTACCATTGCTCAAGTCTCCGCCACCACCTTCCTGTTCAGCTCCTCACTCAAAAACCTTGGGGCCACCCGAGTTCTGGGGCATTCCACTAACTCTGAAGGGGTTTACAGGAATGCGCCGGGTGCCTTGTCCTCCAGGACGGTTACTCCACTTGGCTGCATTCACCTTCCAGCCAAGCAGCTGCTGGGCTTTCCCAGGCAATCGGTAGCCTGCGTCACTTCCTAGCGAGGTTGCCGACTGAATGCAGCGATCGGTACAAGATCTGTGGGACCATCTGTTTCCCTGCTATGTAGGCCCGAGGTTCTGAGCCCTCTAAACAAAGCTGTTGACTGGAAGTAAGAGTGAGAGCAACATGCCCAGATAAAGTGGGGCGACTGAGCTGGGCTGGGGGGGGGGAGGACCTTCCTCTTTGAGGCTCTGTCCAATCAGACAAGGAGGCTTGGAGGATGGTCTGTAAGGTCCAACTCAGCACAAGTATGTGCTCTCCGTGAGATATCATCTACCCTAAGGTTTTAGGGCTTCAAGCCCAGGCCCAGGGAAGGTGCAGCGAGCAGCAGCATCTTCAGGAAGTTTTCCTGCTGACTCAGCCTCTGGTGCCCAGAGGGAGCCTAAGCTGGAGTGGGATCTGGGCCACCCTCTGACACGGGGCCGAGCTGGGTGGACGCAATGAGAACATGGCACCTGCCTTTGCCCCGCCCCTCAGTGTAGGGACTCTGCTCCCAGCTCTCGCCTCCCCAGCTACTTATGCCGATGGTGCCCAACAGCTCAGCAGGGCTCAGGCTTGGCAGGGGGATGGAGTCCCCTTGCACCTAGTGCACTATCCGAGTCTCCCTTACAACTTTCTCAGGTGGCCTTATCAGAGCCTGCTGGTGGTGGAGGCAGCTGTAAAACCCCAGTGGGCTTCACTGGAGGAAAAGCATCAAGTCCACAAACTCAAAGGGCCAAATCCTGGGGCAGACAAAATCGCCACTGACTTCAGCGAGAGTTTGACCGCACCCAGGCCTTCAGGGTTTGGTCCGAAAACTTCACCCAAGATCATACACAGATACAAATTATTCTGCCAGCTGAGCCTATGAAATGAGCTGGTGGGATCTAGCTGCCTGATAGGCCAATGCATTAAAGGGATAAAAAAATCCCAGGCAGCACCCGGCTCCCTTGCTGGAATTTTGAAGAGTGTTTTGGCAGGTGACATTTCCCGTTACTCTTGGCCAGCAGCTTCAGAGCCCTGACTGGAACTGTGGCCTCAGTGACACCAATGACAAAACCTCCACTAGCTTCAGTGGGGCCAGAACCCCCCACAATGAGGAAATGGGCCTATCTTAGGGCTTGAGCATTGGGTGTTGGGTTCATAACCACAAGAAGTTACTCAGATGTCAGGTCAGGGGAGAGAAGAACACCAGGAAGCCGGAACATAGGGGCTGATGGTTACGATAATGAAAAACGTTAATAGTAAAGTCTTGTGCCAATCGTTTCAAACCTGTGAGCCTACATCTTAGACACCTAAATACATGTTTAATGTTTATTCTAAATACAATTGGTCAGGCTTTCTGCAGAGCTAAGCACCCAGCACTCCCACTGAGAATGGGTTTGGTCCCTCTGGAAATCAGCCTACTCTCAGATAAGCTGCCTATAAATGCATTCAGGGGCCTGCCTGTGGCTGGAAACACTGGTCTTTTATCATCGGTGGGTCTCAAAGCATATTACAAAGTGGGTAAGTATCAGCGGCCCTGTTTTATAATTGGGGAAACTGAGGCACATGAAGGACTCCTCATAGTGCTGAGATCTCAGGGCACCAGGGAACTGAGGCAGGAAATGTCCGTGATTTGGCAACACTTCTAGGCCCACAACTAGAGGCACAATGCACTGCACCCTGAGGAGGTGGGGTTGAAATATGAGCTCAGGAGATCAGGGCAAATCCCTGGTCTCATCCCCAGGCTCGTTAATGTCCACACCAGGAAGATGGGACCTAGCATTTCGGTCTCATCTGAGCAATTCCCACACACTCAGAGGTGCCCCAAGCCGCCAGTTCAGCGCTGGCCCCAGGGCCCACTCCAGCAGAGGGGCGAGTGAGTGGGACCGGAACAGGTGCTTCAGCTGCTCCCCTCTCCTATCCAGTGCCCAGCTCTCAGCCCAGGCCCGGCTGGGAGATGTAAAATCCCCTCTTCCCATAGGAAGCTGGGGAGGGTCTGTGCTGGGGACTGCGCCTGGCACACGCAGGCATCCCACAGCAAGGCCTGGACAGAAGAACTACATCTCCCAGCGTCCCCCTCTAGCAGCAGCCCACGCGGTCCCTTCCACCAAGGCTCTTACAAAGGGAGCTGGCTCTGATGTAGGGAGATGCCCCTCTGATTTGAGGACCATCTCGGCAGAGGGGGATTTGATCAGCCAAAGCAGTGACCATCTGGAGCTCTGTCTGGGGTGCTCCTGCTAGTCCCCCTCACTGGCTCTGAGGGCCACCCCCTCCCCATATCCCTTGCCCCTGCTATGAGCTGTGACAGCTAATCTTCCCCAGCCCTGTATCCATCAGCTTGTGGACAGGGGCAGGGGGTGGCCTGCACCAGCTGACTGGAAACTGGCTCTTGCAGTCACATGAAAACGAGAGCGATGGAGCCCTGCGAGGTGGAGAGATCTGGGTGAAGGCTGCTGACTGGCTCCCAGCCCCGGACACCTCACCTCAGCTGCCGACATGTCTGAAGGGCTCTCTCGCAAGGTAAGGGTTGGGTGTATGGTCAGACCCGAGCAGCTTGTGGTTACTGGTCCCTGTTGGACAGGATCAATGCCCAAGGTTCCCTGTGGTCATTCCCACTCTTCTTAACCAGACACCCCAAGCTCAGCCAGGCCTCAGCCCCGATTGAGGAGAACAGTCCCCAAGTCATCAGTATGTTTATCATTGTCCCGTTCCCCCCCTCCCGGATGGCCTAGTTCAATGGAGCGAAAAGCCCTGCCCCTATCTGCCTCTCTTAGCAGCTTTCAGACATTGGCAGGTGTCAGTGTCGTGGCCCCAGCACATCACAGACCAGGGCTGCTGCTCGGCCCTGACAGGGGTAAATTAAGCAACGTCTGACATGTCAGTAGGTATCTGATTTGAAAGTGCCGGAGGCCAGGGCTCTGGGAGTCATGGGCAACGTTCCCTGGTGGTTAATTTCCATGCTGGGCAGTGGGGTGGAGGATCTAGACCTGACTGCATGAGTAGGAGCCATTCCTCTGAATCCCCCCAGCATTGCAAGGATTAAAACAACACACCCACATGCACTCTTCACTCCCCATCGGACAGCCTGAGAGACAAGACTTGTGTGGTCCCTTTGCCTGTGTTTTAAACACAAATCTCCAGCCCAGCAACAGGGGACAAAGGACTGGGTAGCTCAGGCAGCTTTGTATATAAATCCCCAGCCTCAGCTGTGCCTTTCCCTCTCTTTGCTCCTATTATGGGGGTTGAGTCTGCCGGGAACAGAGCCTCCCTCAGCTCCCACTAGCTGCACGGGGAGCAGAGCGTGCTCAGGGGGAAAGGTGCACTTCTCAGGATCAGCCCCATTGCCTTATACCCCAGGGACCTGACTGGCTTCTACAGAGCTCTTGTGGTCCTAGGCTTTCGCGTAGGTGGGGAGCCAGGGACAGTCTTTTCTGACCTGCCTGTCCACTGGCTTGAAATGTTCCTCCCTGCCCTTCTCTCTGCATTGATCACTTGCCATGGAATGACAGGTCTTCACATTGCTCGGCAGTTCCATGCCCTGCCCTTCCCGGCTGGTAGAAACAGCGTCAGTGTGCTCTGGCTTTGGGAAAGTGCCTTTCAGTCAAGTCTGTTTGCCACGAGTGGGGCTTTATGTGCAATAGGGACAGGGCACCTTCTCTTTAGGATAGGTCACAAATGGAGCTTTCCATGGCCTCATGAACATTAGACGCGGGAGGAGAGAGAAAAAAGACTGGGATTGTTCAGTTTAAAATAGAGGTGAGTGAGGGGGGATATAACAGAGGTCTATACAATCATGACTGACATGGAGACAGTAAATATATACCCCATTATATAAGACAAGAACCAGGGCCACCCGATGAAATTAATGGGCACCAGGTTTAAACCAAACCAAAGAACATTCTTCTTCAAACAAGCCACAATTAACCTGTGGAACTCATTGCCATGGGATATTGTGAAGGCCAAAAGTACAACTGGATTCAAAAATGAATTAGATAAGTTCATAGCAGATAGATCCATCAACAGCTGTTAGCCAAGATGGTCACGGACGTAACACCATGATCTAGGTGTCCCTAACCCGCCAACTGCCAGAAGCATCTGGCACTGGCCCCTGTCAGAGAAAGGATACTGGGGTAGATGCATAGGCGCCAACTCCATGGGTGCTTCGAGGCTGGAGCATCCATGGGGAAAAAATGGTGGGTGCTTAGCACCCACCAGCAGCCCCTCTATCAGCTCCTTCCCACCCCCCAGCACCTCCCACCCACCGGCAAGTCCCACTGATCATCCCCTCCCCCACCGCCTCCTGCATGCCATGATCAGCTGTTTCGCAGCATGCAGGAGGCTAGGGGGGAGGCAAGCAAGGATGAGGCACGCTCAAGGGGGGGGGAACTGGGCAGGAAGAGGCGGTGCAGGATGGAGCAGGGGCAGGAACAGATGGGGCAGGGGTGGAGTCTTGGGGGAAAGGGTGGAGTGGGGATAAGGCCTGGGGCACAGCTGGATGTCAAGCACCCCCGGAACTTTGGAAAGTCGGTGTCTGTGGCTAGATGGACCATTTGTCTGACCCAGTATGGCCATTCTTATGTTTTTAATATTCTGTTAAGTAATTGAGTCCATCTATGACATTGCAAAATTGTTTCTTATTGTACATGAATGGGCAGATCTCAGTTATCTGGCTAGGGTGAAATTCACGCTGTGCAGGGGACCAGCACAAACGGAACTTGAGTGGTGCATAGATCTTGTAGGGCTGAAATGGTATGTAACTGGTCTTTGTGCTGGTCCCTACAGGGGCTGAACTTCACCTGTACTTTTCTCACCGGTTCTGAACCTTATTCAGTTCTTGGCCTCAAGAATATCCTGTGCCAATGAGTTCCACAGATTAATTAGATGTTGCATTTTTAAAAAAAGGGGTGTCTTTGTATCCTTTGTAAATCTATTGCCCTTTCTCTCTCCCCATCCTTTCTAAAGAGAGGTTTCTAATAGGACAGGGGGTCTCAAGGGTTATCATCATCCCGCACTCTCAGATGGTGACCTCCAGACCCAAATCCAGCACTGTCCCTGCAGCACCTTGGGTATGTAGAAAAATCAGGGTAAGAGATTGGTAAGGAGACAAGACGGAAGGAAGCTTGTTGAATGCGATCTAGTTAATGGCCAACCGGGACCTATGGTTAGGCAAGGAGTGAATGGGCAGGGCCAGAAAGATTCTAATCCCATTCACTTCACTGGAGCTATCCCAGGGATGAATCTGACCCAGCGTTTTGCCCATCTCCATCATAGACGATAAACTTCCCAAGCTCCCCTTCCACAAAGGTTTGGGGAGATCCCCAGCGGGCCTCTGGCAGATGCGCCGAAAGTCCAAGGCAGTGCTGGGATTGTGTCTAGACAGAGGCTCTGCTCTTCACCCACTCCCTAGCTCTCTTTGAGAGAGGGATACGGGGGGCAGAAGGGTCTGACTTGGCTTCCATAGCAGCAAACCCAGCATTTGGCGCTGGCCCGGGGCCCATCTTTTCAAAAGGCAAAAGTGGGACATGTGCAGGAGCCCCGCCCCCCTCTGTGGCCCCGCACCTGCTCTGGCTTTTCCTCTCTAGACCCTGCCCCCTGCTCCTCCTCTTCCCCCCAAGGCCCTGCCCTCTGGCCAGGAGAGAAACCTGAGCTGGGGAGTGATAAGAGCTGTCCAGGGAGCAGGGCTGCTGTGGGGAACCCTGGATCCTCCACCTGTCCTGGGTGTGGGGCCTGAAAGCAGCCCCGGCCTGTGTCCTCACCCCTGGGGTGGGCTGTCAGAACCTGCCCTTGAGCCATTGCTGCGGCAGCTAACGGAGCAGCCGCACTGACCTTGAACCTTTATCTCATTCGCTGATGTGACAGCGAGCGGGTGGGTCCCGTCTTCCTCTCGGCGTCTCGTCTCAGCTGGCCTGGTGCCACGGCTCACTTGCCCCTGCGCACACTGAGCCAGCCCCCCTCCCCGCACAGGATAAAACGGGGGAAAGGAAGAGGGGCCTGCGCTGAGATCTGGCAGGCTGTTTGGGGGAGCCCCTGGTGCTTGGGGTAGTTCAGAATAGACTGGGCAGAGGGAAATACTCCCCACCGGACAGACCCAGTTCTCCTGACTCCTCATTCAATCCTGAAGCAGATCGGATGCTCACTGACCCAAGGAACCGGAAAAATGGCTGAGTAAGAACCTTAGGCTTTGGCCTGTTCTCATTAGGGCTGCGGCAGACGGATCCACCCCTACTTTGCCCCCAGATTCTCAAGACTGGGGTTGGGAGGAACCCACAGCTCACTGAATCGAGCAGTGCCAGGAACGAGTATAGCGGCTAGTCATAGATTGGTGGCAAAGTGTGATCCTGGCACAGGAGCGATGGAAACTCCCTAAAAATGGGGGGCCACTGTCGTCCAAACCTTGGCCCTGCCCCATCCCCCCAAACTCCCACTCCTGCTGCCCCTTCTCCCCAAGGCCCTGCCTCCGCCACCCTTCTCCCCAAGAACCCACCCCTGCTCCACCCACCCCCCATCACTCACCCATAGGGCTGACAGAAAGGCCCTCCCACTTTGAAAGTGATGGGGCCATGGTCCCCTGGCTCCCCTGGCTGTTCCGATGCCCCTGTCCTGGCATCCTGGCCAAATTCCAGCTCTGATCATTCTATCCAGCCTCCCCGAATTCCCCCGGCCACTTCAGCAGGAGACAAGATTCTTCATACTTCCTGCCCCAGCCACAGGTCCACGCTGTTGAGGTGAAATGCCCTGGGAAGTCTCCACTGTCAGTTATCTGTTTGGCAGGCTGGAAAGGCCCCTGGATGGTTCGCTGCCCCGGGATCCATTGGGTTGAACAAGAGGGGAACTGAAAAAAAATCCAGAAACTGGCAAAAGCTGAGGTCTTAAAACATGCCAAGAGACAAAGGCAGGGGTTAAAAAAAGCAGGTCTGATTTCAGTGTGACTCCGTCCTGCTGCCATCTCCCTTTTCTCCCCGTCTGGGCCAGTCACTCCTCGTGCCGGCTGTTGGCAGTACAGTCGCTCATAGCACCTAGAGGCCACAGCTGAAAGAGACTGACCCTTCCCCAAAGACCGCAGTCTAACAGACAACACAAGCAATGGCTGGAAGGGGAAACAGAGGCACAGCAAGAGGGAGGGACTTGTACAAATCGCCCAGCAAGTCAGCAGAATAGCCAGGAACTGAGCCCAGTTTTCCTGTATCCCAGCCCAGCCCTCTGTCCATTGAATCATATCTTGTCTTAAAATTGGATTGTGCATGCCCGGGGACAGGACTATGTCTCCCCATGCGTTTGTTTGAGGGCCCATGTGCGATTGGGTGCTGCTGTCCTATGAAACTAATCATACCACACGTGCGCTCGTTGCTGTTTCAGGTCCCGGTGATGTTTGACGACGTTGCTGTCTGTTTCTCTGAGGAGGAGTGGGAGATTTTGGCAGAATGGCAGAGGGAGCTTTACAAGGAGGTGATGAAGGAGAACCTGGAGACTGTGCTTTCTCTAGGTAAGGCACCAATCTGCCTTCCCTGTACCCGGTCCCTCCCTCCTGCGTTACTTTGGGCAGGATTCTCTAGTGTTTTGTGTTGTTACACTGTAATGAACTGGCTTGGGTGCGAAGGTGCACACTGCCCTCTAGTGGATGGGACTAGAACTGGCCAACTGTGTGTCCTAGGGCCCATACTGCTAACAGCTAAATGAGATTGTCCTTTGGCTCAGGTAGTAGAAGACTGTGATTTTGGAGCAGGGGGATCCATATCCTAGTGCCATCCCACCTCCAAATTCCAGCTGGCTGTAACAAGCAAACTAGTTAGAACAGTGAAGTCCCCAATGGCCCTGGGTTTGTTACAATGCACGTGTAGAGTTCTACACGCTCCTTCTCACATTCCTCCCAGCAACATTCAAGGACATTAAAAAATCTCTCTCTAGTGTAACAAAATGTCCCCCAGCTAAACTCCCACTGCGGGGCCTGAGTGATTAGACTGAGTGGAAGAAGGGCGTCTCAAGAAAGAGCCGGCGTTACCAACTCACGTGATATCATCATGCAGCTTGTGATATTTGCTGTTCTTCTTAAAGCCCCAACTCCTGGAATCAGGTGATTACATGAGAGTCTCAGCTTTCCTTAAAAGAAAAAGTAAGTTTCTAGCCCTCCTGTTCACGGAGAAAAGCTCTGCTGAGTTTCTCAGAGACTCCTCAGTCTGAACCCTAAAGCTTGTCATCGTCTTTCTCGGGAAGGATTCCAGATCCCCAGGCCAGATGTCATTTCCCTGATGGAGCGAGGGGGCGAGGACTGTGTCGAGTATCCCAAGGACTCTGCACCTAAGACCCACTTTGAGGGTGAGTGTGTGGCTCACAAGGTTCTGTGGGCAAATCTGACGAGGGTCTAGTTCTCTCTCCTAAAGGTTTTGCACAGGCTATGTCAGGGGTGGCCGAACTGCAGCATGTTCCCCACAGGCCCCCCCATACATCGCCTCTGGCTTCTGCCACACGGGGGGGGGGGGGGGTGTCTCAGGAATTCAGTCCCGGGGAGGGATGTCTGTTGGGGCTTGGGGCTTCAGCAGGAGCCCCAGCAAGTGAACCCCATCTCTCAAATGTCTGAAGATTGTTGTCTGCGGCTCGGAAGGCCAGTAAGTTTGGCCACCTCTGGGCTACTACAAAATCTATACCCAGCATCTCAGACAAATCCTGGTGGAGCGGGACCATATTCCCACGCTTACCTCTAGGAAGCCCAGGGGTTGAATTGTAGTGGGACATGGTGAGTGATACGGTGGCTGCATTTATAAAATCCTGGGCTCTGAGATCCAAGGCCGTAATCCTCAAATGAGTGCAGGCCACTCCCACAGCCACCCCGGCCCCAGGACTTGGGTTACCCCTGAACTGGTAAGACAGAGCAATGTCCCAAGAATCTTTAACTAATGCTCAGTGATGGACCTGCCCCCACTGTTCAAGCTTCCTCCCACCCGAGGAGGTGAGTGGCCAGGACAGTGCCCCCAACGGGGGTTTGCAGCACGCGGACTGAGCAGTGAGGGGCTGGGGCGGGGGCTGGGCTGTTTCAGCGAGTCAGTGGCATCATGCTGTATTTGAACCTTTCAGGAAATGGCTTTCTAGGCCCTGACGAAAAAGCGGACGCCATCAATCGGGCTGCTGAGCAGCCGCAGCAGCCTAGAGAAGCCCCCTCTCTACCCAACTGTGATGCACGTGTCCAGTGGGGCCGTAGCAGCTGCAGTGAGTTTGGACCACAGGCTAAGCCTGGCTGCCAGCTGGGGAAGGCTCCTGAGTTCCTGGGCTGCTGGGGAACTGGCTCTGGAGCAATACACAATGGGCATGAGGACACCTCCGGGCTGCCGCCGAACCACCAGCAGAGCCAGGCAGAGAAGCAGCAGCACCGGCGCCCCAGAGGTAAGGGCAGCGTGGCCGCACAGCACCTCCCGAGAGCTGAGTGGGAGGTGAGGCCGTTGCAGTGCCCCCCTTGCGTGAAGAGCTTCACCCCCCGGCCCAGACTCACCGAGCACCTGCGGACGCACTCGGGCGACAGGCCCTGCAAGTGCCTGGACTGCGGCAAGACCTTCGGCAAGCACTTGGTCTTCGTGGTGCACCGCCGCAACCACACGGGCGAGCACCCCTTCCCGTGCCCGGCCTGCGAGAAGCGCTTCAGCCACTGCTCCCACTTGATGGTGCACCAGCGCATCCACGGGGACGAGTGCTCCTACCCCTGCGCCGACTGCCACAAGAGCTTCATCAGCAAGTCCCGGCTCACGGTTCACCGGCGCACGCACACCGGCGAGCAGCCCTACGCCTGCGCCGAGTGCCAGCGACGCTTCAGCCACCACTCCCATCTCATCGTGCACCAGCGCACGCACACGGGCGAGAAGCCCTATACCTGCACCCAGTGCAGGAAGAGCTTCATCAAGCGATGCAACCTCCAGGTGCACCAGCGCACGCACACCAGGGAGAAACCATACTGCTGCATCGAGTGTGACAGGACCTTCATCCAGCACTCCAACCTGGTGCTGCACCTGCGCACCCACTCCGGCGAGCGCCCCTACCACTGTGCCCAGTGCCAGAAGGGATTCATCTGCCACACCCAGCTCATGGTGCACCAGCGCATCCATACTGGGGAGCGCCCCTACCGCTGCCTCAAGTGCGGCAAGGGCTTCCACCAGCTGACCAACCTGACCACTCACCAGCGAACTCACCTGGCGGAGAGGGCCCTGCCGTGCAGTCAGCCTGCCCGTGCCTTGCTTAGCCCCAGGGAAAGCACCTAGGAGGGACGCAGCCGACGGGGTCAGAGGCTGTTGGAGCCTGCTCCTGTTCAGCCAGGCCTACGTTCCTCTGGAAACTGGGCAACATCCAGCCAAGCACCATACCTTCCCCAGTCCCCAGAGCGTGGCACGGGACCATGTAACACCAGGGATCCCTGCTGCCACTGGGCCCCTGGGGACAGCCACACTCTGAATGCTTTAATGGCAGCTGCGAGCTTCCCCCAGCATCTGTTGTTATCCTGCAAGGGACCGCGGCAGTGATAGGGAGGGTCTGTCTCTCGGCCAGACTTACAAGGAAATTCCTAGTTAATCCTGCCAGGGTAGTCTCAGCTCAGCCGCTCAGCGTGCCCGGGTAGACGGTAGCATGCATGTGGGGTGGGGGTCTCCGTCACAGCACCACAGGCTTCTCTGTGAACAAGTGTGAGCACACACGTGGCCCTGTCCCGCTGCTCCGATTATTTCTTTGTATTGCAGAATCATCTAGTCCTGGGCCAGGTGCCCCAACAAGCTTACTGCTAAGAGAGGAGAAAACAAATGGCTAGAGACAGACAGGCAGACGGGCCGGGGAGCCCAGGGAAACAATGAGTTGGTACTGGTCAGTGGGCAGCACACCCACTGCCGAACCGGTGCCAGGTTTCCTATAGCCTTTTCATCTCCCACAGGACCTTTCATCTATCTATGACCTTTACCAGGGGCAGCTCTAGCTTTTTTGCTGCCTCAAGCACGGCAGGCAGGCTGCCTTTAGCAGCCCGCCTGCCGGAGGTCCCCAGTCCCACGGATTCGGCAGCTTGCCTGCGGGAGGTCCCCAGTCCCACGGATTCAGCATCATGCCTGTGGGAGGTCCCCAGTCCTGGCGATTGGGCAGCTTGCCTGCGGGATGTCCCCGGTCCTGGCGATTCAGCAGCTTGCCTGCGGGATGTCCCCAGTCCTGGCGATTCAGCAGCTTGCCTGCGGGAGGTCCCCGGTCCTGGCGATTTGGCAGCTTGCCTGCGGGAGGCCCCCGGTCCCACGGATTCGGCAGCTTGCCTGCGGGAGGTCCCCCATCCTGGCGATTCAGCGGCTTGCCTGCGGGAGGTCCCCAGTCCCATGATTCGGTGGCTTGCCTGCAGGAGGTCCCCGGTCCTGCGGATTCGGCAGTTTGCCAGTGGGAGGCCCCCGGTCCCACGGATTTGGCAGCTTGCCTGCGGGAGGCCCCCGGTCCCACGGATTCAGTGGCTTGCCTGCAGGAGGCCCCTGGTCCCATGGATTCGGCGTACCCACCGCCGAATTGCCGCCGTCTCCGCAGGACTGGCAGACCTCCCCACCACGCTTGGCTGCCGCTGCCCTTTATCTCCTTCGCTGCAGCGAGCCTTGCACACAGGCTCGGGGGCCCTAGCTCCTCGCGCTTGCTCCTTCTTGCACTTGTAATGCCTCCAGCACTGGACAACCCACCCAAGGAAGGGCTCAGTCGTAGTTTATCTGCATTGAGCTCCACTCCCTAGGCCCTGCATTGCCCTCTGCTTGAGCTAGCACACATTAGCCAGACTGGGCTGCTGCTCTGTCTGAGTCCCATTGCTGTCTGGGAGGCAGGGGTGGGGGGTGCACTGCAGATGCATTAGGTCCTCCAGCTGGGCTCTCCGTCTGGGCACCAGGGCGCTTCCTTCCCAACCAGGCTGCTGGCAGCCTGTGCTGCTTTAGTTTTTGCTCACCTCACAACACGCTACCTCAACTCGCTCAGCAACCAAGCTAGAGCTACCTCATCCCCCTTCAGTCCCAGCCTCCTGGCACGTGTTCCTCTCTGGGGAGTCTTCTCTTAGCAGACATGTTGCCAAATGGCTGCTCCCAAACACAACACAGGCTCAGCGTCAGTCCTTACCAATGGGGGGGCATCCAGACCCGGGAAAATATATGTAACCCTTCTGCCCCTCTGAGCTGGCAGCAGCAAGGGCCGGGTTCAGTATCCAGGGGTTCCGTTTCAGTAACACAAGGCATAACCGGCTCGAGCCCCCACCCAGTGACCTGGGACACTTACATACCACACCCCCCTGGGCACCTCTAGGAGGCAATACTTCCCCTCTCGCAAGCACTGGAGTCCTGAGTTAAAAAATCTTCTTAATAGAAGGAACGGAATACAATGCGGCAACCCATGGAGAAAACACCACAAACCAGGTAGGAACAGCAACGATAACTAAAACCCACCTCCAGTTACGTTTGGCTCAATTTCCTTTGCCCCTTAGTGTCTTAATCCAATCACTCCCAAAGTCCACAACCCAAAAGTCAGGGTAAGTCCACACAGCGGTGTATAAGGGGCAGCCTTAACGGCCAGGTGCCAACTTGCTGCCGCCCTCCATGAATATGCTGCTGCACTTCACACGACCAGCTCCACCACATCCGCGGTGCATGTCCCTGCCAGCTCGCCCCTGAAACCGCTTCCTCTGCTCACGGTTTCCAAGGCCTGCTCCAGACTTCTCTGCTCTGCCAGCTGCTAACGATAGACTTCAGACTCTCCGAGCTATGAAACCAGCACTCAGGGAGTCCTCAAGTTTCAGACTCTTTCAGTGATTCAGCTTGTAGGGAGCCCTGGTGCACCATTGTCCCACATAATTCAGCTCAGCAGTCTCTAGATGGACCTCCTAATAGAATCAAAATTAGCTCACCTCTTTACTAGGAGAAGAGAAGAATTGCAATTTGGTGTTCCACACCTCAAAAGGGACCCATGCCACAGGTAACCACACGAACACCACGTGAGCCCGCTCTCTGATGTCCAGCATAGGTTATTGGAACCCATGTTCCAGGTTTAGCAAGTACCACCAATCAGACGAGGTTGAGTTCATTCTCGTCACAAAAGCTTCTCACAGCTCCCCATATGCCACACAATCAGGGTACAAAACTTTTGGTTTTTCCTCTGCCCAATAACAAAGAAACTTGTGGATCCCAGATGCTGTAAATACAACCCATCCCAAGCTGCCATGTGGGGTGTATGCTAGTGGGGGGGGGGGTTGGATGCGAATGCATTCTAAAGATAATTTTCACACCTGCTACCAATTCCCGCAATCAGATGTCACGGTAGCGTCACCTGACTGCTTACATATACAGCCACCTTTTCCTTGCACAGGCCCTGCTTGGTCCAGCCAGTTCATCCCCCCTACCCCTGCTAGGCAGACATGCTAATCACCTGCCTCCTGTTACAAGACTTGGGGGGAGACCCCCTAGTTGGCTAGCAGCGTATTAGGGCATTTTCACTCACCCTTAGGACACTGATGATGACGAGATGTCTCTTGGCGCTCAGCTATATGAACCTGCAATATCCAAATGCAATTGATGTCACCCGTTTTACTGGGATTTAGAATCCCAAAAGTTGGTGATAGAAGGACCTAGTGAAATCACATCATGTTTATCCGGAAGGACAACACAAAGCTATTCCCTGCTCTGTATTCTCCATGCCTTTGCCAGGCCAGGCTTCAGTGACTTCAGAGACAGGGCTTCCACTGCTTCTCTTGGGCAGCCCCAGGCTCTGGGTGTCCCTAAAGCTCTGACTACTAGAACCTGGGACTGCCTAACAGGATGGATCACCCAATAATTGTCCTGGTGAGTTAATTCCCCCTGAAGCACTGGCACTGGCTGCTGTCACAAGACAGGATACTGGGCTAGATGGCCCATTGGGCTGACCCGTTTGTGGCCGTTCTGATCTTAAACTAGTCCCCAAGTCAGAGGTAAGAAACTTGTGTCCCTAGTGCGTTGAAAAGTGATTGGAGGCAGCAATGAGCTCCAGATTTCTATGCAGCCCTGGCCATGCAGCCTCTGCAGAGTCAGAGACCAGCACAGGGTGGGTTCCCCCATCGTGCTGCTTTTCATGTGTCACTAAGTTCCTACTGTTTTGATGCGCTAGAGACCCAGCCCAGGGATTAGACAATTAGAAACGGCTGAGTTCTGACCCTGGCTCTGACCATGCTGCCTGGGGCACATCACTTAACCACTCTGTACCTCCACTCCCTCCTCTGTGAAATGGGGTGAGGGTATTAACATTAATGTTTGCCGTGCTTGGCTCAGTGCTCTGGGGGCACAGGGAGGGCCAATGCCACTGAAATCCACAGAGGTGCCTCAGTTTCTGTCCATAGATCATTTGGCCCTGAATTGCTGTGGTTTCAGGAAATGGAGGGACTCTTCAGTGACATTAACCATGGGGGTCAGTGTTTCAAAACATGGCATTTTTTGAATACCAGCGAGTCCACCCTGCGTTTAGAGGCAGAAAATGCAAAATATTCATTATTATGAGTCATTAATACTAGTAACAATAAATAGACACAGTGATGTTTGTTACCTGGCTGTTTGAGGGGTGCACGGTCGGACTATTGCTTTACTGCTTCATTGCCAACATTTCTGTGAGCACAGATTCCTTTCTAGGGCCGACTTTAACGCCTCCCCTGGCAGGCGGCTGAAGTGAGGTGATGGAGCCTTTAGGACAGACACGCTGTTTACTTGCTTTCCTAAGTTTAAGGCAGACACTTGGGGCCAGCATTTCAGTTATGCCAATATAAATCTGCAGTGACTCCTCCTAAGTCATCAGGCAGAACCTGAGGTCAGACATGCTGCTCGGTCCTTTATAAGCATGTAACAATTGGGCGCATTTCCTTCTTGTGGTATGGGAGTGCGTGTGTCAGTCCAGTCTGGAATCTCTTGGGCTCTGTTTTTGAGTGTGATAATGGCCCCAAATGTCTGGTGGTAATTATCTAGTAGCCCGAACGCTCTTTGGCAGCCACACTAGTTTACCTTAAAGCAGGACCCCTTGATCCTCCCTCAAAACTGAGACGTGAACAGGACTGCAAATGCACCTGCTGCATCCCAGAATTCAAAGCCATAGCCAGTTTGCATAATAGAAAATTGCTTTATCCCAGCCCCCTGCCTTTCCAATAGCTGTTTAATCTCCTTCTCATCCTAACACCCTCTTAAGCCCCTCCACTACAACGGAATTGTGTGGCAGCCATTTTGCATTGTCACACCAGCCGTGAACATAGGACATTACAGCAAGCGTGTGAACATTCAAAATGGCTGCTGGGGCCTGCTTCTTTAATTTGGGTTTCTTGGCCATTCGCAGCCCAAGCTCTGTTTGTAGAGAGAGGATCTTCTTGCTGCTTACAAAGCCATGGGACAGCTGTGGGGAGTGGGGAAGGGTCATAGCTTTTGATCTCTGGGTTTAAAACTGGATGTAAATAAATATACGAACTCAAGTCAGGAATAAGGATGATCTGGTATTTGTGTATTGGGGGGGTACTTCTGTTTTTAAAGGATTATGTGTTGAGAAATGTTTTGAATTGTATTTTAAATATTTCTGTGTATATGTAACCTCACCTAATTTCTGATATTTAATTTCAGTGAATAATCAAATGGTTGTTTCTATCTTGGTCATTGATGTTAATGAATTTCATTGCAAATATAGCCTGGAGATGAAATTGACCAGCTGCTGCTTTAAAAGTGACTTTTTCCTCCCAGTGCCTCTGCCTGGGTTTCTTTCTAATGCTCCAGTGGAGTATAAGTAATGCAAAAACCATAAGTAATCATGTGTGAATGTCAGGCCAGGGATCATTACGATTTCTTTTGTATGTGTGATAAAGGCAAGTGCTTTAAATAAAAACCAAACCAAACCCAACACCCATTCTATTTTTGTCAAACTATCAGTAGGACCCTCTTGTTCTTTTGTGTTAGCTGTTTGGGATAGAAATTGAATGTTTAAAAGGTGCGGTGTGCTTGCATTTTATTTACAGATGGAGTTATTTGCAGATATATGAATGAATAAATGAAACTTTGTTTGTTTTAAAAGCACAATGTGTAATTCACCTGTGGAACTCATTAGCCCAAGATATCACAGAGGCTAAGAATCAAAACAGAGCTGTATATTAGCAAACATCCACAGTTAGCTAAAGGCAGTGTTTTTTTACGTGAGTGATAAAATATTGCACTTCAGGGCATAACCCAACTATTAGGGGTTTAGGACAAATTTTCCTCCATAGTATGGGCCCCTTTTTCGATCCTTATCCATTATAGGGTTTCTCTCACTCTTCACCAAAGTATCTGGCACTGAGGGGGACATGCAAGTGGACGGACCAGTGGACTGAGCAGGTATGGCGATTCCTGTGTTGACTGTCTGGGAGAAAAACTCTGAGGTTAATGGTTATACTAAAGCCTCTGGCCAGAGCTTGAAAGCTGAACGGTTCCCCTCTGCCCCATGAGGCTTCCTTGTCTGTTTTCTGTCAGTGAACCCATCATCTGCTGGAATAAAGAGTGACAAGACTCACTCTATATTTTCCACGTTCCATATGTAATAGATGGGAGTTCGGGAAGTTCAAAGACTGAGCCAAATTGTCAGGGGTTTTGAGCCCCACAACTCACACTGGCCCTGCTGGGATCTAGGCCCCATGAAATGTGTTGGGCTTTGGATTTGGAGCATTAATAATTATGGGCCACAGGTTTTGCTTGCCTAACACGAACCACCTGGAGCCCGATTGCCAGCATGGCTGAGGGCTTGCTGCATTTCCCACACTTGGGACAGTTGTAGACTCTCCTGTATCCATTCCCCTGGGTTCTTCAAGACCTGGTTTCCTACCAACCCTTTTCCCACTCGCCGTCTGAGGAATGGGCCTCTCTCGAGCACGGATTCGTTGGTGAATTTGCAGAAGTGGTTTCAGTCTGAACCAGGGGCAGCGCTGTGTATTTTGCAGCCCCAAGCACAGCAATCAGGTGGCTTTCGGCGGCGCACCTGCGGGTGATCTGCCAGTCCCATGCCTTCAGCATACCCACTGCCAAATTACCGCCAAAGCCGCAGGACCGGTGGACCTCCCGAATGCAAGCCGCTGAAGGCAGCCTGACTGCCACCCTCATGGCAACCGGCACGCCGCCCCCCCGTGACTTGTCACCCCAGGCAAGCGCTTGCTGCACTGCTGCCAGGAGCTCCCCCGGTCTGAACCTTTTGCCACATTTCCCTGCATTTATAAGGCGTGACCATTGTGTGGCTTCCCCTTTCACATTGTACGGCCTTTGGATCCATTTCTCTTGCCGGGTTTCTCTGACAACTTTTTTGATTTCTTGTGACTCTCGCAGGCTTTCTGCCCCTGAGAATTTCCCATAATGGTTTCACTGGCTCTCTCTGAGGCCATTTTGAGTAGGTCTCATTGTTCAGCACATTCCCTGTGGTGGCTCTTTATTTATTTGGTGAACCTCTCACCTGCTGCAATAAAAAGAGGGTCAAGACATCATTATAGGAGGCATTATAGGTAATCCTGGAATCATAGAGCCGGAGGGCTGGAAGGGACCTCAAGCAGTCACCTAGTCCAGCCCCCGGTGCTGAGGCAGGGCCAGTCCATCTGTGACGGGTTCTTAAAAACCTCCACCACTGGGGATTCCACAACCTCCCTTGGACCTTTTCTGGTTCCTCGTTATCCTTATAGCTGGAAAGTTTTTCCTAATATCGAACCTAAATCTCCCTTGCAGCAGATTAAGCCGACTGCTTCCTGTCCTGCCTTCAGGAGACCTGGAGAACAATTGCTCGCTGTCCTCTGTAGAACAGCCGTGAGCATATTTAAAGGCTGTTACCAGGTCCCCCTCAGTGTTCTTTTCTGAAGACTAAATATATCCAGGTTTTTTAACCTTCCCTCATAGGTCGGGTTTTCTAAGCCTTTGATTGTTTTTGTTGTGCTCCTCTGGACTCTCTCCAATAAACGGTGGCACCCAAAGCATCACAGTTCTCCAGCTGGGGTCTCACCAGTGCTGAAGACAGCAGGACACTGACCTCCTGTGTCTTACCTCTGACACTCCTGCTAATATACCCCAGAATGATATTAGACTAACCCCCATCACGCCTAGTCCCCCTTGACTCCCCCTATACCCCAGACCCCACTGGCTCTCCCAACACTTCCCGCTGTCCCTCATTTTCCCCTGGCTGTCCTTGTTCCTGAGGCTCCTGCTTCCCCCATGCATGGAGGAGGGCAATAAGGCAAAGGAGAAATGGGTGGGGATGGGGAGCAAGAGAAGGAGGGGAGAACGAAGGTGGAGATGCATAAAGAAACAAACCCCCATGTCCTGGCCTGCTTCAGGGAAGGAGGAAGGGGAATTAGACCAGTGACTTGTTGTGCTTTTGGGTCTCAATTAATAGACATAGAGATAAAGAGTGAAAGCGAGGGAGCGATTTCACCCACTTCAGCTGAAGGAGGCGCCACTGATTCCCAGCATTCAGAGCTGGTTGAGTCTTAGCAATCTGGCGTGTTTGGTTTGGATGGGGGCCGTCACAGGTTTAATCCGCTGCTCTCTGAATTCTCTTGGTGTAAGTGGACACTGCCGGCAGCTAACAGGCTTCTGACAATGCAGCTGCTTCAGCTAGACCTGCTCCTGGAGCCAAAGAAAACCTGGAGCCCCGGCCACCCCTCCATCCCTTGTTGAAGTGGGAATGGTTACAACATGTGGGGGGGTCAGTGGCTCTGAACTAGATAAGGTGACCACTGCTGGTGCTTGCGCCGATAACTCTTGAAGATGACACTCCTCCCATACTTTGTACATGTGGTTTCCCCGGCATGAGATCTCTGGTGCATAGAAAGATAAAGCTGGGAACTGTAGCGGTTACCACACACCAGACATCTATAGGCTTCCTTTTTGTAGAGAAGTCTCTGGTGTGACAGGATTTAAACTTTTCCCACATTCAGAGCCTGTGTGTAGTGGCTGCCCTTGGGGACAATTTGGGTGAGATTACGGGTTTTGTTGGAATGTGAACATTTGCCCACACTCAGCACACTGGAAGGGCTATGCCCCCAGCGAATTCTCTGCTGTGCCTTCAGGTATTACTTGGAGCTAAAGGTTTTCCCACACTCATTCCATTGGCTCTCCCGTGTGGGACGTATAGTGCAGTTGAAGGTAACACTTACAAAGGTGTTCCCACAGACCAGGCATTTATGCACAGTCTCCTGCAGGTGACTTTTCTCGTGCATGGCAAGATCACTCTTCAATGAAGTACACTATATCCACTGGATCATGTCCTCAAAGAATCCTACTAGATTGGTGAGGTATGATTTCCCTTTACAAAAGCCATGTTGACTCTTCCCTAACAAATTGTGTTTGTGTGTCAGATAATTCTGTTTACTATAGTTTCAATCAATTTACCAGGTACTGAAGTTAGGCTTACTGGCCTGTAATTCCCAAAATCACCTCTGGAGACTTTTTTTTTTTTAAATCAGTATTACATTAACTACCCTTCAGTCATCTGGTACAGAATCCGATTTAAGTGATAGGTTACATATTACAGCTAATAGTTCTGCAATTTCATATCTGAGTTCCTTCAGAACTCATCTTAATACCATCTGGTTGATAAATGCAAAGTAACGCACATTGGAAAACATAATCCCAACTATACATACAAAATGATGGGGTCTAAATTAGCTGTTACCACTCAAGAAAGAGATCTTGAAATCATGATCATGATCCAATGTCATGGATAGTTCTTTGAAAACTTCTGTCCAATGTGCAGTAGCAGTCAAAAAAGCTAACAGACTGTTAGGAATCATTAGGAAAGGGATAGATAATAAAACAAAAAATATCATATTGCCTCTATATAAATCCATAGTATGCTCACACTTTGAATACTGCATGCAGTTCTGGTTGCCTCATCTCAAAAAAGATATATTAGAACTTGAAAAAGTACAGAGAACAACAACAAAAATGATTAGGGGTATGGAACAGCTTCCACATGAGGAGAGATTAAAAAGACTGGAACTGTTTATCTTAGAAAAGAGACAACTAAGGGGGGATATGATAAAGATCTATAAAATCATGACTGGTGTGGAGACAGTGAATAAGGAAGTGTTGTTCATCCCTTCGCATAACACAAGAACTAGGGGCCTCCCAGTGAAATGAACAGGCAGCAGGTTTTAAACAAACAAAAGGAAGTACTTCTTCACACAACATCCGGTCAACCTGTGGAACTCATTGCCATGTGATGTTGTGAAGGCTAAAACTATAACTGGATTCAAAACAGAAATAAATACGTTCCTGGGAGGACAGATCCATCAATGGCTGTTAGCCCAGATGGTCAGAGACACAACCCCAAGCTCTAGCTGTTCCTAAGCCTCTGACTGCCAGAAGCTGGAAGTAGATGACAGGATGGATCACTTGATAAATGGATTGTTCTGGTCATTCCCTCTGAAGCATCTAGCACCGGCTACGGTCAGAAACAGGACACTGGGCTAGATGGACCATTGGTCTGACCTAGTCTGGCTGTTCTTATGTACTTACATAGATAAATTACTGCTTACCTAGTAAGATCAATGTTTCATAGATCTCCCTTGTCACCTCTTGGTATAGCTCCTCCCATTCTTCTAAAATCCCCCACCCCTCCTGGGAGAAATAGACTGTGAAATCCTCAGAAGCCAGAAGTGGAAGATGGGGACATCACTTGATAACTGAGTCATCACTCATGGCCTTGAGTGGTTGATTGGAGGGAAGGCTTCGAGCCGGGCCACCTGCTTCGAGCCAGCAGCCTTATAAAAAGGCAGCCAGTTGCGAACCGAGTGAGCAGTGAACAGAGGACAGGCTAACAGAGGGAGTTTGCCTGCAGGGAGTTAGTACAGAGTGTTTCTGCCTTTCAGGCTCCTGGGAGCAGTACATACAACAGCTGAGGAGCCTCTTAGAAGGAAGACATGGATAGTGAGCGATCAGCTGTTGTGAGCTGGTCAGAATGTGTCATGTTTGTCTTTCTCCCAGAGGATAGACACGACTTAATCAGGAGCGGCGCCAGGGTTTTTGGTGCCCTAGGTGGGGGTCCTTCCGCAACCCCAGTTGTTGGCGGCAATTCTGCGGCGGGGGGTCCTTCTGTGCTCTCGGTCTTTGGGGCACTTCAGCTGCGGGTCCCGGAGCGAGTGAAGGACCACTGCAGAATTGGCGCCGAAGACCCGGAACGGGGAAGGACCCCCCGCCACCAAATTGCCACCAAGGATGGCAAAATGCCACCCCCCCAAATCCTGGTGCCGGTCGCCTAAATGGAATCGCCAGCCCTGGACTTAATCTGTACGAAGTGCAAGCTGGTTTGCATATTGGAAGAGAAGGTTAGAGGACTAGAGAACCAAGTATCAACCCTACGTTTCATCAGAGAAAATGAAGATTTTCTGGATAGAAGCCAGCGTTTGGTTCTGGAATTAAAACATGCTGAAGAATTCCGGAGTGCAGAGCAGAGCAGGGAAGAAAACTGGCAACAAGTGACCTCCAGAAGAAGACAGAGGAGAACTCATGTATCCCCAACGCAGATAGAGGTAAGAAACCGTTTTCAGGCTCTGCACAGGAACTACAGCAGAGAATGATTTGGAAGAGCCCTCTGAGGGAAGGTATCAGAAGGAGACCCCACTGGCCAGAAGGCATGGGATGTATTATCCTAGGGTTGGGGGGTCCATGACCACCACCCACAAGAGGAGGAGGGAACTCCTCCTAAGGGGGACGGAGTCATCCATCTGTCAACCAAACTGGGAGATTCGAGAAGTGTGCTGCTTGCCTGGAGCGAGAATCCAGGATGTGACGGAGTGTTTGCTGAGACTGATCAAGACCTCGGACTGGTACCTCTTCCTACTTCTCCATGTGGACACCAATGATACTGCAGACTGTGTTGCTCTGGGAAGAAGGATAAAGGAGTTTGAGGTGCAAGTTGTGTTTTCGTCCATCCTTCCTGTTGAAGGAAAAGGCCCAGGTAGGGACCATCGAATTGTGGAGGTGAATGCATGGTTATGCAGGTGGTGTCGGAGAGAGGGCTTTGGATTCTTTGACCATGGGATGTTGTTCTGGGAAGAAGGATTGCTAGGAAGAGATGGGATCCACCTAACGAAGAGAGGGAAGAGCATCTTCACAGGCAGGCTGGCTAACCTAGTGAGGAGGGCTTTAAACTAGGTTCGCTGGGGGATGGTGACCTTAACCCATAGGTAAGTGGGGGAGTGAGACACTGGGAGGAAACATAAGAAGGAGGGTACAAGACGGGAAGCCTCTTGATTTATACTGAGAAAGCAGGGCAATCGGCTAGTTATCTTGGGTGCATGTACACGAATGCAAGAAGCCTGGGAAACAAGCAGGAAGAACTGGAGGTCCTGGCACAGTCAAGGAACTTTGACATGATTGGAATAACAGAAACTTGGTGTGGCAGTTCACATGACTGGAGCACTTTCATGGACGGGTATAAACTGTTCAGGAAGACAGGCAGGGGAGGAAAGGTGGAGGAGTTGCACTGTATGTAAGAGAGTGGAATGAGTGCTCAGAGTTTCAGTATGAAACTGGAGAAAAGCCTGTTGAGTCTTTGGGTTACATTTAGCGGCAAGAGCAACAAGGGTGATTTGTGGTGGGCGTGTGCTATGGACCACTGGATCAGAAGGATGAGGTAGACGAGGCTTTCTTCGGACAACTAACTGAAGTTTCCAGATCACAAGCCCTGATACTAATGGGGGACTTCAATCACCCTGACATCATCGTGGGAGAGCAATACAGCAGTGCACAGACAATCCGGGAAGGATTTGGAGAGTGTTGAGGACAACTTCGTGGTACAAGTGCTGGAGGAACCAACTAGGAGCCCTGCTCCTATTGACCTGCTACTCACAAACAGGGAAGAATTGGGTAGGGGATGTAGAAGTGGGTGGCAACCTAGGCAGCAGTGACCACGAGATGGTTGAGTTCAGGATCCTCACAAAAGGAAGAAATAACAAAATACGGACCCTGGACCTTCAAATAAGCAGACCTTGCTTCCCTCAGGAACTGATGAGAGATCCCTGGGAAAATAACATGGAGGAAACGGGCCCAAGGGGAGGGAAGCTGGCTTTTTTTTTATAAATTTTAAAAGAAAGGCTATATTGAAGGCACAGGACCAAAACCATCTTGATAGTGCAGAAAGAATAGCAATTGGCAGACCAGCTTGGATTAACAATGAAATCTTCAGTGAGCTTAAACTCAAAAAGGAAGCTTAAAAGAAGTGGAAAATTGGACAGATGACTAGGGAGGAGTATAAAAATATTGCTCAAGCATGCAGGGGTGTAATCAGGATGGCCAAGGCACAAGAGGTGGAGTTGCAGCTAGCAAGGGATGTGAAGAGTAACAAGAAGGGTTTCTACAGGTATGTTAACAGGAAGAAGGTCAGCGAAAGTGTGGGACCCTTACTGAATGGGGGAGGCAACCTAGTGACAGATGATGTGGAAAAAGCTGAAGTACTCAATGCTTTTTTTGCCTGTCTTCACAGACAAGGTCAGCTCCCAGACTGCTGCAACATAATGCGGGGAGGAGGTGAGCAGCCCTCAGCGGTGAAAGAACTGGTTAAGGACTATTTAGAAAAGCTGGACATGCACAAGTCCATGGGTCCAGATCTAATGCATTCAAGGCAGTTGGCTGATGTGATTGCAGAGCCCTTGGCCATTATCTCTGAAAACCCGTGGCGAGAGGGGGAGGTCCCAGACAATTGGAAAAAGGCAGATATAGGGCCTATGTTTTAAAAAAAGGAAGAAAGAGAACCTGGGGAACTACAGACCAGTCAGCCTCACTTCAGGCTCCAGCAAAATCATAGAGCAGGTCCTCAAGGAATCAATTTTGAAGCACTTGGAGGAGAGGAAGGTAATCAGGATTCACCAAGAGCAAGTCATGCCTGACCAACTTGGTTGCCTTCTATGATGAGATAAATGGCTCTGTGGATATGGGGAAAATGACGGATGTGATATATCTTGACTTTAGCAAAGCTTTTGATATGGTCTCCACAGTGTTCTTGCCAGTAAGTTAAAGAAGTGTGGGCTGGATGATTGGACTATAAGGTGGATAGAAGGCTGGCTATATTGTCGGGCTCAATCAGTAGTGATCAACGGCTCGATGTCTAGTTGGCAGCGGGTATCAATTATATGGATAATGGGATTAATTGCACCTTCAACAAGTTCGCAGATGACACTAAGGTGGAGGGAGAGGTAGATACGCTGAAGGGTAGAGATAGGATACAGAGGGACCTAGACAAATTGGAGGATTGGGCCAAAAGAGTGTGCCGGGGTGGGGGGAACCCGATGCCCCGTAGCTATGGTAGCAAACCCCCCAGCATAGGTGCAACTATGAAATGCTTCTGGCAGCAGAGCTCGTGCGCAGTATTGCTGTCGCCACGTCGGTCCGAGGATATTAGAGAGAAGCTGGGTGAGGTCAGATCTTTCGTTGGACCATCTTCTGTTGGGGAGAGAGACAAGCTTTCAACCGTGACGAGCTCTGCGCAGGCTCGAAGTGTGTCTCTCTTCCCAGCAGAGCTTGGTCCAGTGAAAGATACGACCTCCCCGGCCTTGCCCTGGCCTAGCGAACAGCGTTCAGGGACATGGGGTACCTGCTGGTAGAAAAAATCTGTCTGTTGGCACACCCTGTGTCTCCACTAGGGGGCACTGCCGGCCTAGCTATACCAGGTATTTCTAGCGCTGCAGGCCCCAATTCTCCTTGTCCTGGGTCTGCGCATGGGAGGGACACCAGAGAGGACTGCTAGCTGGGTCCCTTTTTTCCATTTCTCCGCCTCCCCTGCCTCCAGGACAGCCCCTTGCCACAGACTATTGCACGACTACCACTGCAGGCCAACCTTGCGGCACCCTCTGCAGGGAAAATTCCCTGGCACGAACAGCAGCAGGGCAGCCCATGGCGGTTCACCACCAGGAAGAACATCTCTCTGTGGCCTCGCAGACCACAGCCTTAGCATTGCCCACTGTAGTGGGACTGTTAGTGTGGACAAGGTGGCAGTGGTCCCTGGGTCACAGAGTTAGGCCTGGCTGCATTTGGGCAACGTGCGCCCATGCAGCTACCCCCGTGCAAACCCCTAACGCAGAAGGGCTGCAGCCATTCAAAACGGGGGGCTTTCTCCAGCCGTTCACTAGCGCTGCACCAGGGCAGCGTCCCCGCAGGAGGGGGCTGTGGTTCTCCTGAGCACGGCAACCTTTGCACGCACATGCAGGGCGCTCCCAGGCGCCCAAGGGCCAGAGAGACACATGAGCTGCAAATTCAGCTGGCTGCACCATCCCAGCAGCTCCACTGCAGGGTTATGTTTTCAAGCAGATGCTGGCTCCCCAGAGCTGACAGCCCTGCTGTGAGAACAGGAGAGAGCTGCCTGAATTGCCTTTGGGTTGGGGAGGAAAAAAAAAGGCCCAGTCCGGCAGAATTCAGCCAAACTTTATTTTCCATGGTGTAAGAGAACAGAGGGGAATGGGAGCAAGGCTGGCTACCTACATCCCCAGGAGATCTGAAAGCAGCTGGAGAGGTTCAGAGCAGCAGGAGCTGCAGAGGAGAAGGCTGTGATGCCCGTAGCTGAGACACTGCTCCAGGTGGCAGAGATGAGTTCTACATGAGCAGAGAAATGTGCCCAACTCACGTTCAGAGGGGGTTTTAACCAAAAGAATTTTCCTGCTACAGAAAAGCACTGTGGACTAGTGGTTAAAGCACAGGGCTGGGCTTCAGGAGACCTAAGTTCAATTCCTGCCACTGTGTCCTTTCACTTTTCCTGCCCCACGCTTGGGGAGAGCCAGGCTCCCCAAACATTGCACAAGGGCTGAATATTATCATCAGCTCCCAGACCCGCCCTTGGCTCCCCTCTCACACAAAGGTTTCTGCTTTCTGAGCCCGGATCCTGGATGCAGGCCACAGGGCAGCCCTGGCTCAGCATCGTGAGTTCTCTGATGGTCTTTGAGGGACTCCTTGTAGCGGAAGCTCCTCCCGCACTCCCCGCACTGGTAGGGCCGCTCCCCAGTGTGGACGCGCTGGTGCTTCAGCAGGTTCTGCTTGCGGATGAAGCTCCTCCCGCAGGCGGCTCACTGGAAGGGCCGCTCGCCGGTGTGGACGCGCTGGTGGTACTGCAGGTGTTCCTTGCGGATGTAACATTTCCCGCACTCGTGGCACTGGAAGGGCCGCTCGCCGGTGTGCAGCCGCTGGTGGTTCTGGAGGTGTTCCTTGCGGCTGTAGGTCTTGGTGCACTGGGTGCAGGCATAGGGTCGCTCGCCGGTGTGGATGCGGGCGTGGTAGGTGAGCCGGGAGCGGTGGAGGAAGCTCTGCCCACACTGGCTGCACTGGTATGGCTTGGCCTTGCCGTGGGTTCTCAGATGGATAATGAGGTTCTGCTGCTGTTTGAAGCTCTGGCCGCCTTCGCTGCAGGCATGGAGCCTCTGCTCACTGGGCTTGGGCTGGTGGGCAGCCAGGTTCGTGGGCTGGGGGAAGCTCCTTTCACACTGGACTGGCTCATCTGCCAGTGAGTGGGCCTGGGATTTCACAGCACTCAAGGCATGAGGCCACTCCCTCACCTGCGCGGCGTGAGGGGCAGCCACGTCTCGGCTCTCGCAGGGAACTCTGGCCTGCCCAGGGCCTGATCCTGCCCCCGCAGAGGGCAAGGGAGGCTCTGACCCTGGGAGCAGGACTGGCTGCTCAGGAGAATTACTGAGCGCAGCTCCACACTGATCCTCCACCCTGTGGGCATCCTGGGGACCTCTCTGCTCGGGACTCCAGAAAACCCGCCTTCCTGACGCCATCTGGTGCCGCTCGCGGTAGGGGTGATGCTCCTCAAGACACTGCACCTCCGCTTTGGTCATGATCCCACCTGAAACATAAATAGAGAATCCAGCCACCTTTGTGCCAGGAGAATGACCCCCGCTTGGCTCCAGCTGAGATCAGGTCCCCACTGTGCCCGGCATGGTTCAAAAACATCCTAAGAGACATCCCTGCTCTGCAGAGCTCCAGTCCCTCGCTGCTAAGGGCCACCTGAGAATCCACCTACACAGACAGAATCTGAACTGACCAGTGTGGGCTGGGGAGAAAGGTCAGATCATTATCCTGAGTCCCAGCCCAGTGCTGCCTTCTCTCATTAGCTGGAGTTCGTGAAGCCCGTTAGGAGCTATAGGCCAAAAGGCCACATTCAAACTATCGCTCACCAGTGCTCAGAGCCACCGATGTTTCTCTTTCCTCGGAGTCCTGTTGGCTCCCCCCACAGGCCTCTTCCCCTTGTTCTGTCCGGGCCACAGCTCCAGCTGGGGAAACGAGAGATTCTGTTGGTGGGAGAGAGAACAACATTACAAAGTGTCCCGCGGAGATCTGAAAAGCAGTTCCCGAAACAGGGCTCGGCCCAGCGGCGTTCTCTCTGGAGGGGGCGGGGGGGGGGGGGCTAAACAGACACACCTGGGGATTGGAGCCAAAGGAAACCAGGGGACCTTGAGACCTGTCGGAAGGTAAAAAATGGCAGGTTTAGCAGCTGTGAATGGTGGGAAGCCATGAGTGATGGTCCATTATGGGGAGGGCTTGTGGCAAGCACTAGCACCTTGTGGATGCTGCTGCAGTACAGTGATCAGGAAGCTGCTATGGGAAGCAATGAGACTCTGGAGCAATTCTGTAGCAAATGCCATTTCTACCTCTGGCTCTGCCAGGACTCGAGGGGCGGTGGTTGAGCGGCTACGGTGCTCCACTGCAAGCCTGAAGGGCGTGGGCTTGGCCTTGCTCAGGCCACCTCGCCCTGGTTGGCTTCGGGCAGTCACAGGCGGCTGTGTGTGATGCTGACCACAGAGGGCTGGCTATGAAGTTGACATGCCTTAACTGCCTCAGCCCGATGAGCTGTTGGCCTGGGGGGACACTGACTTCACCTGTGGCCCCAAGCACCTCCCAGCTTTTCATGTGTTTATCCTCACACAGAGGCAGCTGTTCGCCTCATTATGCAGATGGGGAACCGCGGCACAGCGTGAGTCACGCAGGCAGGGAGTGAACTCTGATCTCCGGAGTTATAGGCAAGCACGCTGACCACTGCACCGGCCTTCCTCATTACATAAGAGCTTATGAGGATTTGGTTAGGTCTGTTTTTCTTTCCAGCTCCAGCTGCAATAGGTGATTACTGACCTGTCCTGAGTCCCGTAGGGATCACGCTCTCTGCTAAGCCCCCCGGGTCCCGGACACACGGCTCTTCCGTCCAGGACAGAAGGTACGGTTTGGAAATAGCACCATCTGGAAAAGGATATCAGAGGCGGTTACATTTCACCATGTCACTAGCTCCCTGCCACTTTACGAGGCCTTGGAACCAAGCGCCTGTCATTGTCAGAGGCCAAAGGACTCTACTGAGGAGAGAGAATGACTGAGGGCAGTGAGGACTGGGGCAGGGACAAGATGCACCAGAAGGACCCAACAGGAGAACACGGTGGCAGGCCCAACAGAGACCAGACCAGACCAAGGTCAGACACACGTCAGCCAGTCAGGTCCACGGAGACTCTGGACCACCTCTTGGGCACTGGGGGGACGGGAGATTGGTGGTAATCCCTCCCCCTGCAGTATGAATCTCAGGCAGCTAGCAGCAGCAGGGGCTTCCTCTCACCACTACCTCTCTGTGCTTGCGGAGGCCGGGACGAGGGACCACCGAAGTCCTATGCACTCACTGGGCTGTGCAGGTGAAGAGACTTCTAACTGGAGATCACAGAGCGTTTCCTTGTGCCCGCCAAGCTAACCAATAAGGAAACAGCAGAGGAGGGCAGGGGCTGCCAGCTCGTTGGGAAAGGAGCATGTTGCTGGGTCAATACCCAGTTCCTGGTTAGCATGCAAGGACTCTAATCACACCACTGCTGATCAGCCCAACCTGACAGGGCCAGAACCAGCCACTTCCACGTGCCAGGTTCTGATGTGCCTCTGCCTGGCAGCTAGTCCGTTTGGCCTGTAGCGGTCCTAGCTCCAGTGATCCCAGCGGGAAGCTCGTGGGGACTCAGCGGGGGGGCTGTCCTAGTGTGGCTCGCATCAGACGAGCCCACCCCGGCAGACGCCAGTGGCACTCTCACTGCACCCAACGTGGGCAGAAGCAAACCCATGAGGAGGGACTTTCCATTGGGTTCTGATGAGAAAAGGGGCCTGATCCTCATTTACATTAGAAGCCCAGCCCCAGCTCCAGCAGCATAGAGGAGCTTGGAAAGTGGGTGGAGCTATCCCAGCCCCTTCATGCTAGCAGAGCTTTAGTGTAAACTAGAATCCGGCCAGGGTGCACTGGCCCTGGTGGGCCACCATCAGTGTAAAAACCCCGATTGCTGCAGTCTTGGCAATGGTCTCCCATAGGATTTCATGGGGCCAGCCGGCTGCGTAGGGTTAGCTGTAGGAACAATCCAACACCAGGAACAGGCCAACACAACTTTATTTTGCATT
The DNA here is from genome assembly GCF_003597395.2 of Chelonoidis abingdonii. Lineage (NCBI taxonomy): Eukaryota > Metazoa > Chordata > Testudines > Testudinidae > Chelonoidis > Chelonoidis abingdonii. Next base: position 3,653,437 of record NC_133770.1, read on the forward strand.
GCAACTGCCATATAAAACTACACCGCCAAACACTTGACAGAGTTTAACTGCACGCTTACGAAATTAAAATGTAAAAACAACAGGGGGGCGGGAGAAGGGCGGGACACAGAGCAATGGGTGAGAAAGAGTCAATCTACATCCAGTGGGAGGAGAAATGTGGGGAGAGGTGGCTCTGGGGGTAGGAGCTGCAGAGGAGAAGGCTCTCACACAATCGTGCCGCTGTGGGTGTGGAGCGGGAGAAAGGAAGCAGGTTCTAGAGAAGAGCCCCAGGAGGGGGTTTAGAACCGGAGCGGGACATTAGTGGGGACTCGGGAGGGACAGGGCTGCTCTTTGGGCACGGGAGGAGGCGGGGAGCAGCGTTCGGCGCATGCACCGGCCTTTCCGGCTCTCTCTGCAAGTTGCGTGGAAGGGGCTTGTCCAGGGGATGGGAGATGGGTATGAAAAACGTGCTGGGGGTCCCTCGGAGGACGTGCCAGACACCCCGGCTGCCTCGCGCCCCGCGGACGTATTTGGTAAAAGCTTCGTTTCTGGCACTGGTTTTCACTTCGCTGCCTTGGATTTAACTCGCGGTCGGTTACGACCCAGTCCCGAGCTGCCATGTGGTCTAGGCCACGGAGTCCCGGGATCTAGTCCCCACTGCCCAGGGCTGGCGGGAGCCCAGGGGGGGCTCCCAGCTCCGCGCCGTGAACCCGCTGATGGTCCTTGAGGGACTCCTTGTAGCGGAAGCTCCTCCCGCACTCCCCACACTGGTAGGGCCGCTCCCCAGTGTGGATGCGCTGGTGCTTCAGCAGGTTCTGCTTGCGGATGAAGCTCTTCCCACAGGCGGCGCACTGGAAGGGCCGCTCGCCGGTGTGCAGCCGCTGGTGGTTCTGGAGGTGCTCCTTGCGGCTGTAGCACTTCCCGCACTCCTCACACTTGTAGGGCCGCTCGCCGCGGTGGATCATCTGGTGCCGCACCAGCCCCGAGTGGCAGTTGAAGCTCTTGCCGCACTCCCCACAGGCGTAGGGCCGCTCCTTGGCGTGGCTCCGCTGGTGGATCTTCAGGCTCTTCTTCACGCTGAAGCTCTTCCCGCACTCGGCGCAGCCGTGTGGTCGCTCCTCCCCCAGCTCGCCAGCTCCCCGCGGGATCAAGGTGCCTGGTAACTCGCCGAAGTTGGCGTCCGAGCGGAAGGATTTACCCAGTCTGTTCTCGCCAGGGTCGGCTTGCTGTGTCACCGAGCCACGCTGGCTCCCGTAGGCAGGGGCCTGGTACAGCGGTTCCCCAGAGCCCCCCAGCAGCCCCAGCTCTTCTGGGCCTGCCTGGCGGTGACGCTGCTCCTCCGACTTCACCATGAGCCCGTCGCCTGCCGGAAGAAAGAAAGAGAATCTCATCCCTGGCTCTTTGGGGGAAAGGGCCCCGATCCACAGCACGGTCCCACGGAGCCGAGGGTCTCAGTGGCCTGGGCTAGGCTGAAGCTGGAATGGAGACAGGCGGTGAGAAGGGTTTGAGCTCTCTCCGTTACATCCAGCTCTTTGCAGAAGGCCAGCCCCAGCTCCGGGAGACAGGGACGGGGGGGTCAGTACCAGGTCTGAGCACCATTCAAGTCCCATTGACCCAAGCCACCCCCTGGCTCAGGGGTGGACTTCATCCAGAGAGAACTGGCTCACCGCCACCCAAAGCACCCTCTGGTCCCAGCCACGTAGGCAACAGGGCTTTGCAGATCATTCCTGACATGTTCTCACAGGGCCAGGGCCGCGGGGCAAAAATCCCTGTTTGTTTGAATGTGTCAGAACAGTACTCTCCCCTTCTAGCACACCTCCCAACTAAGGAGCTCGAAAAACTCAGCAAACATTAACCACTTCGCCTTCGGCTGGATAAGCTAATGGTCCCTACTGGCCTCACAATCTCTGAACAGCCCAGGGGAGCAGGGTCCCGGCTCCTAACACCTACAGTACACTTCAGGAGAGACTGAGGGTAGGGAGAGAACCCAGGAGTCCCAAATCCCTCCCTCAAGAGCATCTTTTGTCCCAGTTCTACTCTGTTCTGAGCAGGTCCTTACACCATCCTCATTGCCAGAGCATCTGAGCGCCTTCCAGCCATGCTTTAAGTGACGGGACGACCCTCCGTCACACGGCGATCAGATAGTGGAGCGCAAATAAAGGTTTCTGGCTTGGGAAGGGATTGTGTGTGTCAATTGTCCACTCTAAGCATATTACTAAGATCGGTCGAACAGGCACCGAGCTGGCACTCAGGAGATCTGGGTTTCATTCCCAGCTCCATCACATCCACCTCAGCCAAGGCATTTGTCTCTCCGAGGCTCAGTTCCTCATCTGTACAATGGGGATTTTCTCTGTCTGGTCTATGGTGCTCATGAGCTCTGGTGGTGGGGCCGTCTCTCGCTGTGGGGCCGTGCAGCACCCAGCACAATCTCAGTTAGAGCCTCTAGGTGCTACCAAAACCCAAAGGTGCTCTCATCACTGCAAACACCAAGCCAGCCACTCGGCCACAAAAACCAACCACCCAAAGTTATATTTTCACAGCTGAGCACATTAACCAGTCGCAGGCTGAAGACAAAAGTTCCCAGCTGGGTGCATATTTCTAGCCAGGAGCAGCCAGCAGCCGTCTCCCAAAGTTCGGGCACACATGGAGTTGAACGGGTGCTGGGAGGGGGGAAATGTGCCACGAGACTCCGAGGCTACAATCACTGAGGCTCTAACCACCTGAGCCGCACAACCCTGTCCTGGGACTAAACAGCGGATTTAGCTCCCCATTAGGCCCCATGAATGCACTCTGTGCAGGGATCAGTTCCGGGCCATCTAGGACCGGGCGTAGGAGAGGAGGCAGCACCTAAGTTCCCTCTATGCTGCGTGGCCGCGCAGCTGCCTATTAAGCCCCACGCAAGGGCTCAGGGCTGTGGCAGGGAGAGATGCCTCTGCCCCAGTGCGGACTGCCCCAAACTTGCCGCCGCAGGGGGAGAGGAGCCCCTCAGCTCAGCTCAGTCTTGCCAGAGCTGCCCCAGGAAGAGGTCCCTCTCCCCCGGCCCCAAGCTGCTGTGGTGAGAGAGGGGTGGGGAGAGGGAGGGGTGGAAAAAGAGTCCTCTTTCCCCACCGCAGCCCTGGGACAGCCTGCACTCCCAAACCCCTCATCCCTGGTCCCACCCCAGAGCCTGCACCCCAACCCTCTGCCCCAGCCCTGAGTCCCGCACCCCCAGCCGGAGTCCTCATGCCCTGCACCCCAACCCTCTGCCCTAGCCCTGACCCCCACACCCCTGCACCCCAACCCTCTGCCCCAGCCCTGAGCCCCGCGCCCCCAGCCAGAGCTCTCACACCCTGCACCCCAACCCTCTGCCCCAGCCCTGAGTCCCGCACCCCCAGCCGGAGCCCTCACGCCCTGCGCCCCAACCCTCTGCCCTAGCCCTGACCCCCACACCCCTGCACCCCAACCCTCTGCCCCAGCCCTGAGCCCCGTTACACACCCCTTATCCCCGGCCCCAGCCCCGAGCCTGCAGCCCTAGCCCTGACCCCCACGCCCCTGCACCCCAACCCTCTGCCCCAGCCCCGAGCCCCGCACCCCCAGCCGGAGCTCTCACACCCTGCCCCCCAACCCTCTGCCCCAGCCCTGAGCCCCGCACCCCCAGCCGGAGCTCTCACACCCTGCCCCCCAACCCTCTGCCCCAGCCCTGAGCCCCGCACCCCCTTCACACACACACACATACACACACACACACACACCCTCCAAACCCCTCAGCCCCATCCCCACATGAATTTTGTTACGTGCACCGACACGAAGGTGATGTGTCCATAGTGTCCAACCTCCAGACTGGTGCACAGAGCAAAATTCATTCCACACATGGACATAAAAACTAGGCTGTACAAGGGGATGCAACTGGGTGGCCTCCCCTTGTACAGAGGAGACGAAGGCCTGGTCTGCATGAGACCAGAAGGGACCCCTATGATCATCCCCTCTGACCTCCTGTATCACAGAGACCTGCCCCCAAAAAACCCTGCACAACCCAACCTGACTGTTAAAAACTGCACCTCGTTGCCTGTCTGAACTTGTCTAGTTTCAGCTTCCAGCCACTGGGTTGTCTTAGACCTGCTGTCTCTGCGAGTCTGGACACTGTTCCCCAGGTAGCTACTTATGGACTGTCATCAAGTCACCCCTTCACGTCCTCTTTGCTGAGCTCAACCCGCTGAGCTCCTGGAGTCTGTCACTGTGCTAGGAAAGGATCCCTGTCCGGCTTGATCAGCAAACCCTCTTTGTGCAGATGTAGCTTATACCAGCCAGAGTCCTTTTGCTGTAGTGCTGACACCCGTTCCCCAAATGACATGAGCTACGCCAGCAAAGAGACACTTTGTCAGCACACCTGTGTCTACACTGGGGCTTTTGATGGCACAGCTCTGTTGGTTGTGTGTGTGGAGGGGGATTTTTCACACTTCTCACCAACGCAGCTACGTCCGCAGAAGATTCAGACATAGACCCAGCCTGACGCCGCTTCTGCCACAGCCAGCTGAAGACTCTGCAAAAGGCTGCGTGCACGAAGGAAGAGAGAAGCTGCCCAGCGCTAGATCTATGAGGAAGCTTCTGCAGGGATCACTTGGAGGGAGATTCTTTGACTAGCCTTATCCATGAGATCAGACGACCCGATCACACTAGGCCCTTCCAGCCTTAAAATCTACAAACTGGTGTCTGCCACGAAGACAGGACAAACCTTCCCATCTGCAGAGCTTCGGAAGGGCACCTGGACTGCTGACTTTTGTGCTTTACTCACTGGTTCTGACTTCTTTTAAGCCATTGCTCACCTGGGCCAGGGCCAGTGAGGATTTCTCTTTCAGCCAGCTCCCATGAATCCCGGACACAGGGCTCCTCCTCTTGTTTAATCCAGGACAAAAAGTCATGGGCAGAAATCAGAGCGTCTGCTCCTGAGGGAGAAAGTGGAAACACATTATGTTCTAATACCCACGGAACACTCTGCTCTCAAACTGATGGGCAGGCTCTGCATTGGGGGGAGCCAGAAGAGATGCAAACAGGTGCACGAGGCAATTCAGGACTGTACTGTGCCCTGGAGGTCACACTGCTCACCAAAAGGAGGGATTAGAATCAGAAGAAGCTGGCATCTAGGAGGAAATGGAGGCCTCCTCACCCTTCCCCTCCAAAAAAGTCAGAGGTTGCTAAATTTGGGCCTCAAGGGATTTGCCCAAGGTCTTTCAACAAGTCAGTGTCAGGACAAGACCCATGAAATGGATGAGCAAAGCTACAGAGCTAGCAGACTTCTGAGAGGAAGCTACGCCCAATTTCCTGCTCTTTGCCGCACTCATTATCTGCAAGTTGTTTGAATCGATGAGTCACCTGCGCAGGGGTCCGTGGGGATTCCTCTCTCCTCCGAGAACTGCTGCTCCCCGACAAAAGGCCCCTCCTCTTGTTTGATCCGGGACAGGATGTCAGGCGTTGACATCAGGGATTCTGTTCGAGGGATAGAGAATTGGAAGCTGTTCGTGTATCAGCCACTGAATCGTTCACACCCATCTCAAAGCAATGCCGTTTCCGCATGCTGCAGGGGGCATGTTCTGAACAGACACGCATGTGTTAGCAAGGCTCCTGGCCGAGGGGTGAACATGGTACCCAGCACATCATCTTGCTATGCGTGGAAGTGCCACCAGCAGGAACATTAAAGTCAGGGGTGAATCTCTTCCTAAGAGTATGTCTACTCTGCAGTAACGCACACGCAGCTGGCCCATGCCAGCTGGCCTGGGCTAGGGCCTGGGCTTCGGGATCCTCTCCCTCCCACGGTCCCAGAGCCCAGATGTCTACACTACAGTTTTATAGCCCTGCAGCCCAGGCCAGCTGACAGTATTTTATTGCAATGTAGATGTGCCCTATAAGTCCCCTTTCTCCAGGGGGCCTCAAAAGAGTGACCAAATATGAACTGAATACAGGGTGCAGTTCTGGTCGCCCCATCTCAAAAAAGGAACATGAGAATTGGAAAAAGGACAGAAAAGGGCAACAAACATTATTAGGGGTGTGGAACAGCTTCCATGGGGGAGACTAAAAAGCCTGGGACTGTTCGGCTTAGAGAAGAGATGACTAAGGGAGGACGTGACAGACATCTAGAACATCGATGGCTAGTGTGCCATCGAAAGGACGTACTTCTTCCCACAACGCACAGTCAGCCCTTGGAACGCATCGCCACGGGATGTTGGAAAGGGAAAAAGTGTAACTGAGTTAAAGAAAGAACAAGATACGTTGATTGAGGATGGGTCTGTCAATGGCTATTACAAGATGATCAGAGGGCACAGCCCCACGCTCTGGGTGTCCCTAAGCCTCTGACTGCCAGAAGCTGGGACTGGACAACAAAGGATGGATCATTTGATGATTGCCGGCTTTGTTCCTTCCCTCTGAAGCACCTGGCACTGGCCACAGTCAGAGTCAGGAGAATGGGCTGCATGGACCATTGGTCTGACGCAGTATGGTCGTTCTTATGTAAATATATGTAACAACCGAGAGTGAAACCTTCCTCAGTTCCAGTCTGCTCCTGGATTCTGTTTCACATTAGCTATTTGGAACACGGGACCTGGTGAGGTGCTTTAGAAATATTAATTCATTAAGCTCCAAAATCTCCCTGCGAGGTAGTTCAGTATTAAGCACTGATCACTTTTACAGGTGGGGAAACTGAGGCACAGAGCGGCTACGCCTATACTTTCCAATAGGGACCTAACTTTAAAGTAATTAATTATCCAGGTGCTGAGGATCCATTAATCTGAAGTCAATGGGAGCTCCAGGTGATCGGCATCTCTGAAAACCAGGTACAAGGGGTCTCAAGCTGTGCACTAAAAAATGGGGACCCCCAAATCAGGCCACTTCTGAAAATATGAGCCTAAGTGACTTGCCCAATATCCCAGAGCAAGTGGCAAAATTAGGAGCAGAACCCAGGAGTCCTCACTCCGAGCCTCAACGCACACCAGCTAGAATTTACTGCTTTCCCATTACGTAAGAGCTGATGTATTGGGTCAGACCAATGGTCCATCTAGCCCAGCGTCCTGCCAGTACCAGACCTTCAGGGGCAGTGAACAGAGCAAGGCAATCAAGGACTCATCCACCTGTCTTCCACTTTCAACTTCTGACAGCCAGAAGTTTAGGGACACCCAGATCATAGGACCCTTCTGGCTAATGGCCATTGCCAGACCTCCATGAACGTATCCGGTTCTTTTTTGAACCCAGTTATACTTTCGCCTTCACAACGTCCCCTGGTGAAGTGGAGCAGGAGTTAAGCCTTAAGAGAAGTGGTCTAGTGCTGAGGTACACCCATCACCAGAGATAAGGAGCGAGCAGTGAGAAGCAGAGGAGTGTAGCCAAGTAAAAGGGTTCACCAACGGCCAGATGTCCTGAATGGTTAAAAGACCAAAAAGAGCCGAAGTGGACGAAGTCAGGACTGGAGGAAAACCCTGAGCGATACCATGACCAGGATACGGCCACATCAGCTGCAATTCCTGCCCCTGATTTGCTCGGATCTCATTCCTCACCTGTGCAGGGCTCTGGAGGGATTTCTCTCTCCTTTAAGTCCTGCTGATCTTGGACACATGCCTCCTCCCCTCGTTCAATCCGGGCCTCGGGGTCCGCTTTGGAACGGGTACGGTCTGTCCACAGAAAAGATATCGGGGGACCCAGTGGTTCATTTTACAGCGTGGGATTGTTAGAGACTTTTCATTTATTTCAAGCCAACCCCCTTTCAACACTGGAGGGGATGGGGGGAAACTTTGCAGCAAAAACCATTGGCAAAGAGCCTGTGGGCCACGAAAGTATTTAGCGGAAGGTAAGCTGTGCTCTAAATTCAGAGATCTCCACATAGAGAGAAGCTCACAAATGATAAGTCACTCACTTATTCATAAAACTACAGACGCTTAAACCAGTCCAAGGCAGGGCAAGCAACACCCACCTGTACCATTTACTCATCTGGCTCCGCATTAACGAAGCAGATTTTTCATCAGGGCCATGCTGAATGTGCACAAGTAAAGATCAGCAGTGGGCCAATTTTAGCCCTGATGTCAGCAAGTGTGACTCCAGATATAACAAACTCTGGAGACGAACGGGTTGGACCCATGACAGGGTACGTGAGTCTCTCCCATTAAATGGGAGGACGTGTGGATCTGAGGTCTAATTTCTAGCCTTCGGGAGGGTATGGCCATTGCTCCAGCTGAAATGAAAAGGCCTGGGGTTCTGCCTAGAGCAGGGGCTGGGGCTGCCACAGATGTCACACACACCATCTGGTAAGCAAGTGAAAACGCATGTTTACCCAGCGAGCTCAAAGATTCATAGTTCTCCTTCACCAGGTTATTGTACAGCTCCTTCTGCCAGTCTTCCAAATTTTTCCACTCCTCCGCGGAGAAATAGACAGCCACGTCGACGAACGTCACCGGCATCTGCAATCACAAGCATGTGGGATGTCAGTAGCACTGGCCTGCATTAGTCAAGAGTTCATACCAGACAATTGCAATGGGCCCTAAAAATCTACCTGTGTAACCTGGCAGTCTCAGTCCAATGCCCAGGGAACAGTGTCCACACAGCCAAAGTCAGCATCCCTTTTGGTGCCAACTGACACCTTTGTTGGCAGTCTCAGCAAACAGGCCAAAGACCAAATGGGCCATGGAGACTGAACTGCCCTAGTTCAATGGCTCTTCCAGGAGAGGGTTGCAGCGAGGCAATGGAGGGAAGCTCGGAGTGCTGCCCGCTGCTCTCAGACACGGGACGACTTCGGTCTCCAGTGCCACCCAGCCAACACCTTCACTCAATGTCCATTTCATGCAAAGATTCACAGGAAAGAAAGGGGACTTACACTGACCCACCGAATTGTGCAGCATTCCCACTCCTCCTCATTCCAAGCCATTCCACAGCAGTAAATACAAGGACCTACACATCATGGGGATAGTACAGAACATTTCAGCACTAGCTCGGATAGCGTTACCTTGGGGACCTCCCCCTTAGTGCCTGGGGGGAGTCTCAGGACCCAGAAGTTCCTGTTCTTCAGCAGGTTCTCCACGTTCTCCAGCCTCCTCTGCAGCAGCCCGTACTCCTGGATCAGAGTTCCCAGCACGGCCCACTTACTCTCCAGCTGGTTATTGAACTCCATTGCTGTTTTTTCACAGTCTATTAATTTCTTCTCGGCCGTCCCAGATCTCCCCTCCAGGCTCAGCAGGCGCGTGGCCAGCAGATCGATCTTCCGCTCCATGGCCTGCACTGTAGCCACCACAGTCCAGAGAGAAGCCTCTGCCGTGTGCAGCTGTGCTTCTCGCATGTGAGCGCGCTCGGGGACCAGGGGCGGCTGCAAAGGCAGCAGATGTTGCGCCTCGACGTTCCATTCCTGAATCTGTTTGCAGGGAGAGAGATCGACAATGGCTGAAGTCGTGTTTATTCAGTGGCAAAATGCTAAAGGAACAGGGAGATGCGGATCAGGGTTCAAACACCCCAATGTTTGTCTGAACCTCACTGGCTGGGAATTGGCCTGGATCAATAAGGAACTTGAGCTCTCGGTTGTGAATTCCAGCCCATCCTGTTTCCAGCCAGTCTAGAAATGCAAGGGCATCCTTCCCCCTCCCCGTACTTCACTGCGTGGGCTTCCAACCCCAGCTGGAAAGAAAGTGCAGAGACTGGCGAAAATCCATAGGCCAAAAGGAAAAGAGGCAAATTAGGTCAGTTCTTATTGTAGCTAATTCCTCCTCCCACAACTCCGTTCTACCCTGCAGAGGAATGTCCAGCCAGGCCAGTGTGGGGAGAAGAGAGCACGAGAGGCCAAGGGAGGAAGGGAGTATGTGCAGGGGAGACAACAGAAATTAGCTTCAGTCACAACAAACAAAGCACCCAGCACTTGAGAGACATCCAAACAAAACACCTCCCTGATGTTACACTGTCCCTGTCCTGCGCTCAGTTACTTCAGCGGAGCCTAGCTAGGTATTTATACCATGCTCACCAGTGGGGCAGCTGGAATAGCTATTGGCTCCCACTGACACCAGTTAGGACCTGATCCAAAGCCCACTGAAACCAACGGGAGTCTTTCCATTCACTGTTATCCCAGTGGGAGTTAGGATGCCTAACCGCGGATCAAGGCTCTGTATTGGTAGATGCTGCACAGAAAAATGAGAGACTTTGCTCCAGTGAGCTCACAATCTACAGGGTACAGACAGGACACAACAGACGACTAACCAAATGAGGAGGGCGCAGTTTGGGAAGATGAGGGCAACACAGATCCAAAGAGTTTAGCAGGAAAGTAGAAGCCATAGTCTGAGGACTCTAACTGGCTTTGGGCTGACCTTTCCTGGCCATTAGGAACAGGGCTGCCCAGAGGATTCAGGGGGGCTCAGGCAAAGCGGGGGAGCTGCGGTGCTTTTACTCACCCAGCGGCAGTCAGGGTCTTTGGCGGCATTTCGGCGCAGGGGGCCCTTCAGTAGCTCCGTGTGTTCAGCAGCACTGAAGGGCCCCCCACTGCCAAAATCCCGTCAAAGACCCGGAGCGACTGAAGAGCCCCCCACCGCCAAAATCCTGAAGCGACTGAAGGGCCCCCCGCTGCTGAAATGCCGCCAAGACCCGGAGCGACTGAAGGGCCCCTCGCCATCGAAATGCCGCTGAAGACCCGGATGGCCATCGGGCTGGGTTCACGAGTCCCCTGCCGGGCCTGGGGCAAATTGCCCCACTTGCCCCCCCAGGAGGCCCTGACTAGGCATGAATGGCTAATTTTCCATCAAGGCAAATGGTGAAGAGTGAGGTGCCCCAAGGATCTGCACTAGGATCAGTGACTAAGATATTTACTAACTGGGAAGAAGGGGGCAAAGGTCTGATGATGGCAAAAGAAATTCAGGTTAGTCAGCACTATAGAAGACTCAAGAGGGACCTTTCCAGGCGAGGCAGATGGGCAGCACAAGGGCAGATGATATTCCGTGCTGAAAAACACAACGTAACCCACGCTGGAGGACGTATTTTGAGCTTCCTGAGCATGCTGTGTGAAATTCAAAGCTCAGTCTAGCGAATCAACATGTAGCTGTGGTCTGAAAAAGCAAGCAAGATGTGAGATGCCTGAGGAGGGGGACAGAAAACAATACTGAGCAGGTTATTGTTCTAGTGGGCTGGAAATTTTTCAACAAACATTTTCCCCTTGCTGGAAAATGCAGATTTGTCTAACCTGAAATTTTTCACAGAAATGGATCTGTTTTGAGGAAACTTTTGTCCAGAAGCTTTCCCGGGTCTAGGATGAAATTTCTGGTCAAAACCAGAGAGCATCTCACCCGAATGGTTAGAACAGGGATTTGAACTGAGGTCTCTGACATCCAACCACTGGGCTACTGGCTATTCTAGAGGGAATCTCTCATTCATGTTTTTTCATGGAAAATTTCAAAAGGTCCCGTTTCCTTCTGATGCAGAATGAAACGAAATTCTGAAAGCGCAATTTTTTTTTGTGAAATTGAATTTGTGTTTTCTGCCAGCTCTAGTTTTTACATCATCATACTAGTCAATGGGACCCCCGCAGCTGGACTCCTGGGGTCAGTTCTGGTCACTTTCTCAGTGAAAATAAGCAAAGCAGAAGGGGATTAGAGATGGACAATAAATGATTAGAGGCCGGAAAGAGACTTCCTTACGGGAAGAGATTGAAACGCTTGGGGCTGCTTGGTATAGACAGAGCGGGAGACGATACAGGTCTACAGAATAGTGAATGGTCTCAAGACAGTCACTCAGCAACCTTCTCTCAGAGCATAAGAACACAAAGACAGTCAATTAAAGTGAAAGGTAAATTATTTTAAGCAAGCAAAATTGTGTAAGCCGGTGGAACTCACTGCCACAACATGCGTGTGAAGCCAAGACCTCCATGAGGACGAACAAAGGACTGGACATTCCCATGAATCATAAAAGCCTCCCGAAAAGGCTGGAAATGGGTAAGGACTTGTGCTTCAGGGAACGAGCCAACTGGGCAAGAGTCTGCAGCGCTGATGATTCCCCAGCTCCGCTGAAAACAACTTTCCTGCCACCGTGAAGCCCCAGTGGCCCTTTCCCAGCCCTGAGCTGCGGCGGCCCCATCCGGCCCAGAAGGTCCCAGCTACCCTGAATCCCAAGGTTCAAATCCCGGCAGGGTCGAGCCAGTCCCCTCACGCCCGCTGTTCCGCGTGGGCAATGAGGCGGGCAGGGCAGGGCAGGGCAGCTCCAAAGCCGAGAGGCCTCACCCCACTGCCCCTGCCCAGCCACCCCGCACGCTGCCGGGCCCCCGCCGATGTCCTGCCCCCCAGGGTGCTGCGGGAGGCGGGGAGGGCCGGGACCAGAGGGGTCACTCTCCGGGGCCAGGCTGGGGGGGCGACCCCGGGGCCAGCCGGTCCTGCCGGGAGCTGCGAGCCCCGGGCCCCCGCGTGGCCCTTACCTGGGCGGGCGCCCACTCGGCCATGGCCCCGCGCTGGGATGGCTCTCGGGGGAAGCGGCCCCGGCCCGGGGCTCGCTAGGGGCCGTGGGCTGGGGTCCCGCTGCCATTGCTGGGAGGGCGCGGCCGAAGTGCAGCCTGGGAGGAGGGACCCGCCGCCGGCCGTCGATGGTCCTTGCGCGCAGGGGCGGCGAGCCGAGCCAGTTGCCGCCTACCGGGCACCGGGCGCAGCGAGCTCCGAGCCCCGCCGCTGGGCTCGGGCACGGAGCGAGCGAAGCTCGTGTGATCGCCCGCACTCCGGTCCATAGCACAGGAGCTGGGGCAAGGGACTCGCTGGGCCCGCGGCCCTCAGCCTGGGGGCTCCGAGCCCCCCCCCCGCTCTCCTGGGACCGACAGAGCCACAGCGCCGCCGCCCCCGGCTCATCTCGGGGGCAGAGCCCCTCGTCCCTGCGCACAGCCGGGGTGACCAGATGTCCTGCTGTTACAGGGACAGGCCCTAGACTTGGGGCTTGTTCTCATATCGGCCCCTATTACCTCCGTCCTGGCCTGATTTTTCACACTTGCTGTCTGGTCACCCTACGCAGCGCTCCGGCTGTTAGCCCCGGCCTGGGCTGCTCCTCTCAAAGCCCCAGCTCCTGCCGTCCTCAGGCTCTGTTTTCATTGAAAAAGAAATGGGGGGGGGGGGTTCCTAGCCCCTGGGGCTGCAGAGAAAAGCGGGGCCAGGGAGCCCCTGAAGACAGGCTCAACAAGGAGAAGGCAAATCAATTTATACACAAATAACTGAAATTTAGGGCCAAGCTTTGATCCCACTCCCATCAATGCTCATGCATTCCTACTGAGTTGGGGGCAGCCAGCTCTTTGCAGGATCAGACCCTCAGGATACATCTGCACTGCAATAAAATGCCCTGGTCTGGCCTATGGCAGCTGGCTAAGCTGTGGGCCCCCCACCCCTCGCAGGGTCTTGGAGTCCAGCTGACAACATAGCGATTTTATAGCCTGGCAAGCCCGAGTCAGCTGACACAGGCAAACCCATTTTACTGCAGTGTAGACATACCCTGGGAGACCCAGCATCAACCATTTATTCACATACCATGAGGGGGCTGCCCAGGAATTCTTGCAATCCCCAGCTCCTGTTATAAACAGCATGGACTGAGGCACTGAGACAATTGGCAATCGAGGAATAGCTCACTGCTCTGTCACCTATTCTATTTCGCTCTTGCAGCCCTAAGCCACCATATCCCATGGGGGAGGAGAGGAAATGGGGAGCTTTCTGAGGAAAACAGGAGCAGGCAAATCACTGACCGCAGGTGCTAGGATTCCTGAGGTTGAGGATGGTATAAATCCCTAGCCAGAGGAGATACCTGTGCCTCAGTTTCCCACTCTGTGCAGAATAATGGTGTGTAACTAGTGGACCTGATTTAACACTCCCTCACAGGCTATGCTGGTGTAATTCACCCAGTGGAGTCACACTGGTGTGACAAAGTGAGACAGGGCCAGTATCTGCCTCAGAAGGAAGTCTCTGTTCCATGGAAATGTTAGGAGGGGAAATCCTGGCTTTTTCACTGATTCTCTTAGGTCAGTCACAGCATCCCCATGCTTCAGTTCACCCATCTGTAAAATGAGGATAATGATACTCAGTCACCTACCTTCCAGGAGTGACCCAGGGATGAATTAACTTAGCGTCTGTACAGTGCTTTAAATATGCAAAGAGCTATATAAAAGCTGATGACCTGATCCCTGTGTCTCACACCAGTGTCAGTCAGGGTAATGCCACCAAAATCCGTGAAACTACACTGGCCTAAGACCCACAAGATCAGAATCAAACCCTCAGTGTGCTCTGCCCTCCAGGGATGGATCATTTTATTACTCAGTTGCTCTAGAGCAGTGGTTCTCAACCTTTCCAGACAACTGGACCCCTTTCAGGAGTCAGATCTGTCTTGTGGACCCCAAGTTTCACCTCACTTAAAAACCACTTGCTTACAAAATCAGACATAAAAACACAAAAGTGTCACAGCACATTACTGAAAAAATTTTGATTTCTTATTTTTACCATATAATTATAAAATAAATCGGCTGGAATATAAATATTGTACTTATATTTCAGTGTCTAGTATACAGAGCAGTATAAACAAGTCATTGCCTGTAGCAGGTTTAGTTTGCACTGACTTCACTAGTGCTTTTTATGTAACCTGCTGTAAAACCAGGCAAATCTCTAGATGAGTTAAGGTCCCCCCCCAGGGTTTGGAACCACGGCTGTATAGCACCTCCACTGACAAACTAACAGTCACAGCAGGCCAGAAACTAATTCTCTGTTTCCCAGTGGTTAAAATGAGGGGGAGAGAGAGAAATGATTCACCCAAAGTCACAGAGGGAACGAGTCCGCACTCGGTCAGGAATTCCCTGCTCCCAGTTCTGTGCTCTGACCTCACCTATCAAAGCTGAGTTGGGCCCCTCACTGCTCAGAGCAGAGCAAAAATGTTCATCGCAGAATCTAAACACCAACAGCCCCATCTAGAGGCTGAAGACCCAAACGCTGGAACAGAATCGCTTTGCTAAAAATAATGTTTATTATTAAGGTGAAAGAACATGATTAGAAAACTATTTAACACATACACAGAGGTAATTATATCATTCCAGATCACAAACATACCATACACGTTAAGCCATATGGTAACAACATGCCACTTTTTAAACCAGAGATAAAGGAAGATACCGTTTCTGCACACAGATGACCCGAACTGCTGGCTCCGGAGCAGGTTCTCCAGCAGTCACAAGGGTAGTAGGAACAGCCGAATCCCAGAGTTTGGAGTGATAGGGCTTTTTCGTTGTTTTTGCCTTTCATGCTAGTACAAATGTCAAACCTTATTCTTGTTTGATATACAGCTTTCTCCATAGACAGGCTGGGAGCTCAGGCAGCCATTTTCTGGCTGTGATTAGGGGTGTTTCCCAATTTAAATGTATTACATTATTAATTATTATTATTAAATAAAAACAACAGGGTTTGAGATCCCAGCCCATTAAGAGAACACATGGCCAGGCACATTTTTTAAAAGGTAACTTGAAAGGGTTTTTACCTGCCAAGATCTCCACTCAGGCTGTATTGCAGGGGAAACCCCCAAATTACTTGCCAAGGACACCATTTTGCCAGTTACCCCCATTTGCTAACCTCTGACTGCTGCATCTTATCATCTCTCTCAAGCAACTCACGGGCTCACCAGCCTAGAACATACAACTTACACCACCATTTACTGATTCACTTGGCCCCACTCATTCGGTGAGTGCCTCAGTTTCTCTTCCCTTCAGCATGTCTTCCTCATGCCCCACAGCCGTTTCCCTCACCCCACCGCATGGTTATGTTTAGGGATGTGGCTTTCACGCTGTGGCCCCCAATTCTAACTCAGATACTGGTGGTGCAACTATAAACGTAAAGCAAGAGTTGTTGTTTTCCTGTATCAAAAAAGGAGACTGGCAGCCCACATTCCCTTGGCCGATACTTCCTCTGCACAAACAGCCTGTGGGTAAATTGCTCTTGCTTTTTGGTTTAAAGATGCTGCCACATTCCCCCACACCCACATAGCTAGTGCTCTTTGTCAGGCTGCACGGCTGTGACAGGCGGGAGTGCGCACAGGTTCTCATGGACTGTGCAATTTCCCCTGGGGCGTAAGGACAGACAGGTGTCTGGGGCTTGTCCATTTCCTGTTGCATTACCGTGTTGCTGTTCTCAATGCCTGTTCACTGGGATGCCATCAGCACCAGCGTTTATTCTCACCCCACGGTGCCCATCTTCAATACCTGCCTGGGATTGGGCGCAGCTTGCAGGTGACCCAGCTCTGTGCCATGAACCCTGGCGTGATCCTTCAGGGACTCCTTGCAGCGGAAGCTCCTCCCGCACTCCCCGCACTGGTAGGGGCGCTCCCCGGTGTGGATGCGCTGGTGCTTCAGGAGGTGATGTTTCTGGATGAAGCTCTTCCCGCAAGCGGTGCACTGGAAGGGCCGCTCCCCCGTGTGGATACGCCGATGGTTCTGCAGGTGCTCCTTGCGGCTGTAGCTTTTGCCGCACTCGGTGCATTTGTAGGGGCGCTCCCTGGTGTGGACCAGCCGGTGCCGGATGAGGTAGGACTGGCAGATGAAGTGGATACCGCATTCGGAGCACTGGTAGGGCCGCTCCGGGGTATGGCTCCGCTGGTGGACGACGAGGCTTTTCTTCAGGCCGAAGCTCTTGCCACACTGGAGGCAGGAGTAGGGCTGCTCACCGGTGTGAACTCGGTAATGCACCGCCAGCTTGGAGGGTTCAGCAAAGCGCTTGGCACATTGGGCGCAGGCGTAGGGGCGCTCCCCCGAGTGGATGCGGGCGTGGTAGTTGAGCCGTGACTGGTGGATGAAGCTTTTGTTGCACTGGCTGCACTGGTAGGGGCGCTCTCCGGTGTGGATGCGCTGGTGCAGCAGGAAGTGCTCCTTGCGGCTGAAGCGGCGGCCACACTGGGCACACGGGTAGGGGCGCTCCCCGGTGTGGGTGCGCTGGTGCACCGTCAGGTTGAAGTACCTGCGGAAGCTCTTCCCACACTGGCTGCAGATGAAGGGTCGCTCCTCCGTGTGGGTCCTCTGGTGCTGGGTGTAGTGCTCCTTGCGGCCAAAGGTCTTGGCGCACTGGGTGCAGGCGTAGGGGCGCTCGCCCGTGTGGGTGCGGCGGTGGCTGCTGAGTTTGGACTGCTGTGCAAAGGTCTTGCCACACTGGGCGCAGGCGTAGGGCCGCTCCCCTGTGTGGGTGCGCTGGTGGCACAGCAGGGTGTCTTTCCGGGTGAAGCTCTTGCCACACTGCAGGCAATGAAAGGGCCTCTCCGCAGGCTGGCTGAGCCGGGGGACGGCGCCGGCACCGCCGCCCTGGGGCTCAGCAATTTCATTCCGGCCCCCCCTGCATTCATTGGGCTGCCCCAGGTCGCTCCTCAGATGCATCACCGGGCCAGGCAGACTCTCACAGGGTGCTCCCCACTCGGGAGCCTGCCCCTCGCTCTCTCTGCATGTCCCCAGTTGCACTCCAGGTGGCTGTGGGCTGTTGTGGCCTTCCCTGTCAGGCCCCTCCTCCGTTTTGATCACAAGCCCATCACCTGCTGCAACAAAACAGAACAGAATCCAGCACTAGTTTTATTTTTCCCCCATTTCATCTACTTGGGCCATAAGAAACCACTGGGAATGCATTCGCTTAATACACGTGATCATGTCCCCTGCGCCGGGCATAGCAAATACAAGAGCTTCCTACTTCCTGACAGCTAATGAAGTTACTCCAGGGGCTTGCGCTGGCAGCTGGACCAACGCTGCCACGACCTGCTGGCCTGAAGCCGAACGTGTGCTGAATTAGCCAACCAGCCAGATTCACAGGGGCAGCTGATATACTACAGTGACAGTTTCAGCTTTCCCCTTCTCCAGTCCAGAGCCCAGCACTGATCAATAACGTCATGTGGGTCAGGCTAAGGCACAGAGCTGACATTTCGGAGCTGGGAGAGACCCCAGCTTACTGAGCACTGACTCTGCATGTCCTCGGGCAAGTCCCTTTTGTGCTTCAGTCTCCCAGTCTGTAAAATGGGAATAATGGCATTTTCCCACCTTTTCCAAGTCCCTATGGATAAAAGAAGACCTGTGGAAGTGCTAACTATTCCCCCCCTCCCCCCTCCACACACACACACACCTGCTCAGTGTGATACCCACAACAGATTTGCTGAAGACTCTCATTTAACTTCTGTCCCAGTTTACGAAAGTCTATTACTCTATAACTCACACAGGCTGCAATCCGCAGGGATTTCTCTCTCTTCCAATTCTTGCTGATCTCTGCTGCACGATCCCTCCTCTTTTTTAACCTGGGATAAAACGTCAGGTGTCGAAACTGGAGAGAGTGTTCATGTAAACAGTTATTTTATGTAACGCCTAGCAGCCCATCCTGCTAGGATCTGTGCAAACACAGATTTGCATATACCTTTCTAATGCAATTATAATGCTTCACAGAATCACAGAACTGGAAGGGACCTCGAGACGTCTCTGGTCCAGTGCCCTGCACTCTCGGCAGGGCTAAGTATTATCTAGATCATCCCTGACAGGGGTTTGTCCAACCTGCTCTTAAAAATCTCCAATGACTGAGATTCCACAACCTCCCTGGGCAATTTATTCCACCGCTTAACCACCCTGACAGGAAGTTTTTCCTAATGTCCAACCTAAACCTCCCTTGCTGCAATTTAAGCCCCTTGCTTCTTGTCCTGTCCTCAGAGGTTAAGAATTTTTCTCCCTCCTCCTTGTAACAACCTTTTATGTACGGAAAACTGTTATGTCCCCTCTCAGTCTTCTCTTCTCCAGACTAAAAGTAATACTTGCATATTATTTTTCATGCAGAAGGCTCAAAATGCTGTACCAAGATGGGTACACATTATTACCCTCTCATACACATCCACTTCGAAGGCATCAGGAGGCTGACCTGGCTTTCCTCAGGTCACAAAGGAAGGCAGTGGTGTACCAGGAAGAGAATTCCAGCCTTCCGAGTTCCAGTCCTGAACCTGATCCACTAAGCCACAGAAACCACTGGACACTTTCTAACAGATTTCAAAACTGACTGCAAACCGTGGGATGCTTTCGTATCTTCAGCTTTGGAAACTTTTTTATTCATGCCTTTTTGGCCATGTTAACTAGGTCCTTCTATCACACTCATTCCCTGAGCTCATATGAGAGGCGATGGCTTAGAATCAGATTTGAAATACCCAAACACTCTGGGACCACAGGTTCAAATCCCAGGAGAGTCAGTTGAGCTCTTAATCCTTCTCATATAGAGAAATGGAGCCTCATGCTGTTTACAATGTATGTGGCTGGGTGGGTGCTGGGGAAGGTATTTCAGAGAAGACCTTAAAAACAGAGGCGCTCTCTGGAGATGGCAGGAGCTCAGACACATTCCTCAGGAGTCCTCATCCTTAGCCCAAGTATCCTCTCTCTACTACTTCTGTCCAGCATGCAACATGGTCGCTATGGCATTCCATCCCAGAGGCGGCTGCATTTCAGTGGGGCTGTGCACATGCAGTTTGTGACAGCTGTTGGATGAAAGGCCCTTTATAAATGTAAAATACTGTTGTTCACACCTAGGAGAAACATTGCTTTGTTTTTTAAATTGTCTCTGGGAAATTAAAACTGGATCTCAGACCTTTGTTGAGGCGAGGCATACACTGAATGGACATGGGCATGGACATTAAGAAGGCTCCAGATGGGACAAAGGGAAACTGTAGGGTCCAGATGTGCGGCATGCCCAGAATGCTGAGAACACAGAGGGTTAGATTCACAGTTGGCTGCGAATGAGATCGATGGAGATTCCAAGAGTGACAACTCTCACAGGCAAGGACAACCGAAATCCATGGGCAAGGGGATAGTGTCGGAAACAATAGGAGCTACCAAAGGGTTTATCTGATTTTTAGCTAAGTAAATAAAACGAATAAATAGGACAAATGTGCAGTCCTGGGCTGTCAATCTAGCCTCTTCCAGGAGCACTGAAACCACATCATATAAATGTTTACACAAAAAGAAAGTTGAAGTGGAAGGTCAGATATCAGGTAAACACACAGATATCACAGAGAGGGGCACTGTGCAAGTTCTTCGAGAGAGTTTAGTCCTTCGACTGGTAAGTTTACGAAGGCTGATGAAAGCAAACTGCTGGCTAGTGATCTTTTAATCTGAAGATATAATTAGTCAATTGACAAAGCACTGTCCGTTTCAGATCTATCACTCACCACTGCTGGGATCCATAGGAGTTCCTCTCTCCTCCAGATCTCCCTGCACCTCGACACCTGGTTCTTCCTCCTGCTCATTCGGTGATAGAACGTCAGGTTTGGAGATGGTACAGTCTGTTCATGGAAAGAGACATTCAAAGACAAAGTGTCTGATTAATATTCACTAGCCACCTGGCAGAATTTTTAAAAAATCTAAACCAAGCCCAACAGCCTCTGTTTCTCACCAGAAGGAAGAGAGCACTTTGAACAGATTCTAATGTTAACTAAGACCAGAGGTGAGCAAACTACAGCCCCTGAGCCACATCCGCCTGTGCGACTGTCCTGCCCGGCCGGGGAGACAAGCTAGTCCCCGGCCCCTCCCCTGCTGTCGCCCCTCCCCAACAACCTCAGTTCGCTGCATCACCAGTGCTCTGCCGGGCAGTGGGGCTGGCTCTGGGGTGGCGGGGCTCCAAGCTCCTGCTGCGCAGCATGGTAAGGTGGCAGGGAGCTGGGGGGTTGGGTAAGGGGCAGAGGGTCCAGGGGGCAGGGAGTGGTTGGATGGGGAGGAGGTTCTGGGCAGGGGGGGGAGGGGGCAGCCCGGGGACAGGGAACAGGGTTGGATAGGCACGGGAGTCCCGGGGGGCCTGTCAAGGGGAAGGGGTGTGGATAGGGGTCAGGGCAGTCAGGGGACAGGGAGCAATGGGGGTTGGACAGGGTGTCGGGTCCCGGGCCTTTCTAGGAAGGGTTTGGATAGGGGTCAGGGCAGTCAGGGACAGGCGAGCAATGGGATTGGAAACAAGGGCTGTGTGGTCCGGGGCTGTCAAGGGAAAGGTAGTTGGACGCGGGGTAGGGGTGGACAGGGAGCAATGGGGTTGGACAGGAGTGTGGGGTCCCAGGGGCCTGTCGGGGAAGGTGTGATTAGGGGTTCAGGGCAGTCGGGGAACAGGAGCAAGGGTTGACAGCGTGTGGGTACCAGGGCCTGTCAGGGAGGTGCAAGGGGATGTGGAAGGGATCAGGCAGTCAGGGTCGACAAGGGGGAGCAATGGGGATTGGACCAGGGTGTGGGGTCCCAGGGCCTGTCAACGGGAGTGTTGATAGGATCAGCAGTCAGGGCACAGGCGACGAATGGGGTTTGGACAGGAGCGTGTGGGGCTGGGGGGCGGGGGGAAGGGGGTGTGGCAGATAAGGTTCAGGGCAGTCAGGGACAAGGGAGCAATGGGTGTTGAGACAGGTGTGGGTCCTGGGGCCTGTCAGGAGGAAAGGGTGTGGATAGGGGTCAATGGCATTCAGGGACAGGGCCCCCAGGGGGGCTGGTCGGGGTTTGGTGGGGCACGTCAGAGGACGGGCTGGGGATTGTTGGATGGGGTGGGAATCACTGGGAGGGTGGTTCATGGGTCAACGGAGCAGGCGGGGGTTGGATGGGTCGGGGGTACTGAGTGGGGCAGTCAGGGGGAAGGACGTGGGGGGGCAGATAGGGGGTGGGGGCCAGCTGTTCGGGGAGTCACAGCCTTCCCTACCCGGCCTTCCATACAGTTGTGTAATCCCAACATGGCCCTTGGGCCAAAGAGTTTGCCCACCCCTGAGTAAGACCATACAAGAAGGTACATTAAAGTGCTGGTAGGAGCAGGATTGTAACTCCTAGAAGGGATGCGGAGTTCCCAGAAATGATGCAATTTGAAGACTTCTTCACTGCACTAGCATAATCCCCTTGTCCACCAACAAACCTGCAGAAAGGCCAGAGTCCATTTCAAAGGCAAGGCCAGGCTGGCCAGGGAAGGGATATGGGGAGAGGGAAGACATAGAATGGTTTATATAATTGCATGTTTCTGAGCCAGTAGAAATTAAAATATCGTTTTGGTTTATTGCTCATTAATTACTATATTGGGGGGAAAACTGCAGCTCCCTTGACTCCAAACACAATCTCCTCTAAAACCTGCGTGTGTGCACACCTGTGTACCGTTTTAAATGTTATTAGTAATAAACATGGAACATAATGTTAAACTGCTAGAGGCTACCACTATAATCTATGCAGCTTTGATTCAAGAAACAGCCTTTCAAGGCAGCGGTGGCACATAAACCCTGCACACAGACTAGCACAGGTTTTTCCACGCCGGGGCAAAACACATGCATGAATAAATGCAACCTGAAAATAAACAAACAGGATGCTAGTTGAAGTGTTCCAGGCTCCTTTCCAATGGGGGATGCATGGAACTGACCACCCATCAAGGCTCTGTAGGACCTACAGGTTCATTCACCAGAAACCAAAGGATCTGTCACCCCCTAACTATTTATGCAGCTCGCCAAGGGAAAAACTAAGACGAACTAGCTGAGGGTGAAGCTGTCCCCATCTTTCTTTCATCACCCTAGGCTCTGGCTAGGCCTAAGCTTTAGTCAGTGAACCTGACAACCTGACACTTTGCTAAGCTGGCAGCTTCTCTTCAATATGTGAAATCTGATCTTTACCCAGGGAGATCAAAGAGTCATAGCTGTCTTTCATCAAGTTCTTGTAAAGCTCCTTCTGCCATTCTTCTAAATTCTCCCACTCCTCCCTGGAGAAGTGGACTGAGATGTCTTCAGACATAACCGGGACCTGAAATCAAAAGCATTACACACACAGCACTTTCCGCTGCCATCCCATCTGCACACATCTTGCTTTTTACCTTATATTAAAAGGTCACTGTCGGTGCCTGCCCAGCCATCAACACCCAGCATGTCCCACCAGCTGTTTGGTAATACACATGAAATGTGTGGAGCTAGCTCTCCTCAGACAGGCAGCCACTTCACAAATGGCACGAACTGGTACCTTTGCTGGCATTCTTGCCAGAGGAGACCAGGAATGGATAAGGAGAGGATTTACTCTTTGATCCTTACCAGTGAGGATTAATCGGAAGGAGCATGGCCTAGTGGTAAGGAAGGAAAACTCAAGTTAGCAGGCTTGGGCTCTAACCTCAGCTCTGATACTGACATGCAGTCTCATAAGAACATACTGGGTCAGACCAATGGTCCATCTAGCCCAGTATCCTGTCCTCCAACAGTGGCCAGTGCCAGGTGTTTCAGAGGGAATGAACACAACAGGGAATCATCAAGTGATCCATCCCAACTCCCTTGACCATCCTGTGCCTCTGTTTCCCCATATGTACAATGGGGACAATGCTGCTTCCCCAGCACTTTAATGTGCTGACAACCCAGCTGAAAGGTGCTACACACATGTAAAGGAGACGTCCCCTTCTAGGCTACCTCTTTCTGCTCCTCATGACAGGTTACACCTGGTTTAAACTGTGCCCCACTGGAGACCAGGAAAGCTAGATAAAGATGCCTTGGCCTAAAACAAACTGCAGCATTTATATATATGCCCACAATTACCCAGTTCCCTTGCACCAATCAGTGGAGAAGCTATGGCACTGTTCCCACACAACGGGCCCACTATCTCGGCATCTCTTGGATACATTCATGGGTCCATCAATGGCTATTAGACGAGATGGTCAGAGACGCAACCCCATGTTCTGGGAGTCCCTAGCTTCTGACTGCTAGAAGCTGGGACTGGATGACAGGGTATGGATCACTCAATTAAATGCCCTCTGCTGTTCACTCCCTCTGAAGCATCTGGCACCAGCCACTTGGAGTACAGGACACTGGGCCAGAAGGACCATTGGTCTGACTCAGCATGTCCATTCTTATGTTCCCTGCTGGATGCTTTGTGGCTTGCTCTGTCTGAGGCCCAGCAAATGGCAAAGCGGGAAGCCCAGCTGACTGTCAGTAAGTATGCAGCCAGATTGGAAAAGCATTTTGGAGATCATGAGAGTAAGGGAAGAGAACGATAAACCAGGTCCGACAATCAAACATTAGGCAGGTCTTTATCTCATACCACCATGCTCCTAAATCAGACTGTTCCAAGGTGGTGCAGAGATCATGGGAATATTAAAGATCCTGTCAAAAGGTGACCCAGCCCCAACTTTACTTCTGCTCCTCATTGAGAGCTGGGATATTTGCACTTGGGGCCTAAATACCTTTGAGGATCTTGGCCTCAGATACTACAGTGATGAGACAACGGAGGTCCCTAGACAGCAGATAGCTACCTTGGGGACTTCCCCCTTAGTCCCTGGGGGGAGCCTCAGGATCCAGAAGTTCCTGTTCTTCAGCAGGTTCTCCATGTTCTCCAGCCTCCTCTGCAGCAGCCCGTACTCCTGGATCAGAGTTCCCAGCGTGGCCAACTTACTCTCCAGCTGGCTCCCGAACTCCACCACTGTCTTCTCACAGTCTAATAGTTTCTTCTGGGACATCCCTGTTCTCCCCTCCAGACTCAGTAACCGGGTGGCGTTAGAGTCCACCCTCCTCTCCAGGGCTTGGATGGCAGCCAGGACAGTGAGGGGAATCGCTGCTGTGCCCAGCTGGCTCTCTCTCCGGGGGGTCCCTTCAGAAGCGGGGAGGGGCTGCACAGACACGGGCCGTGGGGTGGCCAGAGCCTGTTCAGGACAAGACACCAAGCTGAGGCTGGGGGGCACGTTCCTGGGTAACAAGCCGGAGGCCCGGGGAAAGGGGGGGCCATTCCCCAGCTATGGCCCAGGAGGAAAGGGCTTTACAAGGCGGCATGACCCCGGGGGCGAAGCCCGCTGCACACACCTGCTCTACTCCAGGCGAGGGAGGGAAGCTGGGGCCGGAGGCGGATCCCGAGGCAGCAGGAGGAAAACACCCCAAGGGGGCGATGCCGGGTCCCGCAGGGCTCACACCCCCCGGCGCCGGGCCAGGGTCTCGCTGTCACCCCGGAGCGAGCCCGGAGCCCCCGGCCCGACCCCCGAGGCAGCGCAGCCCGATCGTCGCCTCGCGCTAGGGCTGACCCGACCCTGCTCGGGCCGGGGCAGGCGCCCGGCGCCTCGCCCGGGCGTCCGGCCCGGCTTGCGGCGGGCGTCCGCCCGGCTCCGGAGAAGTCCCGGGGCCCGAGGCTTCCCCTGCTCGGGCCACCTGCGGCAGCGGCGGACGCGCCGTCGAGCCCAGTGTGGCCCCCCCATTTCGGCGCGGCCTGCGCGAGGGCTTTCTCAGCGGGCCCGGCGCTCGGCCGAGCTCCGTCGCCGCTTCCGGCTGGGCAGATCCCGCTGCCGGCGGAGCAGAGCGAGCGCAGCGGGAGGGAGCGAGGGGCGCGGCCTTGGCTGCGGGGCGGGAGCGGCGGAGCGGGCGGGGCGAGGCGGCAGCGGCCCCTGGCGGCCGGAATCGCCTCCCTTTCCCCGCCGTCACCGGGCGAGAACAGGCTCCGCCCCCGGGGACCCGCCCATCCCCGTGTCCTCAGAGCACGGGCGGCCCCGCCAGCCAGAGAGCTGCGGATGGCCAGGGGTGGGGGCAGGGCACTTGCCCTTAGTCCACGGCACAGGAGTGGGACAAAGAACTGACCACCCGCCGCTAGCCAGTGCAATGGGCCCCACCTCGGGTGGCCCCGAGCTCTCTGCGGGGGATTCCAGCCAGTAGCAAATTGTCCCCCGGGAAACCAGGTCTGGGACCAGAACTTAAAAACAGCCATACTAGGTCAGACCAAAAGTCCATCCAGCCCACTATCTGTCTGCTGACAGTGGCCAATGCCAGGGGCCCCAGAGGGAGTGAACCTAACAGGCAATGATCAAGGGATCTCTCTCCTGCCATCACCTCCACCCTCTGACAAACAGAGGCTAGGGACACCATGCCTTACCCATCCCGGCTAATAGCCATTTATGAACTTAACCCCCATGCATTTATCCAGGTCTCTTTTAAACGCTGTTGTAGTCCCAGCCTTCACAACCTCCTCAGGCAAGGAGTCCCACAAGTTGACTGTGCGCTGCGTGAAGAACTTTTTACTTGTTTTAAACCTGCTGCCTATTAATGTCATTTAGTGACCCCTAGTTCTTATATTATGGGAATAAGTAAATAACTTTTCCTTATCCACTTTCTCCACATCACTCATGATTTTATATACCTCTATCATGTCCCCCCCTTAGTCTCCTCTTTTCCAAGCTGAAGAGGCCTAGCCTCTTTAATCTCTCCTCATATGGGACCCTCTCCAAACCCCTAATCATTTTAGTTGCCCTTCTCTACGACAGAACAGGGAGTGATGCTTGTGCTACTGGGCCTTCAGTAAAACCCAGAGGGGGTGAGGAGAAATGGGGCTGAAGATATTTGTAATGCAAAGTTGTTAGAAAGTTTGCTTGGTATCATATTATCAGTGACTTAGGGGGAGGTGTTTAAAAGAATCTAAAATAACTCTAGGCCTTTTGTCTCCCCTCCTCAGCACCAGCCCATTTTTGGATGCTGAGAGTCACCTACATTTTTGTTCTGAGCGCTGACAGGTACATTCCCCGTTCTCTCTCCCCTGATGGACCATTGGTCTGACCCCGTATGGCTGTTCTTGTGTTATGGTGTTATGAGATAGTAAACCAAAAATACATATCCTAATTGTAGTGCTCAAGTAAATAAGGCACCTCGTTTGCTTAAACTTTACCTCACAACATTTTAGAGTTTTTAAAAACCAGTCCCCAAAATAGCACAGATGTGTATAAGAAACTATGATACAGACGATAAATTAAACTTAGCAGCAGCCAGGGAGGCACACAGCATCATGAGAAGGCTTAGACCAGAGTGGTTTGGTGAGGAAAAACAGACATGCTTTGAGGAAAATCTGTTAGGAAAATACAGGCTTTGAGTCTGCTCTAACTCATAGTGGTGTAAATCAAAAGTAACTCCACTGAAGTCAAAGGAATAACACTGCCCTATGTGAGATATAAGAGTCAGGCCCAAGGAAGCTGAAATGGAGTAACCCTAATGGGTCAGAGGCCTTGAGCAGACTCTGTACAGTGTGGACTCTACGCACACAAAATAAATACTTGCAGCACTGCCAACCCCACAGGTTAAAAAATCGTAAGTCACCCCCCCACCCCCGAAGGGTTATTTAAAAAATAATAAACGTCCCAAGACTCAAGACAAGACTGCAAGAGTTGGCAGTGTCTTTTGGGGGGGAGTGAAGGTTCTGCTTCCTGATTAGTGTAAACGTACGAAAAATCAGTAAGGAGAAAACCACATCAATGGGGAGTGCAGTAACACATAAGCAGCTGGAAGTAGAGCCCTGAAGCGGGACTGGGTAGGCAGAAAAACCCAGACTGCTGTAATCTGCAGGCAAACACAATCTCTCAATTTATCGAGAGTAGCTTCTCTGAGAAATTGCTCATTGTGTATCTCCCTCACTCCGAATCCAGTGTAATATACCAGCTCAAGTCAGGCCGGAGAATCCCACTCCCAGCTCGTGTTATTGGGTGACATCACATATGCGCACACCATCACTGGTGTATCAGCTTGCTGTCAGGGCAGTGAACAGTTTTTCCCTTAATTTTTTTTTGAAAAGCAATAATAATCCTGACATATAAATACCTTGGATGGTATGTTTCAAAGTTCTAAAATCGATTTTAAAAATTCCAGTTTTTTTTAATAACCTACTTTTTATAATCATTAAAAAACTTTTAGCTTTAAGGCAAAACTGTGGTGCAATTTGTTTTGACATTCCATGTATTATAAACAGCAGCAGTTTGTCATAGATTTTCAGCAGTGTAAAACAAGATTTTCTTCTTTTTTTTTTAATAAAGGCTTTAATACTAAAATGTAAGCAAGGAATAGAAAGATCTGATGTCTATTATAACAAGAGCTAAAGGTTGGTTTGGGGTTTTTTACATGGTTTAAGCAAGATTTGTTTTAGAGGTAAAACTTGTGTCTGAATTACACACACACACACTTAACTGACCATGTGTTGTTTTGGTTTTTTTAAGTACCATGGGGGAATCTCTCTCTCTTGCAGGATCTAAGGTTTTTCAGGGTAGAAGCAGGATAAAAATGCAAGAAACAATGCAGGAACAGGTGGAAGGAGCAGTGAGTACTGCAGGGCGGAATGGGAGCAGGATTAAAAAAAATAATCAGGCGAAGGGATATAGCTGAAAGCAGGAAGCAACAGGAGCTTTCACCCCACTGCCTGTCTCTACACATTGCAATAGGGCCCATGTTAAAAGTGTGATTTGCTTATTGATATTTACAATATCCTGAACACTGTAGCTGGTAATTGCAAGCCCACTGCGATGTAAGGGTATGTGTTCTTATTGCTGGGCTCACTCAAGAGGCTCTGTTAAATCTTGGTTAACAGTGGACAATGGAGTGGGAGATGGCTGCTTTCACGAGGGGCCAACTCTGCTAAATGAGAATTCACAATGAATGCCATCAACTCAACGACCGAATATCGCTCAGCGATCTCCCGGTCATTAGAGCAGCAATTCATTCCTCCTCAGGGCCATACAACATGCTAAATAGGCCCTTGAATAAGAATCCTGCAACTTAATGATGAAGGAGTGTCATGGACAAAATGTGAGTATCTTGGGAACCTGTGAAGACTTGTAACATAGATGTCCTCATGTTGCAAGAGACCCATGTTGGCAATGACCAACAGGCTAGGTGCTACCGTATCTATGGATACAACCTAACGACTAGCCATCATCATCCTAAATATGGCTTGACAATATACATCAAGGACACCATCACAGATTTTAATGTTATTCCAGCAACCGAAGAGGAGACCACATTTACCACAACTAACAAAATAAGGGAGCTCCACATTACCAACGTCTATACAGCCCCTAGCACAAGCTGGCCAAAACCAGTGCTACCCAGCGCTACTATTCCATGCATCTAGGCAGGTGATTTAAATTGTCACCACGCTATGTGGGGCTATAAAACAAATGAAACCAATAGCGATGATCTCATGGACTGGATATCTGCACAAGACTTACAACTAATCTATGAACTAAAACAAAAATCACCATTCCGTTCAAGCCGCTGGCAATGCGAGTACAAGCCAGACCTAACCTTCGTGTCTAAAGACCAACGTGGTAATACTCTTACCACAACATGTGAAGTACTATCGGCATTTCCAAACAGCCAACACAGGCCTATAATGATCTTTGTAGGCATCAAAATTCCTGTGTTTTTTCTGAAACAGGTACCACAATGGAATTTTGCTAAAGTTGATTAGGATCTCTACAGACAGACTGTGGAGAAAACTGTTGCAAGGATTCCAGTGATACCAGAATGCTATCAATGGTTCACAGGCCTCTTGAAAGTAGCAGGAAAGAACATTCCTTGAGGCTTCCAGAGAAAGCACACTCCCTGTCAGATGGGAGAGACGCAGGAGTTGTTCCAGCAGTACAATCAATCAGACCAGGGCTCTCATACTGAAAAAGCCCTGCTACACTCCCAGGGCCGACTCCAGCGTTTTTGCCACCCCAAGCGGCGGAAAAAACAAACAACCAAACAAAAACAACACAATCGGCGGCAGTTCTACAGCTGCCACTTCATTCTTCGGCAGCAATTTGGCGGCAGGTTCTTCCCTCTGAGAGGGACTGAGGGACCTGCCAAATTGCCGCTGAAGAGTCTGCCATGCTACCCCCTTCCATTGGCCGCCCCAAGCATCTGCTTGTTGTGCTGGTGCCTGGAGCCGGCCCTGTACACTCCCTTGACCCAGCAAGATGCCAGCGCTGGCCTGACTGCATGCAAAACTTTGATTTTACACATTCAAGTCGCTGAGCCTGGACACTACTATGACATCTTGGGGCCGCTAATCCCACAGAGTACACGCCACCAAAAATCTGGCTTCCAAACTCAACAGCGTCCAAACTAGTCAAGAACACAAAAGGACCACTTGATAAACACACAAGAACAGAAGTGTATCAATAACTCTACTCAACGCTTACATCAATCCCGTGAGGACCTTCCACTGTCAGCACTGAGCAAGCAAAAGGACTTGCCGCAATGAAAAAATGGAAGACTGCAGGCCCTGATGGTATTCTGCCAGAATTCCTCCACCGTCTCAGTCCCAAAGGACTCCAGTGGCTAGCAACATTGTACTCCACTATCTTAAGGACAGTACGGATCCCTGAGATATGGCCTGAGGCAATGATAATTGCCATTCCAAACCCTGGAAAGCCCCCTGATGAAGCAGGAAACTATAGGCCAATTCTCTACTATGTATAACCTGTAAACTTCTTGAACGTATCAACTTCACAAGAATACGCCCTTTTACTGAGCCAATCACCCCTGTTGGACAGGCAGGCTTCCGGACAACACGGAGATGTGACCAAGTTCTGGCACTCACAACTCACACTGAGTCTGGCTATCAAAAAAAATAAAGACTGGCGCAGTATTTGCTGACCTGTCATCTGCGTATGATACTGTCTGGATTAAGGGCCTGATGCTGAAACTTGTTAAAATTATTCCTTGCTACCACTTTGCCTGCTGCGGACCATTCTGAGTAACAGACGCCGACAGGTGTACGTGGGTAATTAGATCAGCTCACCCTGTAGCATAAACAACAGGCTACCATAAGGCTCAGTACTTGTGCCAACCCTTTTCAATATTTACATTAGTGCCTCCAACTAAATCATGAACATTTGGATATGCAGATGATCTTGCCATGACAATCCAAGCATCAGACCTCTACGACACTCAGAAAGCATTAACTGAGGACCTCTAATATATGGAACAATATATCCGGAAATGGAGGCTTAAACCAAACCCTGGAAAAACAATAGTAAACAATAATAAGAGTGCCAAAAACATACTGAAAGTAGCTTTCTGTGGTAAAAATGTGCAACACGATTATACTCCAACATATCTGGGAGTGAAACTCAATCGCACCCTCTCCTTCCATGATCATCTTGAGAAAGTAGCTGCAAAGATAAAAACGAGAGCCAGCATAATCCAGAAACTAACAGGTACAACCTGGGGTGCATCAGCACAGTGTTGCGAACATCTGCAATAACACTTGTATATTCAGTAGCTGAATATTGTGCACCAGAACGGAGCAGATGCAGCCACACACGACTTGTGGATACTCAGCTAAATAGTGATGCGGTGCATTACAGGAACCCTTAAGTCAACTCCAACACCACGGCTAGCTGCCCTGTCTAACACCACTCTCCTGCCGATACGCCGAATGGCTGCAACATACCACAAAGCTCAGCGAATTCAGGAAAACAGATGCCTTCCTATTCACCAAGACCTTGACAACTTCCCCACCTGCAATGTCTTACGTCCCACAAACCTTCCTGGGGATATTCGTTAGCCTCATGCAAACAGGTTATGATCAGGAGGAGGCTTGGAAAGCAGATTGGGCTAAAC
This sequence comes from Chelonoidis abingdonii, assembly GCF_003597395.2. NCBI lineage: Eukaryota > Metazoa > Chordata > Testudines > Testudinidae > Chelonoidis > Chelonoidis abingdonii. The sequence continues at coordinate 3,684,706 of NC_133770.1, forward strand.
AAGATTAAGCACCTTGTACCAGATCCCATGCAGAAGGTTCCTGGGTTTGACCTTCCACATCATCTTGGTCAACTCTGAACTAAATTCGAATCAACCATGGTAGATGCAGATATCTAATGCACAAATGGAAAATCAAGGACTCCCCGGTGCGCAAGTGTGGGTCCCCAGGACTGACCATCGAACATATCACTACCTACTGCCCAATTGATAAATATGAAGGAGGCATCACTACAATAAACTCTGCTAGTCCTGATGTAGCCATTTGGCTCGATCAACTTCAGGTGAAATTGTAGTTGCTGCTCTACACCAGCCATATGAAAGAACAGCGGAAAATGCAAATTATAGTATGTACATCAAAATAAACGCTCCAGGGAAACCCTGAACTGGCTGAGAAAATGGCGGGGAGGTAGGAACAACCGCCTTCTCACTAGAAGGATGAGGTGACAGTGTTACCTTTAGGTTTTAAAAGTCATGATCAGATCTGTACATGTTACGTAATAAAAATGTAACACAAATACCGCCCCCACACACACGCTCCCCACCTGCCCAAGTGAAAAGCTCCATGGTGGTGACTTGGGTCCGGAGTCTGGGAGAACAGCTCTTTGGATTTACCTACTAACGTAAGTGCAGGAAGTAAGGGTGCTGCCGTACCCCCTGGCTTGAAAGGGTTTCCATCACATGCAGGGTTTACAGTTTGGTTCAATGACTCTCATTATACTCCACTACACAAATTGTTCCAGCACCTGTGCCTACTAATCTCCCATGTGTTTCCCACTTTTTTCAGGGCATTTCTCATTATCTCCCGAGTCCCTCTTCTGCTGGAGTCACTAGAGAATTCACATGACCTCAAGGTGAGTGAAGGCTAAAGCGAGGGTCGCATTAGTAACAACAGCAAACCAGACCTCCAAAAGTATATTAGACATGGGCCATGGGGCTGAACTTGAGATGTCAGTTTATAGCTCAAGCAATTGCAATTCAGTCTCGTCCAGTGAGGCCCAGCGACAGGCCTTCTATACAGAGTGCCCATCCCCCTCTACTCCCAGTCATTCATGTCCCTTCCAGTTCTTCCTCGCACAGTCCCGTCCGCCTGCCATCGTGTGGGGATGTTTCCCAAGCAGAAGCTGGTTCCCCTGCGTGTCCCCACGGTGCCGTTGCTGCATTTTCGGTTGAGAGAGAAGAATCCTCCTCAGCTAGTGTCCCTGGTTCCCCTTTCAGGCGGTGACAGAAGGAAGTCCACTGGCTGGGTTTCCACCTCTCCTCCAGGGGCTCAGACACAGTCAGATCTGATGAGGTGACGCTCTCTCTAAACCATGGACGTTTCAACTCCTCCTCTTGCCTTTTGTCTGACTAACACACCTGCTCGTTAACTCCACTGGCTACCACGTATCTTCCGTCTTTACAACCAGGAGTCCGGCCTCTGCTCCCTGGCCGGGGCTCTGAGAAACCTCTGGATGCCCTTGCTCTGTGCTGTGGAGACTCTCATGTTCTGTCAGAGATTCCTCGTATTGGAAGCTTTTCTCACATGTGCCACACTGATGCGGCCACTCCCTGACATGGACTTGCTGGTGCGTCTCTAGCTCAGGCTTCCCCTTGAAGCTTTTCCCACACTCAGTGTGGCGTTTCAGCCCTTCTCCCGGGTCATTACCCTGATGGACGACAGACTCACCATGACTTTTAGCAGCCGGGCCGTCCTGGTGGGGTCTCTCTTCCACGTGATTTCTTTGGTGCTTCATGAAGCTCCTCTTGAGCATGAAGCTCTTGCTGCACTCAGTGCACTGGAAGGGCCGCTCGCCGGTGTGCAGGCGCTGGTGGTTGAGCAGATACTCCTTGCGGCAGTAGCTCTTCTCGCACTCGGTGCACTTGTAGGGCCGCTCTCCCGTGTGGATGCGGTAGTGGTTATTAAGCTTGGACTTCTCGCTAAAGCTGTTGTCGCACTGGGTGCACTTGTAGGGGCGCTCGCCTGTGTGGATGCGGTAGTGGTTGGTCAGCTTGGACTGCTGAGTGAAGCTCTTACTGCACTGGGTGCACTTGTAGGGGCGCTCACCAGTGTGGAGGCGCTGGTGCGAGATGAGCACGGCCTTCTGCCGGAAGCTTTTCTCGCACACCGTGCACTGGAAGGGCCGCTCCCCTGTGTGCACACGCTGGTGGTTGAGCAGATACACCTTGCGGCTGTAGCTCTTCTCGCACTCGCTGCACTTGTAGGGCTTCTCCCCACGGTGAATCATCTGGTGTCGCAGCAGCTCCGACTGGCAGTTGAAGCTCTTCTCGCACTCGGTGCACTTGTAGGGCCGCACTTTGGCGTGGCTCCGCAGGTGCTTGACAAAATTCCCCTTCAGCCGGAAGCTTTTCCCGCATTCACTGCAGGCAAAGGGCTTCTCTCCCGGCTGCACCACAAAGCCCTTGAGCAGGCCGAAGTCTCGGTCGCACTGGGTGGATTTCTCCACTCTGATCACTGCAGGGCTAGCTAGCTGTGCAGCCGCTCCCTGCGGTAGGCTCTGCAAAACCTCCTCTTCTGATTTCACCGATGACATCCCTTGCGGCTCCAGCTTCTCCAGACATCCCTTCCGGGACTTCTCCTTCTCTTTGCTCGCTGTCCCATCATCTGCTAGATTACGGAGAGAGAGACGGGCATTAGGACGGGCTTTGATCTGGAAGGAAATTCCCCTGGCTAAGAGATTCTGTTCAGAAAAAACCTGACACTTTTTAATGGCCCAATAAGAAGTTTATTGCTTCAGTGTATGAGTTCAACAGACCTGAAGTAGGGCTCGTCTTGGCTTGAAATTTTGTGTGCTAGACAGCACAATTTGGGTTGGATGTCATGACACTTCTAGTCTACACACTGCCTGCATCACAGCACGACTGATGTTATGAGCCTGAAGCCACCCCTCCAAGCTGAGTGTTGAGGGGTAAACATTCCCCCACAGAAGGCATGGGGGCAGGGTAAAGGAGAGCCCCTGTTCCTCTGCATCCCATCAACCACTCAGAAAGATGAAAGACGGGATAACTGCTCCCCATTACTTCGGACAGGTGGGAGCTTGACCGACATCTGCCATCAAGCGATGGCTGTACATTTCCAGTGGGGTTATTTGACTGTAAGCTCTTTGGGGCAGAGATTGTCTTTTTGTTGTGTGTTCACACAGCACCTAGAACAACGGGGCCTTGATTCAGGACTGCAATACAAACAATACATTATCATTTAGAATAGGAAGTAAACCCAGAATTGGAGGAGTTCTGAGGAGCCGCAGGTAGCTACTCCACTCACCTCCACTGAGGTGTTTCAATCCCTTAGAGCGCCACTCCCCCTCAGAGCCAACGGGAGTTTTGCACAAGGGCAGCCAGCCATTGCTTACCCATGCTGGAGCCTGTGAGAATTCTTCCTTCCCCCAATTCCTGATGGACCCCAACATATGGTTCTTCCTCTTGTTTGATCCAGGGTAAAGGGGCAAATATGGAAACTGGTGATTATGTTAATGAGAAACAGAAACAAATTAGTGTGTGTTTTACCAACACCTATTGACCTCTTTCTGCAAAGGATTTGGGGTTACAGCTGTCTGGGATGGGTGGAAGGGTGAGTAACATTTTGTGAAGAGAAGGAAAAACAGATGAGAAAACACATCCAGACAGATGCGGTTATACAAGTTGATGGGCCAGGTGCTGTTCACTCCCCTCACTGAGTCCGCGTTTGAACCCACTGCTCACCTGTGCTGGGCTCCAGGGGAATTTCTCTGTCTGCCAATCGCTCCTGGGCCTTGATACACGGCTCCTCCCCTACTTCAGCCCAGGGCAGGATGTCAGGGTTGGAAATGGCATGGCCTATTCATGAAGACAGAGATGAGGGGAAATGAGTGTTTTATTCATGGTCACCAGGTCCTTACAAGTGATTTTAAACCTGAGCTGAACAGAGGCAGAACTGGTGATCCTCAGGAAAGCAGATCTCTGCTAGGAAATGGATTGCTTTTCCTGGGGGAGCCTAAGGAATCCTCACGCTCCTGTTATTTTGTTGCCTGCAAGGTCACACAGCTACCCCTGCCATGCCCATTTTTCATCCTCTTGTCTCAGTGGGTTCACTTCTGCCTGGGCAGAGGTTAGGGTGAAAAGGGGGCTTGGCACGGGCTGAGACAGGGTGTGGCTGGACGTAGGTTTTAAAGTGCAAATCCAGTTCATGAAAACGATGCGCCTGGCAGGTAATTTGAGGGCTCTGAGAGACTCCTATTGCCAGCCAGGAGTAGCAGTTCACCTGAGCGTGCTCTGGAGCTCCACTTCCAAACAGGGAGTTTGGTGCCTCATATGCTGACCACAGGGCGCTTTGTGGCCCACTGGCCTGCAGCCCCGCTCCTGTCAACTTCCTTCAGCTTGTTGGATGATGAGTAACAACGCACTGGGCTCAGCAGCCCTGCCGACGACTCTCACGCATCCCTCACCCAAACCCTGCATTGTCAACCCCTTACAGTGGATGTGTGGGTTTGTGATACTTGGTAGAACTCACCTGCGCTGGGGTCCACAGGCATTTCTCTTTCCACCAGCCCTTCCTTCTTCTGGACTCTTCCCTCCAATCCTTCCAGAGATTCCCACTGATCCCCAACACACGGCTCCTCCCCTCGCTCAATGCGCGATAAAACGTCTGGCTTAGAAACAGCGTAGTCTGTTCATGGTAGCAGATGTTAAGGGAACGTCATGGCCTATTAATATTCATTGCAAATAATACTAAATGATTTTAAACCAGCTCCCCTTCTCTCGGCGGAGCTGATGACAGATCTGAAAGGAGGCCAATACCTAATAAGGATCCTGTAAAAAGAGGATACCATTCCTTGTGGAGGTTGGGTGTGCTCCCCAGCAGAAGAGCCGGGGGTCACCACACAGAAGGGGAGTTGATATGCACAGTGGAATATTAACCCATTTGTTTGCCAGCCTAACCCTGGACAAAGTCTACAGAGCCCCTTCGAGGCCAGAGCCAGTTCAGGGAGGAATGCTCAATGCTCTATTACCAAGTGACACAAAAGGAGAGGTTACTTAGCTTACAGTAACTTGAGTTCTTTGAAATGTTGTGTCCCTATGGGTGTGCTCACCGTAAGATACATGCACACCTGTGTGCTCTCAACCAGAGACAGCAAAGCAGCATCTGCAGGCCTGCACAGAGCAGCCCCTCATGCCTCCAAACAAGAGCCTATAAGGAGGAGTGGACTCGCCACCACTCAGTTCCTTCTCTACCACCTAGCAGAGCCTGTACAGCTGAGGGGAAGGACGGTGGGAGGTGGAGCATCCATAGACACAAAGCATCTCAAAGTACTCAAGGTCCTATAAGGTAAGTAACCTCTCCTCCTCCTTTGAGTATATATGTCCCTATGGATGCTCCACCAGAGGAGACTCCCAAGCAGTAACTTGATGGGGAGGCAAGTCCAAGATTGTTTGGAGGACTGCTTCACCAAAGGTAGTATCCCTAGAAGTAGGTAAGATGGTGGACTGCTTGGCAAAGTTGTGAACAGAAGACCAAGTTGCAGTCCTACACATTTCTGTTATGTGAACATCTTTCAGCAGAGCTATAGCTGTGGAGTGAGCTCTGGAGGAGTGTGCTGTTCTAACAGGTTGAAATGCAACCTGAAACTCTATTTAGACAGTCTGGGAGTTGAAATATGTTGTCCATTCCTCTTCTCTGCAGATGACACAAATAACCTTGGAGAAGTCCAGAAGGTCTTAGCCCGGTCAAGGTAGAAAGTGAGATCCCTTCTGACACCTAGTGTAAGTAGACTGGTCTCTCGTCTAGAGGCTTTGGGTAAAACACTGGAGGGCGGCTCTCTTCATTAATGTGGTATTTTGAAGAGACCTTAGGAACGAAGTGAGGATGGGGATGCAGTGTAACGTCATCTCTATAGAAGGTAGTAAATGGTGGGTCTGCCATAACGGCACAAAGCTCTCCCACTCTTTAAGAGATGGCTATAAAGAACTAAGTCCTGGGGGAGAAGTGCAGGAGAGAACAGGTGACCATAAGTACAAAGCTGGGGGTCCTCAGGGCACTGAGAACCAAATTAAAGTCCCACTTGGGATCCGGAGTCTCTACAGGGAGAAACAAGTTGTGTAGCCCCTTGAGGAATCTGGCATAAGTGATGTGGGCAAAAACTAAGAAGCCCTCAATGGGCAAGTGGAAGACTGTGACAGCAGCCAAATGTTCTTTGAGCAAGGCAAGTTTATAGTGTGGACCTGGCATCAGTATAACTGAGTCACTCAGGGGTGTGGATTTTTCACAGCTCTGAGCAACAGTTATAGTGACCTAACCCCCGGTGTAGACACTATGTCAAGACGAGGGCCTCTCCCGTCAATGTAGCTACCGCCTCTCACAGAAGTGGATTAACTACACCGACTGGAGAAGCTCTCCCGTTGGCAAAGTGGTGTCTTTAATCAAGTGGTGCAACTGCACAGCTGCAGCATTTTAAGTGTAGACCTGCCCTGGGTTCACAGCTAGACCCTGTGTCTTCAAATCCAACAGGCAGCCCAGGATTTTGGAGATTGGAACCTCTGATGCTTGAGACATGTGCGGAGAACCACAGGAATGGAAGCTTTTCCACTTCTGAAGGTTAGTTTTACGGCTAGAGAGGAGAACTGACTGGACCTTATCCGAATGGGTTACTTCCATACTCAAAACTCACCTAGAGCGATGTGGTACTGGCAGTACCGGGGCCTCTTTCTGGATGGTACTCTATACAGTTGTTCACCAAGCTGACCCTAGGGATTCCAGGAAGCCCAGCTAAGGGGCTGATAGGGGAAGGTTCCCACAGATACTTGCAACGCCTGGATATGGAGTATCTGATGGAGTACTGAGCACTCCTCAAAATAGTGGCTCAGCAGGGCTTATAATAAAATAATGATAATAATTGGAGATATACCTATCTCCTAAAACTGGAAGGGACCTTGAAAGGTCATTGAGTCCAGCCCCCTCCCTTCACTAGCAGGACCAAGTACTGATTTTTGCCCCAGATCCCTAAGTGGCCCCCTCAAGGATTGAACTCACAATCCTGGGTTTAGCAGGCCAATGCTCAAACCACTGAGCTATCCCTCCCCATATGGAACAATGCTGAAAAAAAACCCTGTACTGAGACCTCAGAGTCCAAAGAAGTATTATCCCCTGGGCTGAAAGCAGGAGAACCAGATACAAGTGCCAGTAGCGGAGGCTGGAAGTCTGACCAGCATTCAATCCAGGAGGATTGTGGTTGCAGGTGTCTGAGTGGTACCAGGGAAGGATTTTTCGTAGAGGTCAGTGATGGAGGAGACGCCGGTTCCTCTGGTATGAAAAGGCCATCTGGAGAGAGAAACCTGGAGGGTATTGAAGGATTACGGTATGCACAAGTCTGAGTTTGTACCAAAGCCTGGACAAGGGCGTAGTGCTGAGATGGTGAGCGTGGTACCGGAGAGGCTTGTAGAGAAACTTCTTTGACCGCCAAGCTCTGGTGCAGGGAAGGCAACAGTACTGGAGTGTGAGAAGGAGGCCTGTGCACATCTCAGTGCCGAGAGGGGTCACTCGGTACAGAGGTATATGACTCCCTGTGCTATTAGAAGACTTCTCTGCATGCTGCTTCTTGTCGGTCCTGGAATCAGACGGAGCCTCAGCTGTGCCCTTAGAGGGATGCGAGGCCTCCTTAGAGTGGGATATAGGGGGTGACCAACTCCTCTTTCTTGTTTTACTGATAAGGCAAAAGGCTGCTTCTTCTCAGAAGTCCTCACCTCTCAAAGTGCTGCTGGAGTGGCCTGGAATGTGGAGGCCAACGTACAGAGGAGGCGGCAGGCCCCACTGGGGCTAGTGAGCATTCCATTAGAAGGAGCTTCAGTCTAGCCTCTCTGTCTTTCCGAGACCTGCCTTTAAACCCAGAACTGATCTTACACTTGGACAGAACGTGGCTGTCTCCAAAGCAGCTCAAATGCCGGTCACTACAGGGAAAAGACTTGCGGCAGGTTTGGCAGGACTTAAACCCGGGGATCTTTGGCATAATGCAGAGCGTTAGCAAAAACGGATGATAGAAAGAAAAAGGGTGGAGAGATCCCTCCTCCCAAGGCAAGTGTGTTAAAACTAAAAGCAGAAATAAAATAATTATACAAATAAAGCAAAAACTAAGAATAAATCACTACGTTGAGAAAGGCAGGAAGCGGAGAACCAGCGGACATGCAACCACTCCATCTCGAGCTGCAGGCAGTTGAGAAGGAACTGAGTGGCAGCAGATCTGCGTCCCTCTATAGCCCGTCATTTGGAGGTGCCTCTCTGGCAGGCCTGGGCCTGCAGACGCTGCTTGGTAGTCTCCGGTCAAGAGTCCATGGCGTGCGTGCATCCTATGGTACAGCACCCTAGGGACATACACTCAAAGAACTAGCTGTTACAATGGTAGGGCTGAGATTTTAAATCAGCGGAAGTCTGATTTTACCACAGGATGGGGTGATCTGGCTCTTTATGGAAATGAAGGAGGGTCTTGTATTTAAGGCACTGGCCTGCTACTCAGCCCATCTGGGTTCAATTCCTGGCTCTGCCACAGACCCCCTGGGTGACCTGGCAAGTCACTTAAACTTGTTGAATGTGATCTGAAGTCCTTGGAAGTCAATGGGAGACATTCCACATCCTTCAAAGCGTTTGGGAAAACTAGATATTAGAAGAAAACAGTTTTAAATAGGAGGGTGTGTGATATGAGCTCTCTATCGCTAATGCTCTGGGAAGTAGTGATCCACGGAAATCAAAAGAACTGGAGAATAACCTGCAACGGGAACCAGAGTAGGAACTGTTTCTAACCAGAGAGTGAAAACCGCTCCTTACCCAGAGAGATCAGGGTCTCATAGTTCCCCTTCATCACATTCTTGTAAAGCTCTTTCTGCCATTCGTCTAAGCTCCCCCACTCCTGCTCTTTGAAATAGACGGAGATGTCATCAAATGTCACCGGCACCTGGAATCACAAGGGTTACAATAAGCTTGTTTCTTAGACTGAAACGGCTTGACTCGAAGCCCAGAGTAAATGCCACTGACTTCCACTGGCTTTGGAGAAGATCCTTATGGCAGGGAATGTATCTTATGCTGTGCTCTTTGATGCACTAAGTCTGGACCAACAATTTTAGCAGAAACTTTGAAGACTCAGGGCCAAAATCAGCAAAAAGATGTATGTCTCCTGAAAGGTGCAGAGCACCCTCGCCTCCCACTGACTAAATGCAGTATTTGCAGCAGGTAGTCTCCTGAGAGCGTCTGGTTGGCTGGGCACACGGGACTGGCTCTCATCTAGGTTTCCAACCACTGTTTCCAAATTGCATCAGAAGTGATGCATTAATATTAGGAACGTACTTCTTTTCCACATCAGCACTTGCTGGAGGTGAACAGCAAATCCGTGACTGAGCTGGAAACAGAGCCCAGATGTCCTGTACATTATACATAAATGACTGAACCAACTGAGTCTGGCCAGTGAGTTACTGGACACCTTGAAGCAGTAAGATCACTCCCTGCATCCACATACTTATATAGTGGTGAATTAAAGGGCCTGCATATCAGAAGATAGGAAAACCCGTTCAGTACCTAAGTTTGTACCCCCCAACACTAGCTGGGATATTGTTACCTTGGGGACTTCTCCCTTAGTGCCTGGGGGGAGTCTCAGGATCCAGAAGTTCCTGTTTCTCAGCAGGTTCTCCATGTTCTCCAGCCTCCTCTGCAGGAAGTTATTCTCCTGCATCAGAGTTCCCAAAATAGTCCATTTACTCTCCAGCTGGTTACCAAATTCCATCGCTGTTCTCTCACAGTCTGTTAACTTCTTCTCGGTTGTCCCTGTTCTCCCCTCCAGATTCAGTAATCGTGTGGCGTGGGAATTCACCTTCCTCTCCACGGCTTGGATGGCAGCCACTACTGTCCACAAGGAGATCTCTGTAGTGTGATGATGGGCTTCACTCACAGGAGTGTGTTCAGGGACAGCAGGAGCCTGTTTGCAAGAAGAGAAACTGAAAGTCAGTGTCAGGAAAAAAACAGCCTAAGAGCCCTTCAGCGCTACTGGGGCTGGATCTTCTCCTACAATCAGAATCCACACAGGGGAAAACTGTCTCCCTTCCTGTGCTGAAGCAGATTTGAAACGGAAACCCCACAATGTCTGACTCACATAGGCTATAGGGCTACAAGGGACCATTCGATCATCTAGCCCAGTGGTTCTCAAACTTTTGTACTGGTGACCCGTTTCACATAGCAAGCCTCTGCGTGTGACCCCTTTATAAATTACAAACACTTTTAACACCATTATAAACGCTGGCAGCAAAGCCAGGTTTGGGGTGGAGGCTGACAGCTCACGACCCCCAGTTTGAGAACCCTGATCTAGCCTGAGCAGACACAACAGGCCATTCACTTTTTCCCAGCTAGTCCTATACTCGGGCCAGTAACTAGCGCGCTCCTACAGCCGGGAGTTGGTGTTTGACACTGTCCCCCCCAAGCCCGCGCTCTGCACCCCCGGCCGGGACCTACAGCGCCCCAGGGTGCCCGTTGCGGCGGCTCCCCACAACAGAACGAAGCCCGAACATGATGGAGGGTTTCTCCGGAGCAAGGGAGGCTCCGGCACAGACCCAGACCCTCCCCCGCCGGAGCGGGCTGGGCCAGACGTGCGCCCAGGGGCGCCCCCGGGAACCGGGCTCCGTCCCTCCAGCGCCGGGAGCCTGCGGGTAGGACACAGCGCCGGGGCGGGTATCAACGCCCCGGTGTAACTGGGGAGCAGCGCCGGGCACCGGCCCCGCCGCCCGAACTCCAGCCCGGCCCGGCCGGGCAGCCCCGCGCTCCCCGCGGCCCGGCTGCGGGGCCCAGCGGCTCGGAGAAGCCCCGGGCCGAGCTCCCCCTGCTCCGGGCCCTACCTGGCAGCGCCCGCTCGGCATGGCCCCCCGGGCGCTGCGCGGGCTTCTCCAGCGGGCCGCCCGGCCGAGCTCCGCTCCCGCTCGGGCTGGAGATCCCGTGCGCGGAGCAGAGCGAGCGCAACGGAGGAGAGGAGCCGGCTGGCTGCGGGGCGGGAGCGGCGGGCGGCGGCGAGCGGCGCAGCGGCCCCTGGCGGCCGGAATCGCCTCCCTTTCCCGCCGTACCGGGCGAGAACAGGCTCCGCCCCGGGACCGCCCATCCCCGTGTCCTCAGAGCACGGGCGGCCCCGCCAGACAGAGGCTGCGATGGCCAGGGGTGGGGCAGGGCACTTGCCCTTAGTCCACGGCACAGGAGTGGGACAAAGAACTGACCACCCCGCTAGCCAGTGCAATGGGCCCCACTCGGTGGCCCGAGCTCTCTGCGGGGGATTCAGCCAGTAGCAAATTGTCCCCGGGAAACCAGGTCTGGGACCAGAACAAACAGGACTGGGGTTGGGCTGCTGGCCTGCGGTAAAACCCACACTAGGAGGAAAAGTGCTGAAGATACTGTAATGCAAAGTGTTAGAATTTGCTTGGTAGCATATTGTCAGCCTTAGGGGAGTGTTAAAATAACTAAAATAACTCTAGCCTTTTGACTCCCTCTCAGCACCAACCATTTTGGATCGTGAGTTACCTGCATTTTCTCTGAAGCTGACAGTGTAAATTCCCATCTCTCCCCGTGTAATAGGCTCAGTTCCATCTTGGCACCACACTGTGCTAGGGGGTAGGAGAAATAGACCCAGGTTTAAAACAAAAGAAGTACTTCCTCACACACCACACAAGAACAGGAGTACTTGTGACACCTAGAGACTAACAAATTTATTTCAGCATAAGCTTTCGTAGGCTACAGCCACTTCTAGGAGCATAGAAGTGTGAAAGTAGAATGATTATATTGCAAAAATAGAATGGATTAAGAAATGTATGTACCTTTAAGCAGAAATAAGACATGCTGAAATACATGTGCCAGGAAAAGAACATTAGGCATAAACAAGGTGTAATGCGAAACGTTAACAGAAGATCGGTAATAGCTAGTAAGGAAATAAATGTGGCATGCCTAGCCCAGGTAAACTTATCAGATTCTACTTCCTTTGTTATCTTGTTAAGTTCTTGCCCTTTATCGTATAAATAAGATAGTTTGTGTCTTGCATGATGCTCACATTATTGGTGTTATTAGCAGAGCGCTCTGCTAATAAAACAGAGTGGTCTCACAAACTGAGTCCTGAGTTAACTTAATGACAAAGCGAGATATTGCAACAACATGACGAGAGAATTCTATACACATCTGGACTGAAAGGTGGAAGTACCATACCAACAGGAAGAGGCCAATAAATTGAGATGACTATCATCAGCAGGAGGAAAAAAACTTTAAAGTGACCCATAGAAGGTGTGAGGAGACTTAACATAGGGAAAGATTCAAAGGATAGACTACAAGCCATCAGGAATAGTAGCCCGATAATATCACGGCTAACCTGGTGGCTGAACGTTGTGACTTTGCCTCACCCACAACTATTTCACATTTGGGACAATATATTCCTCAAGTCAGCGACTCTTCTATGGGTACCCGCATGGCCCCACGTATGCCAACATCTTATGGCTGACTTAGAACAATGCTCTTAGCTCTCGTTCCCTAATGCCCCTACTCTACTAGAGCTACAGTGATGACACCATCATCATATGAACTCATGGAAAGAAGCCCTCGAGGAATTCGACTGATTTTAACAATTTCCATCCCACATCAACCCAGCCTAGACCAATCCAGCGGTCCATTTCTAGACACTACTGTGCAATAAGCGATGGTCACATAACCACCACCTATACCGGAAACCCTGACGCTAACTTACCAGATCCAGTTTCATCCAGGACACACCACATGATATTGTCTACAGCCAAGCTCTAAAATAACGTATTTGTCAATCTCTCAGACAGAGATAAACACCTACAGATCTATCAAGCATTCTTAAAACAATACCCCGCTGAAGTGAAAACAGATTGACAGAGCCAGAAGAGTACCCAGAACCACCTACTACAGGACGGCCAACAAAGAAATAACAGAAACACTAGCCATCACCTACAAACTCTCCAGCGCATCATCAAAAGTTCTATAACTACCTTAAAGATGATCCTCACTCTCAAGATCTTGGGAGACGGCCAGTCCTCACTACAGTTCCCAACTGAAGCAAATACTCACCAGCACCGCACACATGAACATAAACACTAACCAGGAACCTATCCTTGCACAAAGCTGATGCCAACTCTGTCCACGATTTTCAAGGGACACCATCATAGGATCTAATCATCAGCACGCCATCAGGGGCTCGTTCACCTGCACATCTATCAATGTGATATATGCCGTCATGTGCCAGCAATGCCCTCTGCCGTGCACATTTGCCAAACCGGACAGTCTACGCAAAAGAATAAATGGACACAATCTGACATCAGGAATCATAAATACAAAAACAGTGGGAAACACTTCAACTCTCTCTAACCACTCAGTGACAGACTGAAGGTGGCATTTTGCCATCAAAAAAACTTCAAAAACAAACTCCAAAGAGAGACTGCTGAACTCGAATTAATATGCAAATTAGATACAATTAACTTAGGTCTAAACAGAGACTGGGAATGATTGGGTCATTGCACTAATTGAATCTATTTCCCTATGTTAAGTTCTCCTCACACCTTCTATGGGTCATCTCAATTATCACTCCAAACGATTTTTTCTCCTGACGATAGCTCATCTCAATTGATTAGACTCTTCCTGTTGGTATGCATACTTCTACCTTTTCATGTTCTCTGTATGCATAAATATCTCCTGTGTATTCCATTCTATGCATCCGAAGAAGTGAGCTGTAGCTCACAGAAGCTCATGCTGAAATAAATTTGTTAGTCTCTAAGGTGCCACAAGTACTCCTGTTCTTTTTGCAGATACAGACTAACACGACTGCTACTCTGAAACACACCACACAGTAAACCTTTGGAAGTCATTGCCAGTGGACAGTGTGAAGGCCAAAACTATAGCTAGGTTAAAAAAAATTAGGTAAATTCGTGGAGGAAAGGTTCATCAATGGCTATAGCCAGGATGGCCAAGGAATGCAACCCTATACACCAGATGTCCCTAAACCTCCAACTGCCTGGAGCATCTGGGACTGGCCACTGTCAGAAGACGGGATACTGGGCTAGAAAGACCATTAGTCTGATCCAGTAGGGCCACTCTTATGCTCTTATGACATTGGCAATGGGTATTTTTTTTTGTTTCCTAATTGTATTGCTCAAGTAAATAAGACACCCTCATATTCTTAAATTTTGCCTTTAGTTCTCATCAATCACAAAATCAGTTTTTAAAACACAGTATACAAAACAGAAATGATGATACAGAGGATGGGTTAAACTCAGCAGCCAGAGAGGCACAGAGTGTTATCAAAAGGAAGGCTTTGTTAGGAAAGGGGTATTGTGAGGAATGACAGACATGCTTTGAGGAAAATCTACGAGGAAAACACAGGTGCTGAGTCTACTCTCACTCACAGTGGTGTAAATTAACAGTAACTCCACTGAAGTCAAAGGAGTAACACTCCCCTACATGAGATAAGAGTCAGGCCGCAAGCTGCTGAAATGGGGTAACCGCTATGGGACACAGGCCTTGAGCAGTCTCTGTACAGGGAGGGCTCCACCCATGTGATGTAGCCACAGAAGAGATACTTGAATCACTGCCAATGCCACAGGTTCAAAAATCGTGAGCCAGGCCCCTCAAAATCATGATTTAAAAACTAATAAATGTTCAGGTTTTTTTTGCCTTCTGAGATTTAGCACCTTAAAGACTAACAGGTTTATGTGGGCATAAGTTTTCATAGGCAGAAAACCCACTTCTTCAGATGCATGGAGTGAAAATTACAAGCTGTATTTTTCACTCCATGCATCTCAAGAAGTGGGTTTTTTATCCACGAAAGCTTGTGCCCAAATAAATCTGTTAGTCTTTAAGGTGCCACCGGACTTGGTCACATTTTCAAGTTTTTCTCCATAACAAGGAACAGAAGTGTGTGTGTGTGTAGGGGGGTGGGGTGTTGGAGGTGTTAAACAAAAGCTTAGAGCCTCCTGTAATCAGTTGCCACTAAGAGATGGGTATTGAAAAACACCCAGTATCCCAAGACTTGAGACAAGATTGCAAGAGTTAGCAGCATCTTTTGGGTGGGAGTGAAGGTTCTGCTTCCTGATTAGTGTAAACATATTAAAAATCAGTAAGGAGAGAACCAATGCAAGAGGGACTGAAGCAGCACATGAGCAGCTGGAAGGAGAAAGCAAGAGCACCGTTACCCCACTGCCTGTCTCTACACATTGCAGTAGGGTCCATGTTAAAAGTGTGATTTGCTTCTTAATGATATTTACAATATCCTGAACACTGTAGCATATACCTGCAAGCTCGCTGCGATGTACCAGTACGTGTCCCTATTGCTGGACTCATTCAAGAGGCCCTGTTAAGCCTTGGGTGACAGTGGACAATGCTAATTATAGTATATACATCAATATAAAATGAAATGAAAAGGCCAGGTGGTGTTGCAGGGGAGGTGGGAACAACCACCTTCTCACTCTGAAGGATGAGGTGACAGTGTTAACTTTAGGTCTTAAGAGTCATGATCAGATTTGTACATGTTACATGGTAATAAGCAGCTCAACTATTCCCCGGCCTCCCCCCCCCCCGCCACACACACACACACACACACACAGAGTAACCTGCCCAGATAGTTCCTGCATCAGGACTCGGGGAGAACATCTCTTTGAATTTACCGGCAGTACTAACTTCCCATCTGTTCCCAATTTTTTCAGGGCATTTCTCATTATCTCCCCTTTTTATTTTACTCCTGAGTCCCTCTTCTGCTGGAGTCACTAGAGAATTCACATGACCTCAAGGTGCGTGAAGGCTAAAGCGAGGGTTGCATTAGTAACAAGAGCAGACCAAGCCTCCGAAACTATATTGGACCTGGGCCACGAGGCTGAACTTGAGATGTCAGTTTATAGCTCAAGCAATTGCAATTCAGTCTCGTCCAGTGAGGCCCAGCGACAGGCCTTCTATACAGAGTGCCCATCCCCCTCTACTCCCAGTCATTCATGTCCCTTCCAGTTCTTCCTCACACGGTCCCGTCCACCTGCCATCGTGTGGGGATGTTTCCCAAGCAGAAGCTGGTTCCCCTGCGTGTCCCCACGGTGCCGTTGCTGCATTTTCAGTTGAGAGAGAAGAATCCTCCTCAGCTAGTGTCCCTGGTTCCCCTTTCAGGCGGTGACAGAAGGAAGTCCACTGGCTGGGTTTCCACCTCTCCTCCAGGGGCTCAGACACAGTCAGATCTGATGAGGTGACGCTCTCTCTAAACCATGGACGTTTCAACTCCTCCTCTTGCCTTTTGTCCGACTAACGCACCTGCTACGTTAACTCCACTGGCTACCACGTATCTTCCGTCTTTACAACCAGGAGTCCGGCCTCTGCTCCCTGGCCGGCGCTCCGAGAAACCTCTGGATGCCCTTGCTCTGTGCTGTGGAGACTCAGATGTTCTGTCAGAGATTCCTCGTATCGGAAGCTTTTCTCACATGTGCCACACTGATGTGGCCACTCCCTGACATGGACCTGCTGGTGCGTCTCTAGCTCAGGCTTCCCCGTGAAGCTTTTTCCACACTCAATGTGGCATTTCAGCCCTTCTCCCGGGTCATTACCCTGATGATCGACAGACCCAACGTGGCTTTTAGCAGCCGGGCCGTCCTGGTGGGGTCTCTCTTCCACGTGATTTCTTTGGTGCTTCATGAAGCTCGTCCTGAGCATGAAGCTCTTGCTGCACTCAGTGCACTGGAAGGGCCGCTCGCCGGTGTGCAGGCGCTGGTGGTTGAGCAGGTACACCTTGCGGCTGTAGCTCTTGTCACACTTGGTGCACTTGTAAGGCCACTCTCCCGTGTGGATGCGGTAGTGGTTGTTGAGCTTGGACTTCTCGCTGAAGCTGTTGTCGCACTGGGTGCACTTGTAGGGGCGCTCGCCTGTGTGCAGGCGCTGGTGCGAGTTGAGCACGGCCTTCTGCCGGAAGCTTTTCTCGCACACCGTGCACTGGAAGGGCCGCTCCCCTGTGTGCACACGCTGGTGGTTAAGCAGATACACCTTGCGGCTGTAGCTCTTCTCGCACTCGCTGCACTTGTAGGGCTTCTCCCCACGGTGAATCATCTGGTGTCGCAGCAGGTCTGACTGGCAGTTGAAGCTCTTCTCGCACTCGGTGCACTTGTAGGGCCGCACCTTGGCGTGGCTCCGCAGATGCTTGACCAAATTCCCCTTCAGCCGGAAGCTTTTCCCGCATTCACTGCAGGCAAAGGGCTTCTCCCCCGGCTGCACTACGAAGCCCTTGAGCAGGCTGAAGTCTCGGCCACACTGGGTTGATTGCTCCATTCTGATGACTGCAGGGTTAGACAGCTGTGCAGCCACTCCCTGCTGTAGGCTCTGCAAAACCTCCGCTTGTGGTTCTAACTTTTCCAGACATCCTTCCTGGAGCTTCTCCTCCTCTTTGCTTGCTGTCCCATCATTTGCTAGATTACAGAGAGAGAGAGAGAGAGAGATGGGCATTAGTGCTTTGATCTGGAAAGAAAGCTTTCCTGGCTAAGAGATGCTGTGCAGAAAAAACCCTGACGCTTTTTAATGGCCCAATGAATAATTTATTGCCTCAGTGTATGAACTCAACAGACCTGAAGTAGGGCTGGTCTTGGCTTGAAATCTTGTGTGCTAGACAGCGCAATTTGGGTTGGATGTCATGACACTTCTAGCTCACATACCTCCTGCATCACAGCACGACTGATGTTATGAGCCTGAAACCACCACTCCAAGCTGGGTGTCGAGGAGTAAACATTTCCCCGCAGAAGGAATGGGGGCAAGGTAAAGAAGGGGCCCCGTTCTTCTGCATCCCATCAAATACTCAAACACAGGATCAACTGCTCTCATTAGTCACACGGGGGGGAGCTGTGACTGACATCCACTATTATGTAATGTCTATACATTTACAATGGGGTTATTAGACTGTAAGCATCAGGTCAGGCTATGCCTGCTACCATAATGAGAGTAGATGGTACTACCTGTGGCTCCTCAAACCCACTGCTTTGTGGGTAGTCTGGGAGGGCATAAGGCTAAGGGAGCAAATCCTCACAGAAAAGCCCCACTGCCTTGTGGGTGAATTCAGGGGAATGTAAATCTATGCGAGTAAACTCAGATAGAAAATCTGCAGGGGAGCCCCAAAGGCGGTCAGGTACTAATATTTTAGTATCTTTCCGGCAACTCCTGCAGCAGATCAGGTACCAGACGTATTGCTTCTTCCTCTCCTCTGGATTTTACCAGTGATGCCGAGAGGCGGGTCCTGATGCATGGGCAACTCAGGGCCTCCATATCATTTTCCCAGGCTTGCGCCCTGGAGAGGTACTCCAGCTTCACCTCAAGCGTCAACACGACTTGGGAGGCAGCAGTCACCGGTTCTAAGCTCTTACTCTATTGGCGTAGAGTTGAGCACCAGCGGCTGTCTCTGATGGTGGGAGAGATCATCATATCTTACTGGACAACAACCGCCCACCATAAAACTGGACAGCCCCTAGACTATAGGGTGTTGTCCTGCCACAGTCTGCCTGCTTCAAATGGGTGCTTGGAGCTTAGAATTTTATAACTTGACAAGGGCCCTGTGACCAATGCACCAGGTAAATCAAGTAAAAGAAAGAAAACTTCCTTAAAGATAGGGTGCTGGAACGTTCACACCATAACAACTGGATTGCCTGAGGACCTTCAACAGGTCAACGATGCATGTAAAACTCCCGTGATCAACGACGAGCTGAAACAATTCAACGTGGATATCGCATCCCTCCAAGAAGCTCAGCTAGCATCAAGCGGATCTCTCAGAGAAAAAAAGACTACACATTTATCTGGCAGGAGAAATGTACAGAAGAAACACGAGAGAACGGAGTGGGATTTACCATCAAGAACTCACTTTGGGGGATGACTGAGCCACCTACAAATGGATCAGAGAGAATTTTGGCACCACACTTGTTCACATCTGAGGGCCCAGTCAACCTTGTGAGTGTGTATGCCCCAACACTCCCCTGTCTTCTGACATCAAGGATCAGTTCTACAACCAGTTGGACACCACCATCAGCAGGACTGTAAAACACAAATATGTTTTCCTGCTAGGGGACTTAATGCAAGGATGGGAGCTGATCATAAAGCATGGACCAACTGTCTTGGTCAACACGGAACTGGTAAGATAAATGTAAACAATCAGAGACTGCTAGAATTTCATTCCTATTATCTCGGTGTAACAAACTTATTCTTCCAGACAAGGTCGCAACACAAAGTGTCTTGGAAACATCCCAGATCTGGCCACTGGCACCAAGTGGATCTTATTATCACAAGGCATGCCAACCTTAACATTGTCCTCATTACCCACAGTTATCAAAATGCTGACTGCAACACAGACAATTCTCTGGCATGCAGCAAGATCAAACTTAAACCAAAGAAAATACACAAATCTAAAGTAAAAGGATGTCTTTGTATTAACCTCAGTGTCATAGCGAACCAAGAAAAGTCACAGCAGTACAAGAACACAGATAATGTTTTGACTTCAAGGTCCCAGAGACACAGACAAGGTTTTCATCTTGAGGCTAAAAGACCAAGAACATCAAGACACTTGATCACAGCCTTGGACAAGCCAAAACACTACTCACGCTTGTACTACAACAGGCCCTTGCCTCCAGTGATTGTGCCACAAGCACCCAGCTGAAGCGGGAGCAACTGAAGAACACAATCTACGATGCAGCTGTGTGTCTTTAGTAAGAAGGAAAACAAGACCAATGACTGGTTTGACGCATATTCCAGTGTCTTGACACCAGCCACAGAAGCTAAACGCACAGCCCAGACCAACTACAAGAGATACCTAAATGAAAAAGCCTTACTAGTGTTGAGAGTGGCAAAAACCAAGGTACAACAAACTGCTCGACACTGCGCCAATGACTATTGGCTGCACTTATGTGAAAGCATCCAAGTAGCAGCTGATGCAGACAACATCAGAAACATGTATTACGGGATCAAGAAAGCCTTAGGTCCAACTTCAAAGAAGACAGCCCCATTGAAATCAACAACAGGGGAAACAATCAATGACCGCACTAAGCAGATGGATCGCTGTGTAGAATATCACTCTGAGCTTTACTCTCATTAAAATATTGTTACGGACATAGCCATCACCACCATCAAAAGCCTGCTTGTTATGAACTAACTCGACAATGAACCAACTGTCCAGGAGCTTAGCCTTGCCATAGATGGCCTCCCCATTGGAAAGGCCCCTGGAAAAAAAATACATACTGTCTGAGGTCATAAAATGCAGAAAATCTGTTCTACTGCAACATCTTCATAAGTTGCTCTGCCTGTGCTGGAAAGAAGGCAAAGTAGCATAAGAAATGAGAGACATCAACATCATCACTCTATAAAGACAAGGGTGACAGGAGTGACTATAACAACTATCATGACATTTCCGTTCTTAGTATTATGGGAAAAGCCTTTGCCTGAGTTGTCTAGAATAGACTTCAGACCCTTGCAGGCAGAATCTATCCTGAATCACAGTGCGGCTTCAGAGCTGAAAGATCTACTTTCGACAATCTCCTCTACTGAAACAACTACAAGAGAAATGCAGGGAACAAAAGAAACCGCTCTACATAGCCTTCATCGATCTCACAAAGGCTTTTGACTTTGTCAGTGGAAGCGGGCTATTTCCACTTCTAGAAAAGACTGGATGCCCCCCCCCCAAGCTCTTAAGCATGATTCGATCCCTCCACGAAAACATGTACACCACAGTCCAATATGACGGCTCAGTGTTCTGAGGCTTTCAAGATTCGTAGTGGTGTTAAGCAAGGCTCTGTACTTGCCCCAGTTCTCTTTGGGATGATCTTCTCCCTGCTACTGAAACAAGCATTGGTTCCTCAACTAGGGGAATCTACTTGCACACAAGGTCTGATGGAAAGCTGTTCAATCTTGAAAGACTCAGATTTAAAACCAAGACTTGGGAGGCCCTTATACAACACCTTCTCTTCGCTGACGATGCAGCAGTGACAACCCACACAGAAGCTCACCTTCAAAGCCTAATGGACAGTTCTTCCAAAGCCTGTCAAGACTTCAGGCTTACTATAAGCCTAAAAAAGACATGCCAAGGAGCTGAGGAAACACCCGCCATCAAGATCAACAACTATGAACTCTAAGTGTTGAATGAGTTCACATACCTGGGGTCCACTATCGCAATCAACCTTTCACTTGAAATGGAACTCAACATCTCCATTGGAAAAGCCACCACAACAATGTCTAGACCAAACAAGAGGGTCTGGTAAAACAACAAACTGACAGAACACACAAAGATCTGTGTGTAGCATGCATGTGTTATCAGCACACTTTTGTATGGGAGCGAGACAGGGACCTGATAAAAAGAGGCTCAACAGCTTTCATATGCGTTGCCTTCATTGAATCTTTGGACTCTCCTGGAGGGATAGTCACCAACACTGAGGTGCTCAAACGGGCCAGCATACCCAGCATGCAAACACTCCTCCAACAGAGACACCTCCGCTAGCTTAGGCATGTGTGCAGAATGAATGATGGGCACATCCCAAAGGACATCCTCTACAGCAAACTGGAAATAGACCCAAAGGACTCCCAAAATTGCATTTCAAGGATGTGTGCAAGCGAGACCTCAAAGAAGTGGATGTGGATGTGGACAAATGGGAAGATCACACTCAAGACCATAGCCTTTGGAAACAAGAGCTTAACAAAAGGTCTCCGGAGTTCCAAGAGGAAGACATCCAGTTCAGGAGAGGAGAAAAGAGCTTGCAGAAGGCAGAGCCCAAAGGGTCAAGACACCACCTTTAAATGTGACAGATGCGGCAGAGATTCTCTCTCTCAAGTGGGTCTCTTTAGCCATAAAACCAACTGAGTAAATTCTTTACCTCTCAGGGGCGCACACCTATGGGCTCCCAAAACTGAAAGATGCCTACTACTATTAGACTGTAAACCCTTTAGGGCAGAGATTATCTTTTTCTTGTGTGTTCACACAGCAGCTAGCACAATGGGGCCCTGCTTCAGGACTGCAATACAAACAACAAACGATCACTTAGAACAGTTAAGAGCACACAGAGGCGGAGGAGCTCCGAGGAGCCGCAGGTAGCTACTCCGCTCACCTCCTTTGAGATGTTTCAATCCCTTAGAGCCCCACTGGGACACACTGACACTTCAATATTCACCACTGTCATGTAGTTAGGGTATCTTTTGTACAAAGTCTGTCTTGTGAGGTATCACTCTAAAAGTCTTGCTCTGCTAGACATTAATATCTCGTTGGATTGTATGTGCTATTGTCGTATGTGAAGTTATGAAGTTTGGCTATGTATGTGTTACTGAGACACGTTGGGTTGAAACATCCACAAGCACCCTTTCAGGTACAACAGTAAAAAGGCCAAACAATGTTACTGGCTTATTGAGGAAATACACACAAACACAAGGATTACCCCAGGAACCGTCTACAATAGAAAGCTCTCAGAGATAGCACTGCACAATGTCTGACCCAGGTCACAGCAAAAGAGCTTTCCAGCAAGTGGGGAGAAGATATAAAAGGGGGAAAATGACATCATGGGGGGGGACCTCACTCTCTCTGCAACAACACTCCTGGAAATACCTGGGGCCCAAGAACTGAACTGTGGGAAGTGATGGTCCCCGGCTAGAAGGATTTTTAACCTGAGTATGAAAACCTGGGCAAACCAAGGCAGTTTGTGCCTTATGAATCTGCCAGCCCATTTATCATTCAGGGTGAGAATTTGCTAATTTATATCCTTCCTATGTAGTGATTTAAGCTCAGTTTGCAGGTTTTGTTTATTTACTAAGGTAATCTGCTTTGGTCTATTTGCTATCACTCATGATTACTTCAAATTATCTTTTGTAGTTAAACTTTTTTTTTTCTCTAAAACCAGTTTGTGGAATTCATAACTGGGGGGCAAAAAGCCATGCATCTCTCTCTCCACATTGAGGGAGAGATTGAATTTTATGAACTTGTGCTGTACAGTTCTTTTGGGTTTACATCGGGGGGTGGGGGTGGGGAAGGCACTTGAGTAACTGGGCAGTTCCTTAGCTGAGCCTTCCCACGCAGAGCTGATCTCCGTGTCTGTGTGTTTCTGCACCTGGGGGTGTCCTTACCCGTATGTGTGCTGGTAAAGTGCAGCCTGAAGCCTGGGGAAGGGCTTGACAGGCTGCATAGCAGTACAGTGTTAAAGGAACCCAGGCTGGTGGGTCAGGCAGGCGCAGTGGAACCCTAGTACATCAGGAGGCATCCCAGAGCAGGAGGGCAACCCGTCACACCCACTCCCCCCCAAAGCCAATGGGAATTTTGCACAAGAGCAGCCTGCAGGATCAATTCACTGCTCACCCATGTTGAAGCCTGTGAGAATTCTTCCTTCCCCCAATTCCTGATGGTCCCCAACATATGGTTCTTCCTCTTGTTTGATCCAGGGTAAAGGGGCAAATATGGAAACTGGTGATTATGTTAATGAGAAACAGAAACAAATTAGTGTGTGTTTTACCAACACCTATTGACCTCTTTCTGCAAAGGATTTGGGGTTACAGCTGTCTGGGATGGGTGGAAGGGTGAGTAACATTTTGTGAAGAGAAGGAAGAACAGATGAGAAAACACATCCAGACAGATGCGGTTATACAAGTTGATGGGCCAGGCGCTGTTCACTCCCCTGAGTCCGAGTTCGAACCCATTGCTCACCTGTGCTGGGCTCCAGGGGAATTTCTCTGTCCGCCGAACCCCCCTGGACCGCGATACACGGCTCCTCCCCTCCTTCAGCCCAGGGCAGGATGTCAGGGTTGGAAATGGCATGGCCTATTGATGGAGACAGAGATGAGGGGAAATGAGTGTTTTATTCATAGTCACCAGGCCCTTACATGTGATTTTAAACCTGAGCTGAACAGAGGCAGAACTGGTGATCCTCACGAAAGCAGATCTCTGCTAGGAAATGGATTGCTTTTCCTGGGGGAGCCTAAGGAATCCTCACACTTCTGTAATATTGTTCCCTGCAGGGCCACACAGCTGCTCCTGCCATGCCCACTTTTCATCCTCTTGTCTCAGTGGGTTCACTTCTGCCTGGGCAGAGGTTAGGGTGAAAAGGGGGCTTGGCAGGGGCTGAGACAGGGCGTGGCTGGACGTAGGTTTTAAAGTGCAAATCCAGTTCATGAAAACGATGCGCCTGGCAGGTAATTTGAGGGCTCTGAGAGACTCCTATTGCCAGCCAGGAGTAGCAGTTCACCTGAGCGTGCTCTGGAGCTCCACTTCCAACAGGGAGTTCAGAGCCTCATATGCTAACCACAGGGCGCTTTGTGGCCCACTGGCCTGCAGCCCCGCTCCTGTCAACTTCCTTCAGCTTGTTGGATGATGAGTAACAACGCACTGGGCTCAGCAGCCCTGCCGACGACTCTCACGCAGCCCTCACCCAAACCCTGCATTGTCAACCCCTTACAGTGGATGTGTGGGTTTGTGATACTTGGTAGAACTCACCTGCGCTGGGGTCCACAGGCATTTCTCTTTCCACCAGCCCTTCCTTCTTCTGGACTCTTCCCTCCAATCCTTCCAGAGATTCCCACTGATCCCCAACACACGGCTCCTCCCCTCGCTCAATGCGCGATAAAACGTCTGGCTTAGAAACAGCATAGTCTGTCCACGGTAGCAGATGTTAAGGGAACATCATGGCCTATTAATATTCACTGCAAATAACACTAAATGATTTTAAACCAGCTCCCCTTCTCTCGGTGGAGCTGATGACAAATCTGAAAGGAGGCCAATACCTAATAAGGATCCTGTAAAAAGAGGATACCATTCCTTGTGGAGGTTGGGTGTGCTCCCAGCAGAAGAGCCGGGGGTTGCTGCATAGAAGGGGAGTTGATATGCCAGAGCCAGTTGAGGGAGGAATGCTCAATGCTGTATTACCAGGTGACACAAAAGAAGAGGTTACTTACCTCACAGTAACTTTAGTTCTTCGAGATGTTTTATCCCTATGGGTATGCTCACCATAAGATGCACGTGTAACCAACTTGCCTAAGAGGGAGATATCTCTTTAAGACAGTGGATCTTAACCCTCAGCCCAATCAGCACACAGCTGTGGCCCATGTGACATTCCCAGGGCCATACAGGTAGTCTATATATTGCGTGGATGCAGCTCACATAATATATAGAGAACTACATATGTGGCCCACAATGGTGAATCGGTAGAGAACCACTGCTTTAAGAGATCTATGAGGGGAGGAGATAGGAATAAGTTGTTCCAGGGTCATTGTTGCTAGGCAGATTTAGAACTCACATCCAGAAGTTTCTGAATTACGGTGTGGTAGTTTTGGGTCTGCTCCAATAGGTTCCCTGTTGCTGGGGTCAGACACCAGGAGGGCAGGTGGTCAGGGCCTTTTGCAAAACAGCTGCATTGTACACTGCATGGGCTGGGAGAAGCTGAGCCCAGGAGCAGAAAGCAGGTTGCTTTCCCTAACTCTGAAGCATTTTGCAGCAGATTAGTGATGTTGTTAACCTGACAACAGTGAAGCACAGCCAGTATTAATTTAAAAAAGGGCAAATTCGGAAGGAAAAGTAATTTATTTTATTGTAATTGTATACTGTCAATGTTGTATTGATTTTATCCAAAGTGTTTTAATTACATTAACTCAACTAGTATGATTCACCAGCTTTTATTTAAATTTGATCCTGAGGAAAGAGTCATTTATATTTTGCATTTTCTTGTAACAGGGTTTGTTTTAAATCTATACACTTCACTGAGTGATTGGTTAATCGGTTAGCTGACTAGCTAACAGCGATTTCAGCAGAGGAAGAGTCTGCATGGATTCCAGCTGAAGATTCCTACAAGCCAGTGGAGGGAAGATGTTGCTTTTGACTCAGACAATGTACAGATTTGGTGGTCAAAGACTCAGACTCAGGTGAATTCAACCTAAACTTTTGAGAACTCTGAGTTTCCTCTCACTATCTTTCTGTGGAGACTGAGCTGTTTAATTTGTTTTCTTTATTTCTGTTTATGCATAACTGTGAAGACAATGTATGTGGATTATAAAATTGCCATGTTATGTTGTAGAAATTAAGTTATTATTATTCATTATGTTTATCGTAAGAATTATAACGTTGGTACTTAATTCAGTTCATTACTTTTGTTCTTTTTGGGACTTGAATGTGGGGACACTGACCCTGTGCAATCCTTGCTGAAAATCCTCAGACTGAATTCTGGGTCTCCAGCTGCTTTTCTATGGGAGTTGGGGGGGTTTAGCCTCTAGAGAAGGCCAATGAAGCGAACTCTAGCCCTCCCAAAGGTTACACATGCACAGCCATGTGCTCTCAATGAGAGACAGCAAAGCAGCGTCTGCAGGCCTGCACAGAGCAGCCCCTCATGCCTCCAAACAAGAGCCTATAAGGAGGAGTGGACTCGCCACCACTCAGTTCCTTCTCTACCACCTAGCAGAGCCTGTACAGCTGAGGGGAAGGACGGTGGGAGGTGGAGCATCCATAGACACAAAGCATCTCAAAGTACTCAAGGTCCTATAAGGTAAGTAACCTCTCCTCCTCCTTTGAGTATATATGTCCCTATGGATGCTCCACCAGAGGAGACTCCCAAGCAGTAACTTGATGGGGAGGCAAGTCCAAGATTGTTTGGAGGACTGCTTCACCAAAGGTAGTATCCCTAGAAGTAGGTAAAATGGCGGAATGCTTGGCAAAGGTGGGAATGGAAGACCAAGTTGCAGTCCTACGCATATCTGGTATGGTAATGTCTTTCAGCGGAGCTATAGCTGTCGACTGAGGTCCAGGGGGAGCGTGCTGTCACTCTGTGAGGGGGCCGCATCACAGCGTGTTCTAAATAAGTTGAATTGCAACCCATTAGACAGTCTGAGTGGGAATAAGGCATTCCTTCATCCTCTCAGTGGATTATACAAATAACCTTGGAGAAACCCAGAAGGTCTTAGTCCTGTCAAGGTAGAAGGTAAGAGCCCTTCTGACACCTAGTGTAAGTAGACTGGTCTCCTCTCCAGAGGCTTTGAGTAAAACACTGACAGGCGGCCTCCTTCTGGGTCTGTCATAAGAGCACTGAGCTCTCCCATTCTTCTAGCTGAAGAGATAGCTATAAAGAACTAAGTCTTGAGGGAGAGGTAGAAGTCCCCATCTCTCAAGGTGCTGCTGGAGTTGCAACAGCCACTGGAGCGGCCTGAGACGTTGAAGCCAATGTAAGAACATAAGAATGGCTATACTTGGTCAGACCAAAGGTTCATCTAGCCCAGTATCCCATCTTCCAACAGTGGCCAAAGCCAGGTGCCCCAGTGGGAATCAACAGAACAGGTAATTATCAAGTGACCCATCCCATCGTCCATTCCCAGCTTCTGACCAACAGAAGCTAGGGACACCATCCCTGTCCATCCTGGCTAATAGCCATTGATGGACCTATCCTCTATGAATGTATCTAGTTCTTTTTTGAACCCTGTAATAGTCTTGGCCTTCACAACATCCTCTGGCAAGGAGTTCACAGGTTGACTGTGCATTGTGTAAAAAAATACTTCCTTTTGTTTATTTTAAACCTGCTGCCTATTAATTTCATTTGGTGACCCCTAGTTCTTGTGTTATGAGAAGGAGTAAATAACACCTTATTTACTTTCTCCATACCAGTCATGATTTTATAGACCTCTGTCATATCCTCCCTTAGTCGTCTCTTTTCCAAGATGAAAAGTCAGTTTTATTATTTCTCCTCATATGGCAGCCATTCCATACCCCTAATAATTTTTGTTGCCCTTCTCTGAACCTTTTTCCAATATATCTTTTTTGAGATGGGGCGACCACATCTCCAAACAATATTCAAGATGTGGGTGCACCATGGATTTATATAGCGGCATTACGATATTTTCTGTCTTATTATCAATCCCTTTCTTAATGATTCCCCACATTCTGTTTGCTTTTTTGACTGCCATTGCACACTGAGTAGATTTTGTCAGAACTATCCACAATCACTCCAAGATCTCTTTCTTGAGCGGTAACAGTTAATTTAGATCCCATCATTTTATATGTATAGTTGGGATTATGTTTTCCAGCGTACATTACTTTGCATTTATCAACATTGAATTTCATCTGCCATTTTGTTGTCCAGTCACCCAGTGTTGAGAGATCCCTTTGTAGCTCTTCACAGTCTGCTTGGGACTTAACTATCTTGAGTAGTTTTGTATCATCTGCAAATTTTGGCACCTCACTGTTTACCCCTTTTCCCAGATCATTTATGAATATGTTGCATAGGACTGGTCCCACTACAGACCCCGGGGGACACTACTATTTACCTCTCTCCATTCTGAAAACTGACCATTTATTCCTACCCTTTGTTTCCTATCTTTTAACGAGTTACCGATCCATGAGAGGACGGAGGAGGCGGGCCCCACCGAGGCTAGTGAGCATTCCATTAGAAGGCGCTTCAGTCTAGCCTCTCTGTCTTTCCGAGACCTGCCTTTAAACCTGGAACTGATCTTACACTTGGACAGAATGTGGCTGTCACCAAAGCAGCTCAAATGCCTGTCACTACAGGGAAAAGACCTGTGGCAGGTTTGGCAGGACTTAAACCCGGGGATCTTTGGCAAAATGCAGAGCGTTAATGGTCCAAAACGGATGACAGAAAGAAACAGAAGAGGGGATACTCTTCCTTCTAAACACAGCTGTGTTAAAACTGAACACAGAAATAAGATAACTACACAAACACAGGAAAAACTAAGAATAAATCACTATGTTAAGAAAGGCAGGAAGCTGAGAACCAGCGGACATCCAACCACTCCATCTTGAGCCGCAGGCAGTTGAGAAGGAACTGAGTGGCAGCTGGTCCACACACCCCTATATCCTGTCATGTGGAGGCACCACTCTGGCAGGCACGGACTGCAGACACTGCTTTGTAGTTTCCACTCAAGAGTGCATGCCGTGCGTGCATCCTATGGTGAAGCACCCTATAGACATACTGTCATAAACATATAGCTAAGGGTTAATGTTTCTTTTACCTGTAAAGGGTTAACGAAGGGAACCAAACACCTGACCAGAGGACCAATCAGGAACCGATTTTTCAAAACTCAGGGAGGAATGTTTGGGCGTGTGTCCTTTGTGTGGTCTTTGTCTGTCTCTCAGCATGAGAGGGATCTTTCTATCTTCAAGCTTCTAATTTCTGTTTCCTATTGAAGTACAGGTATAAGACAATATAGGTTTTTAATTGTTTTTGTATTTGTGTGTGTACTTGCTGGAATTTTAATTGTATTCTTTTTTGAATAAGTTGTTTATTCATTTTCTTTTAAGCAATTGACCCTGTATTGTCAACCTGATACAGAGACTATGTTTATGGTTTTTCTTTCTTTTAAATAAGCTGTTCCTTTAAGACCTGTTTGAGTTTCTCTGGGTAGGCTAAGGAATGAAGAGAAGGAAATTCTCTTTGTGTTAGATTTACGGAGGTGAATCTGTGCAGCCTCAGGGAAGAAGGGAGGGGGGAGTGAATTGTCCTCTCTGTTTGTAATTCAAGGAGTTTAAGTAAGTAATCTTCCAGGAAAACCCGAGGGGAAGCCTGGAGGAAGTAAAGAGAGACAAGGGGGGGGGGTTATTCCCTTTGTGGTAAGACTCAGGGCTTTGAGTCTTGGGGTCCCCAGAGAAGGTTTGGGAGACCAAAGGAGCCAAGCCTGGAATCCTTGGCTGGTGGCAGCGATATCAGATCTAAGCTGTAATTAAGCTTAGAGGGTTCATGCTAGCTTCTCAGTTTATGAATGCGAAGGTTCAAATTGCGTAGGAAACTTGACACATCACTCAGAGAACTAGCTGATAAATCTCAGTCCTACCATTGTAAATCAGCAGAAGTTGATTTTACACAGGATGGGTGATCTGGCTCGTTAAGGAAATGAAGGATGGTTTTGTATTCAGGACTGGTCTCTACTCAGCATACCTGGGTTCAATTCCTGCTCTGCCACAGACTCCTCTTCGTGACCTGACAAGTCACCTAAATTTGCTGAACCTGTTCTGAAGTCCTTGAAGTCCTGGGAGACATTCTACATGTTTCAAAGTGTTTGGGAAAACTAGTATTAAATAAAAGGCATCACAACTATTGAACAGGCTACTCACATACTCTGCGGCATGTAACTACAACAGTTATCTGCAGCTAGGAAGCACTGGACCAGATCTATATCTGCAGTTTCCAATTTAGTTTTAAATAGGAGGGGGTGTGTGTATGACTGTCTATTGCAAATGCCTGGGAAGTAGTGATCCCTGGAAATCAAAGAAACTGGAGAATAACCTGCATGGAACCGGAGTAGAACTGTTTTAATCAGAGAGTAAAATGACTATTAGCCAGGATCAATGGCTATTAGCCAGGATGGCAGGGATGTTTGTCCCTTGCCTGTTTTGCCAGAAGCTGGAATGGTGACAGGGAGATCACTTGATGATTGCCTGTTCTGTTCAACCTCTGGGCACCTGGCACTGGCCACTGTTGAAGACAGGAAATTGGCTAGGAGGACCTTTGGTCTACCCAGTACCTGTTCGTTATGAAAACTTCATCCTACCCAAGAATCGGTCTCATAGTTCCCCTTCATCACATTCTTGTAAAGCTCTTTCTGCCATTCCTCTAAGTTCTCCCACTCCTGCTCATTAAAATAGACTGAGATGTCATCAAATGTCAGTGGCACCTGGAATCATAAGGGTTATAATAAACTTCTTTCTTAGACTATAAGGACCTGACCCAAAGCTCACTCAAGTGAATGCCAAGGACTTTCATAGGTTTTGGAGAAGAACCTTACGGCAGGGAATGCATCTTGTGCTGTGCCCTTAGATTCACCAAGACTAGAGCACTAATTTTAGCAGAAACTTTGAAGAGTCAGGGCCAAATTCAGCAAGATATATATGTCCCCTGAAAAGCCCATAGTGCCCTCACTTCCCACTGACTAAATGGAGCATTTGCAGGTGGTCTGTTGAGAGCATCTGGTGGGCTGGCTCTGGCTGAGGTTTCCAGCCACTGTTTCCAAATTGCATCAGAAATGATGCATAACTATGCTCCTACTATTACTTTTCCATATCAGCCCTTGCTGGATATGAACGGCAAACCAGTGACTGAGCTGGAAACAGAGCCTAGATGTCCTGACTCTCAGTCCTGTACATTATCCACAAACAACTGGACCAACTGGGTCTGGCCAGTGAGTTACTGGACACCTTGAAGCAGTAAGATCACTCCTTGCATCCACACTCTTATACAGTGGAGAATTAAAGGGCCTGCATATCAGAAGACAGGAAAACCCGTTCAGTGCCTAAGTTTCTACCCCTCAACACCAGCTGGGATATTGTTACCTTGGGGACTTCTCCCTTAGTGCCTGGGGGCAATCTTAAGATCCAAAAGTTCCTGTTTCTTAGCAGGTTCTCCATGTTCTCCAGCCTCCTTTGCAAGAAGTTATTCTCCTGGATCAGAGTTCCCAAAATAGTCCATTTACTCTCCAGCTGGTTACCAAATTCCATCGCTGTTCTCTCACAGTCTGTTAACTTCTTCTCAGTTGTCCCTGTTCTCCCCTCCAGATTCAGTAATCGCATGGCGTGGGAATTCACCTTCCTCTCCACGGCTTGGATGGCAGCCACTACTGTCCACAAGGAGATCTCTGTAGTGTGATGATGGGCTTCACTCACAGGAGTGTGTTCAGGGACAGCAGGAGCCTGTTTGCAAGAAGAGAAACAAAGTCAGCATCAGGGAAAAACCGCCCAAGAATTGTTTCCCTTCCTGTACTGAAGCAGATCTGAAATGGAAACTCCACAATATTTGACTCGTATGAAGTGTGGAATACTCATAGACTTTAGAGTCAAAAGGGACCATTTGATTATCTAACCTGATCTTCTGCACAGCACCAGCCAGTCAGTTTTACCCAATGACCCCCATACTGAGCCAAATAACTAAAGTAGCGGTTCTCAAACTGTGGGTCGCAATCCCCTGACTCCGTCTTCATGAGCTTGCCGGGGCTGAAGCCGGCAGCCCCATGAAGCTGAAGGTAGCGGGTGCGGTTGCCGGGTGTCCTGTTTTCAGCCAGCACGTCCAGCTGAAAGGGGACGTGGTGGCTCCAGTCAGCACCGCTGACCCGGCCGTTGACACGCGAACGGCCAAGCCGGGAGTTGGTGTTTGACACTGTCCCCCCCAAGCCCGCGCTCTGCACCCCCGGCCGGGACCTACAGCGCCCCAGGGTGCCCGTTGCGGCGGCTCCCCACAACAGAACGAAGCCCGAACATGATGGAGGGTTTCTCCGGAGCAAGGGAGGCTCCGGCACAGACCCAGACCCTCCCCCGCCGGAGCGGGCTGGGCCAGACGTGCGCCCAGGGGCGCCCCCGGGAACCGGGCTCCGTCCCTCCAGCGCCGGGAGCCTGCGGGTAGGACACAGCGCCGGGGCGGGTATCAACGCCCCGGTGTAACTGGGGAGCAGCGCCGGGCACCGGCCCCGCCGCCCGAACTCCAGCCCGGCCCGGCCGGGCAGCCCCGCGCTCCTCGCGGGCCCGGCTACCGGCCCAGCCCGGGCGGAGAAGCTCCCGGGCCGAGCTCCCCTGCTCCGGGCCCTACTGGGCAGCGGCCCGCTCGGCCATGGCCCCCCCAGTCGGGCGGGCGGGGCTTCTCCAGCGGGCCCGGCCCGGCCGAGCTCCGCTCCCGCTCCGGGCGGGCAGATCCCGGGCCGCCGTCGCCACGGGCCGCCCCGCTGCCGGGCCGAGCGCAGTGCATGCCGGGAGGGAGCCGCGGCCCCGCCCGCAGCGTCCCACCAAGAGAAGCACCTGGCGCTGAATCCGCAGGGCCGCTGCGAGCGGACAGCGCCGCCTGCCGGGCCCGTCGGAGAACGCAGCGCTTGGCCTAGAAGGTTCCCCCCAAAAGGGCCTGTCCACCCCTCCCCGGCGTGGGAGCTCCCCCAGCACCAGGCAGTGATGACCTTGTAACATACGGATATTGAGTCAGAGATTTTAACCCCCAGGGCCCATAGGATCCCCTCGACTGACCTCCTGTAGCAGCCCTCCCATTGCACCCCTCACCTGTCCTGAGCCCAAGCTCTCCTGTCCCACTAAAGCAGGGGCCAGAAAGAAATCCCCTTAAATAGCAACAGTGGGTAAGTAAATACCTGACCCTAGAGGCCGGGTCCAGGCTGGGCCGTTAAAACAGATCACACACCGAGCAAGCCCCTGCCAATTGCCTTTGAAGGGTCACACCAAATGTTATGAAATCTCCAGGAATTTGTCCAACCAAAGCTGGCAATCTTACGGAGAAGATCAAAGGCTCAGTCCACCCTCGATTTGCTCTTGTGAATAATGGAAAGACTTCAGTGGGGCAACTTCCAAACCCAGCCCTACCTGCTCCCTCACAAATAAACCACATTCTGCAGCTTGGTGCCTGGATTCTGCAGGAGTTTAGTTTAAATTAAGAAATTACAGGTCAGGTCCTCAGATGGCCTAGAGGAGCCTTGCTCTGTTGACTTCAACTGAACTGGGGTGGTGCACACCCCTGGAGGAGCTGGGCCTAGATTTTATTAAATGAGCTGAAATATGAAATGAACAGTATGCCCAGCACAGGAGCCTGCATGTTATTCATTGTGATACTGAGCACAATTTATGTTTGCAGCATTCAATAGGCCATAGATTTTTATATCAACCATGACTCACTGCATCACTGAAGTTGTATTAGGGGAAAAGATTCAGGCAGCTGGGAACTGGAGGATTAGCACAAACAGAGACATTAAAGGCAGTTTGGGACTGTAGGATAAGCACATTAGTTTGATATTTCTGCTAAAAAAATGAGTAGCAGACACTGATTTTTTCATTTAAATTACCACTGTTAGGATCCAGAAGTAGCACCCTATACAGATGTGTAGGGGGAGTTGTTTTAGACAGCCTGCCAGCAGAAGAAAGCCACACTGCATGACTTAGGCCAGGTCTACACTACAGACCTAGATCAGTATAAATGTGTCACTCAGGCTGTGAAAAATCCACCCCCGAGCAATGTCATTACACCACCTAACCCCTCCCATCAACAGCGCTGTGTTGGCAGAAGAGCTTCTCCCACCCCCATAGCTTCTGCCTCTAAGGGAAGTGAATTAACGACACCCATGAGAGACGCTCTCACAGTGGCGCTAAAGCACTACAGCGATGCATGTGAAGACCAGCCCTTAACCTTGGAAACTTGAACTGAGTGTATCTTGACAATCATGAGACCTGGACCCATAACTTGAATAAAAAACACTAGATTCTGAAACACACGCTCTCTGGGGCTGGTTCTGGATTACCACAGCATTACAAGCATTAACTTTTACCAACTCTCAACAATGATTTCAATAGGACTACTCATACTTAAAGTTATGCACCTAGACCTTGTGCTTTATAAATAGCTTCAGGTGCTCATTTTTGCTCTCCGATTTGTAGGGTGAGCTATGGTTTTGGACTGAACTGTGCTGCTTCTCATATACTGTCTTGATGTCTGAAGTCTGAGACAAAAGAATTGCCGTTCCAGATGAGACCAGTTCTCCATCCACATCCAATGGTCCATCTCTGACAGCGACCCATAGCAGCTCCTTTAGGGGAACAACAAATTCCATAATGGAAGCTTCTTCCTAATCGCAGGCAGTTCGAGACAAGTTTATCCAATAGCACCTTAATTGTTGATTGGGGGTGCGGGAGAATAAATTCCCTGAAACAGGAGAGTTTAGATCCCTTATATCTTGTTATCCTAATAAGTGTAATTGTGGCTGTTCTCATTATCTGTATAAGCATTGAATCATGCTTCCGGACCCCTACTAAAAAAACAACATTGACAATATCTTGTGGCAGAGAGTTCCACTGGCTCATTCTGTGTTGTGTAAAATAGCATTTATTTTTATTACATTTAAATTAGTTGCCTTTCAATTTCACTTGATATCCTCTTGCTCTTCTTTATGAGACAAGGAAAACAGGAGCACCCAATTTACCTTCCATGCCATTTAACTCAAGTACCAAAAATAGGGAAAAAAAGCAGACTATTAAATATTTAGCATTTTCGCTCATCTAGTTAAGTGCTGACAGAACTCCCAATCTATATCTCTAGCTCTTCCAAAAAAGACCTTTACAAAAACAGGGAAGAATAAATTTGATGTCAAGCAGGAAAAAGAAATGTTCTTTGGAAACTAACAAAAATCTTTCAGATCTTTTGTAAACATCACCATAAAAATCCCTAAGAGGACGCACACCTAATTCTTCTATCCCCTTTGCAATTCACCGTTAGGGACAGTGTGTTTTTAACCATAGTCCTCCAAAGAGGCACCAGGTCTGGTTTCTGTAGTCACCACACCCAACCCTCACCAATATGGACAATTATTTTTTGAATCAATATGTTTTGTGTCCATTTCACTTTTGTTACAATTGTTTTTATTAGAATAAATGTCAGACGGACAACGTTACATGACAGATTTGTCATCCAGGTTACAAAACAAAGAGGTACAGAAGAAAGGCAGACAAGAGCTTTGCATGGCAACCAGATCCATTTCAAGACGGTTCAGATGCAGACTATATACAGCCCACCCAGTAATAAAACCAAATTAAGCCTCATATGGTACAAAAAGCAAAAGCAAAATGGTACCCAGCAATAGCAGAGGGGAATATAAGTAACCTGGTGTTATTAAAACACCGGGGCGAGTGGAAGTGGAAGGTGAGGAGGGGTATCAGAAGCAACACACATTTACATAAGAAAAACCATGCCATTTCCGTAACTTCACAAACCTGGAATTTCCATGCTCAGAGCATTTATGAAACTGCTCCCAAACTGTAGCATCATCGGGAGAATCGTTGACGCTACCCAAGTTCAGCTTCTCAGTGTTCATAACAGCCCACTATTCCCCACAAACCATTCATAGTGGAGAAGGATCATCAGCCATTCCCACCAGTGAGCAATGATGGGGTTTAGCTGCCATTATACATGTGAGATCGTATGTCCCTATAAAAACCCACACAGAGAGATGCAAGAAAAAAAACCCTAAACAAACAAAACTCAAGAAGGACAGGCCAGGTGCAGCCCTAATGCTGAGATTATCCTCTGAACCTCGGACCAAAAGAACCCTATTTTGGAAGAGAGCCAGTGAGAGAAGGGCTTCGGCGCTACAGGACGGCGACACCTTCCTACTGGGAGAGCAGGTATTAGGACACAAATCTTGCAGCAACAACTGATGAGATTTCAGCCCCATTGACTAACCTAAATGCCTAGCCCTGACTCTGCTCATCGGGACCCAGACATGCTGCCCCACCAGCCCAGCTCACAGGGAACTGTGGGGCAAGCTTGTGAACATTCGGTCTGATGCCTTCAGAAGTCATTTATCCAGCAAGGTGGCACATATAAATAGCACTGCACAGACCTAAACTTGGACACTGCCCCAAGGCCCAGAGTTTACCAGCGAAGTAGGACAAGATGCGGCACAGGAACACAGATCGGGAGTGGGGATTATTGACTGGCAGGAGGAGGAAGGGACAGGGGTTGCTTGGAGAGGAGAAATGGCTCAGTGCAGATGAGAATAAGGAGATCGCTCCGGGGGTGGGGGGGAGCATGATCCTGAGAAGGGGAGGAGTCAGGCAGACCTAGGAAGAAGGATCTGGACTCAGCACTCCGAGGTTTTTACCATGAAGGTACCAGGTATTTGCCAAACTGCAGCAGTTAACCCTTTCACGCAGGCAGATTTCTTCAGGCTCTGGTGAGCTAGAGAGCAGGCTTTTAGCCACCTGCCCTTTGTCAGATCCTGCCTCCCCCTGCAGCGTCAAGTGAGCAAAGCACTGGAATCTCGCGTGCTTTAGTCAGCTGGTGCAGAGCAGAGATCAGACGCTCTTCACGGGTTTGTCCAGGGAGCCTGCAGGAGGACGAGATGCCGGGGGAGCAGCCCTTGAGTGCTGCCCAACAAAGTCATTTACAATTGGCCAGGGAGGGCCCCACCCCCCACCCACCCACCCTCCAGCCCCAAGGCCGGAAGGAGGTTGTGGGCGCTTTTCCAGCCTACCAAGCGCAGGGTTGAACTGGTCGGGACGTAAGGCACTAGTTACCACCTAATCACCCATCCCACTCCCTGGTGCTTTCCTGGTCTCCAGTCTTTGCCCTGGGGAAGCCTGCTCGGTCTGGTCTCCCCTCTGCTGACCCTGTGGCGGCGTCGTACCTGGGAAGTCAGCCCTGCACTTTGCGTGCTTGCAGGGCGTCCCGGTCTCGTGGCTCTGCAGATGCTTGTGGAAGCTGGTCCTGACCTTGTAGGTCTTCTCGCAGACGGTGCATCGGAACGGCCTCTCCCCAGAGCAGGCTCGCTGGCCACTGGGCAGATGCTGCTTCTGAGCGGATGTCTCCCCACCCTCAGCGCACTGGCCGGCCTTCCCCCCAGCCTGGCGCCGCTGGCCCACACAGAGCTTGGCGTGGCAGCTGCAGCCCTTGTCACAGCAGCTGCAGCCCTTGTCACGCTCCGTGCAGTCCTGGGGATTCTCCTTCCCGTGGCCCCGCTGGTGCCTGAGGAACCTCCCCTTCAGCTGGAAGCTCTTTCCGCACACAACGCACTGGAACAGCCTCTCCTCCACCCGGACTTGTCGGTGATTCAGAAGGAACCACTTCCGACTGCAGGTCTGCTCACCACCGGCGTATTTGTATGGCCTCTCCCCACTGTGGCTCACATAGTGTTGGATGAACTCCAAATGGCACCGGAAGCTCCTGGCACACTCGGTGCACTGATAAGGTCTCTCTCTGGCACGGCTCCTGTGCTGTTTCCCAAAGCTCACTTTCAGCCGGAAGCTCTTCCCACCCTTAGTACATGTGACATATGGCCTCCCTCCCGCGTGGCTTGCCTGATGGACGAGGAGAGGCTTGATGCCACTGAAATCTCTTCCACGTGGAGTCGGCTCCCCCAAGACAATGCCTGCCGGGCTCCTTGGCAGCGTCACAGAGCCGCACTGACCCTCCCAGGCTGTGGTAGCAGCCAGACTCTGCGAAACACTTTCCCCTGAACTTCCCAGGAGCATGTCATGTGGCTCCAGGTCTTCAGGATCTTCCTCATGCTCCTGCACCTCTGTTTTAATCACAATCATCTCATCTGCAGCAATAGAGAGAGAATTAGAGACACCACTCCCTTGGCCTGCGAGCCAGGGAAAGGAAGCCTCAGCTGATTCAGCCATTCAGTGACTCAATGCAGAAAAATAAACGTGTCGGCTTACTGAACTTGGCCGGTAAAGTAGACAAGGGTACAGTGTTCAAAAGAACCTAGGGGACTTATGAAATTTACTCCTGTGTTGAAAAGTTACTAGAGACTTTTGAAACTGGGATTAAGGTGCTTTTGAAAACTTTACCCAAGATAAATAATGAGTGCGCACACACGATCTAGGGCGCGGTTTTCAAATCACCAGAGCAACCGCCCTTCCTGCTCAGCACTTCTGAAAAGCATCTAAACTGAGAGGAGATCTCTCGCCTGAAAACTTGTCTGTAAACCAGAAGCTTCACATCTTTGGGTGGAGCTCTGGGAAAAGGGCGTATTTAAGTAGCAGGGAGTATGAAGGGTCAGCGCCAAGTCCAGAAAGTCTAGACAACTGCAGAGCAAAATCTATCTAGTTAAGGTTGAAATTCTGTTCCATTATAATCCTATTTTCAGAAACTCAGTCTTCAAAAGTTACCCGTTTGCCCTGAAACTTTTCATACCTGGTCTGAAGCCAAAGGAGATTTCTTTTTCACCCCCTTCCAAAAGTTGGAGTGAGATCTGTCTGGATATTCATGGAGAAAGATAATTAACCTTCTCAGTTTTGTAATTTTGCTGCTGATATGGGCGCTAAGTAGTATCTTAAACTTGTGGGTCAAATTCTCAGCTGGGGTAAATCATCATTCCTCCCCTAGGCACCGACTCCATGGGTGCTCCGGAGCTGGAGCACCCATGTGGGGGGGGAAATCAGTGGGAGAGCTCCCTGACCTGCTCCACCTCACCCCCTCCGTTTCATCCCCTGAGTGCGCCACGTCCCCGCTCCTCTGCCTATCTCCCAGCGCTTGCTGCCACCAAACAGCTGTAGCAAGCTCTGGGCTTTGGGGGGAGGAGCGGGAATGTGGCGTGCTCAGGAGAGGAAGTGGGGAAGAGGTGAGATGGGGTGGGGATTTGGAGAAGGAGTCAGAATAAGGGCAGGGGTGGTTGAGCACCCACTGGCGCCAGTAAAAGTCAGCGCCTATGATTCCTCCATTGACCTTGATGGAGCTCCACCAATTTACAACAGCTGAGGATCTAGCCCATTTCAGATTTCACGTGTGGCTAGTCAGTGAGGAATAACTGCTTAGTACATTCTGGGGGGCAAGTTTTAAACAGTAAAGTCATAACGCATAAAAAGTGTTCTTTGTGAATGTGCTGTAAAAATGTCTATGAAATAGTTAGTCGGTGATTCAGTACAGCTGCAGCGTTTACACTGTGCTACCCTGCCAATGCTGCTGCTGGGCATTTGATATATTTACTGAGTGCTGCAAACACACACAACATACAGTGTTGCAAAAACCTGACAGACACGTCTCAATAGCAGCACAGGTAGCTTCTCCCTCCTCCCCTATTCTTTTTCCTCTTTTCTGTCCTTTTAAAAGAAAAGAGACGAAAAAAATTAAATGCAAAAAAAATCTTGTGTTAATGCAATGCTAGACTCAGAGGTTTGAGCTAAGAACGATGGGTAATGCATAAGTGAAGATTCGGCTAATGTTAATTCAGCTACATCATGCGACGGTCAAGCTTACGAAACAGCAATTCTCTTGTAATAGTTCCCTTTGGATAGTGTCGAGATTGCAAATCGTCTCCTGGATTTGAGGAAAAGAGGATTTCCAGCTGTTATTTCACAGCCTATCAAAGCTATTACAATCCATCTCACCTGTGCAGAGCTCTGTATGGATTCGCCTCTCCTCCAACACCTGCATATCCCGCACACTTGGCTCTTCCTCGACGTCCCTCCGACATGAAGCGTCGCGTGCAGAAGCTGGGGGTCCTGTTCGTGGCAAACAGAGTAACGCATTGCTTGGCTGATCTCCACAAACACTACACAAGGAAATGTAAACTGATCGTAATCCAGTGCTGTTTCTGGGCTGGAGGAGACACACATTCTGATGGGCTACAAACGCTTCTCTGAGGATCCAGAGGAAACAAATGCAGAAGGGCTCAAAGCCTGGAGAACTTGAGATGGGTAGAAATCCAAAGGTGCTGGCTGCATCCATAAAGGGGCAGGTGGTACCAATAGGCATGGGTCTAAAATGGAGCTGTGCAGAACAGCATTGCCTCAGGCTTTGCTTCGGGAGAGCTCCCTGGGAGCCCAGAGTCTGCACCAGCCCTTCGGCGGGGGCAGTGTACACTCACCTCTGTCGTTGGCCAGCCCTGCTGGTAGTGTGGAAGTGGTGGGGGGGTGGGGTAAGGACCTATTGTCTCCTTTTGGGGGTACAGCTCACTAGGGGACTAGTAGGGAGCAACATCAGCACCAAGGACTGCAACTGCCAGGATAGGAGAAGGTGCCTTGAACTATAATCTCTTGCTCATCTGTACAGGGACCAGCCAGAGTCTGGGCCAAAGGTTTCACTGGATTTCCCTCACTGTTTGGGCAGCTTAGCGCATCACTCACCAGCACTGGGGTCTGTACAGAGCTCTCCTTCCCCAAAGCGGTCCCGATTCTCAGCACTGGACTGTTCCTCTCGTTTAATCCATGATAAAGCATCACAGCCGGAGACTGTATAATTGGTTCGTAGAAAGAGGTAATAATAGAGGCTGTGATTTATTCATACATCTCACTGACTCATTCTCACAAGCATCAGGTGCGATATTAATCTGAAGAGATACACACACAGGCTAAACTAGAAATAACATCGTGATTGTCCATCCCTTCCCATTAAGTGCTGACATGGGCAGAGATTAGTCCCCAAGACAGTTTCACAGAGAAGGGGGGACTTTGGAAAGAGTTCTCATCTCTCTTGACTATGTAACAACTGCTTTAGTGCAGCGATGGATGCTGTAGAAATATAAAGAGATATGGTAGAAAATGATAAAAGGGCCTAGCCACTACAGCAATGGACATACTAGAAATACCCAGGATGGACAGGGAATTATACAATCTGTAAAAACCAGCAAAGGTTTTGTGGAGGGCTAGTTTCTCTTTCTTTAAGCTCTGTGGATATCCAGAGAATGCTCACAGAGGTAAGTCCAAAAGTGGGCAATTGGTATAACCACATGTGCAACATTACACAGCTTTAGGTCATTGTTAAAAATCATTTAGATAGTGCTGCAGACTCTAGACAGCACATCAAACCACACTGAAGTATTCAGATTCATTGATTTTTAATGCCAGAAGGGACCATGATATCTTACCTGATTTCCTGCATGATGCAGACCAAAGAAAATCACCCAACAATTTCTACATCAAGCCCTAACTTTGGTTTGAACTACACACTGGCAAAAGGGAGGCTATAGGTGATCTTGGTGATACAAAAGACAATATGCAGGTATATACAAGCACACGATAAATGCCACAGGAATAGATAAGGAGATAGCATCAAGGCATATGTATGATGCTATCAGTACAGAATGGGTGTATTACTAATCTCTTAGCTAAATTAGAAAGTACTGTACTGGTATATATAAGGAGAGGTTGAATTGTGTCAGTCTGTAGCGGCTACAACAGCCTGCCCACATTTCCTGGTTGCTGTTACCTTGTGCTCCAGAATCTAAACTTTCATTTAAAAAAAAAAAAAAAATCTGGCGCTTATAGTTGCATGCTGACTGAATTTAATCAACACAATTATATCTGCTTGAGTGTGCAAACAGCTTTGAACTATAGCTCAGAAAGATACACACTGCTCCTATTCAAATTGATAAGGTGTGGCCTCTGGAGCCTACTGGTGGCAACTGAACTCCCAACATTTTAAACTTTCACAGCTGATTGAAGCTCACAAGGGGGGAAAAAATGGGAAGTATCACGTAATGACCTGAATCATCCATTGTGGAGTCCCAAAACGGCAAAGCAGAGATTGGAAGTGGGTCTTAGGAAGAATCCTACCACTTTTTTCATCTCTGATCACACTGTGCAAGCAGGTATAAGAAGATGGGTATTTGGAGGTAAATATTTCTACCTGTTATCCTGCATTTTGACAGAAGATCAATAACTTTCCTTCTGTCAAACATGTTAACTGTAGAGTGGTAAGTGCTGTTAGGCAGTGGTAGAAAGCTGGCATTAGATACTGGATTCTGTAAATTGAGGTAGATCTAATTACTCCTTCACCATTACCTTCATTTTGCTGTCAATCAATGTGTCTATTTCAGAGGCATTTATTTTACCCCACTGATATGAACCTCTCTCACTTTTTCCTCTTCACTAACTCACAACTCCAAGTGTAGTTTGAGAACAGCTGTTCAGCAGGCGACCAAGGAATTGATTTGGTCTGACTCTGGCTGTTCCAACAGTTTTCATTTCTTTTAGTTGTTGAGGCTCAAATGGGAGCCACTGTCGAGTTACATTATTTTTGGTTGGGTGGCTGCTCTTGCAAGTCGGAAAACGTGGTTTATCTTGTTACTGTTGCATTCAATTGAGGTCTGGCTTGGGCAGAATTGCCAGCTTTCTCCTTCACTCACCCTTGTGTAGAAGGACAGCACAAGCCCAATGGGACTTACAGGATGTCTAGCCTTTGTGCAGGTGCCCTGGCTGAAAAGGTGAACTTTACCCTTTGGAATGGTTTCAATCCATTACTGACCTGTGGTGGGGTCTGCAGGGATACCTCTTTCCTTAGCATCGCCCTGTTCCCCGACACACGGCTCTGCGCCTTGTTCGATCTGGCACAACCGGCCAGGTGCAGCAACGGGAGAGTCTGCTCGATGGGGAGGGGAGGAAAGAGAGAGAATTCCACTATGTTTATTGAATATCTGTTTAGCTGCTGGCAGCACATCACAATGTCTGAAAAGCTAGAGCCACCAAGGTTCACAAGAACTTTGGTTCTTGCTTTGCCCTTCCCATGCTCTTTCTAAATTACTGTATTTTAATCCATTACTCACTGACACGCGATTTAATAGAGATTTTCCTTTCTTCAGAGTCCGGAGGATCCCCGATATACAGCTCCTCCCCTCGCTCCATCCGGGACAGGATGTCAGGTTTAGAAACAGCATAGTCTGTTCATGGGAGATGATATTAGATAGGATACGGCAAGATGTTTTATTCAGATCAGTTATACAGGGATTAAAATAATCCTTTCAACTGAGATATTCATTAGCTATTTATAACAAATCAGTTTCAATGAAAAGTAGAACCTGGTTTACTTAAACATTGGCTAGTGAGGGGCCAATCCTGCAGGTGCTTATTTCCAAGCACAGGACTTATTGTGGCGAGTAGGGCCATTAACTTCCCCAGTCATCGCTGTTATTACCTGCAATATAGTAGCACCTAGAGGCTCCAAACAAGATCAGGGCCCCATTGTCTCTACTGCCCAAATGCTGGTTCTTTTCGCTCCCCATGTTATGGATAATGAGGCTGGGATGAATAGCCTGGATTCATCATCCAAACTGCTGATATTGCTCCAGAGAGGCCAGATTCTGGGGAAGATCTTGGAAGCTCTTTTACTGGAGGAGGTTAATTCTATGTTCTCCTTTGGGAATGATGAATGGCTGGTCATTTCAAGGCTTGATGCCAGAGCCTGAATTGGACCCTGGGATTGTGTTTACTGTGGGGGATGTGAAGAGATCATTCAACACCCTTCTCCTCTGTTCCCAGCAGGGGCTGTGAGTTGGACTCTAAGTTGGTTCCAAGCGTTCGTTACACCATACAATCATTTGACCATGGGGGAAAGGGTCCCTAAATGGAAGAGTTATTGTATGTCAGTACAGCATATTACTCAAGAACAAAGCAACTCCATAGGGATTGACGCATGGTCATTGCATCATAGCTACACTGTTGAGGACGGAGGACACCAGAATGCCAAAGCAGCTGGGGACTGGAAAACTGGAAGCGGGTAACTGTACACGAGGCAGTCACAAGAAACTTTTCAAGGACACACCGCAGCACAATCTGAAACAGTGCAACATTGCAACTGGGAGTTGTCAGCAACAGACAGATCGCTCTGGCGAGCAACCAGGGATGGGGTTACTCAGATCGTGATCCTGAGGCACTGAGTCATATACAGCAGCAGGCACAGAGCATAATCCCTTCCTCAATCCTGAGCTGCATATGCCCTCGATGCGGAAGGACTGACACTCTCACATCGGCCTTTTCAACCCCAATGTAACACTGTCATCAGCATCATTTTTGGTCACCAAGGATAACAATTCCTCAAGAATGGTGAATTTTAATTAGCTATTCTGTCCCTGACTACACAAAATCAGCCATGCTGGGGGGAAACCCACAAAGTTAAAGCACTGTTCCTTCTCCAGTACAGACGGGACCGTCAGTGCTAATGATCTTATGCTTCCCCTAGATCTGCAGGAGGAAGTGCACCTGCTTGGGGTTTATATTGCCCTGGAGTTGACTCTTTAGTTGTTTCTCTTTCCAGAGATTTTGTATCAACAGCTGACATGGAAACTAGTAGCTTTCTGTATCTAGACTGAACTTGAACCTGTAGCTCCCACTCTGCGTCCAGTACGGGATAAGAAGTGGGGGCCTTAGGCCCACTAATGTATATTTTGGTATTTCTTCCACAGAAGGATGAGAGGAACTTGAGCTTTCCTAAACTAATGACATTGGCCCAGCAAAAATCAAAGGAACTGTGAGCGAGAGGAAATCCAGTCCATGAAAGTTCTCACCACTTCTAATAAAGGAGTGAAAACTGATCCTTACCCAGTGAGATCAGGGTCTCATAATTCCCCTTCATCGTGTTTTTGTAAAGCTCCTTCTGCCATTCATTCAAGCTTTTCCATTCCTGCTCGTTGAAATAGACCGAGATGTCATCAAATGTCACCGGCACCTGAAATCACAAGGGGGAGACACCCACCACCTTCTGATTCTGTCACACTGACCTCTTTATTTAAACTCTAAGAATGCTTTAAAGTTATTTTGAG
Organism: Chelonoidis abingdonii; assembly: GCF_003597395.2. Taxonomy (NCBI): domain Eukaryota; kingdom Metazoa; phylum Chordata; order Testudines; family Testudinidae; genus Chelonoidis; species Chelonoidis abingdonii. The sequence continues at coordinate 3,729,656 of NC_133770.1, forward strand.
TTTAGCAAGAATCAAGATAGTATGGGCCAGATATTTAGCTAGCATAAATCAGCAATACTCCACTGACTTCAAAGCAGCTACGCCTAGTTACACTAGCTGAGGATCTGGCCCCATACAAGAGTCAGAGTTTCCAGCTTGACACTGTTGTTATTTAACATGATAGTAGGTCCCTGAGGCCCCCGTCAAGATCCATCTCTATTGTCCTTGCAGAAACACGTGAGAAGCAGAGTGTTTATAACAGGTTATCTTTGAACACGGAGATTTAGAGAAATGTTGGATTGCAAACATTGCAGTTTGCTACTCTTCTGAATCTGGGATTTTGTTCTGTCCATTATAGCAACAGGATGCTTAAAACCAGAGCTTTGGTTCATGCCCATCTCTAAATTACCAGTAATTGTTCATAAAAGCAAAGCTAACATTGAGCTCCTCTATTAATTCACAGAGCAAGCAATGGCAACCCCATCTTTACTGTCATCTGGAAGGATCACATTTAAAGAACAGGGTTGTTCCATGTCTGCAGCCCATTCAGACATTGGCTTTTCCATCTGCCAACCAGGGGGAATAGCTAGCGCTAGTTGTGCCAGTGGTTTCCATGATTGGAAACCTGTCTGCAGAGAATGTCTGAGCCCATAACCACCCATCCACTCTCATGCAGGATAATGGGAGTTTAATCAAATAAAAAATTATTCACTTTGCAATCTGCAGCTTAAGCATCTTTGATTTTTCAATGAGAAGGGTCTAACTAACATTCACTGAATTTGACTGAACAGCTCCAAGGAACCAGAATCAGCTGAGAAGCACACTAAATGCCAGTCAGTAAGGTGCATTAACTAACCACATATGACTGGATTGTTTTCACTGTGTTGGAATTTCATAACATTCAATTTGAGTAACACTGACGTTAACTGATCTAGGCAGTTCCCATTTGCACCCCCTCTGTTCATGGGTCCATCTATACAATTCTCTCCCATGTGCAGCAAGTTTCTGAAGAAAAACAGACAGGAAAGCGTACCAGAGAGAGGCAAAGTAGGTTTCATTGCAAGTGGGGTTTCACACACAAAAGAAAAGCTTGTGTGTGGAGAATCCAACCTCTTTCAGGCTGGTAAGCTTATTAGAATCACTCAACTGGTCTCTGGGATGAGAGGGTAACATTTTGAACTGCACAGGCCCAGGAGGAAGTGCAGCGTGCTGCGGGGGAAGGCTCTCAAACGGCAAAGAGGCAGTGGGGAAAGTCAAAAACCCAAAGGGCAGGTAAGAGCAGAAAGGAAGGCTAGTCAAGTGGCTACAGCGCTAGCCGGGGTTCAATTCTTGTTCTTCCATGAATATCCCGAGGAACCTTGGGCAAATCACAGTCTCTCTGTGCCTCAGATTCACACCTGGGGATTACAGCACTGCCTGACCTCCCAGGGGAGTTGTGAGGATAAACACGTTAAAAGATGGGGAGGCACTGTTATCCAGGGCCATATAAGTACCTAAAATAGACAGATGGGGGTGGAGGGGTCTCTCTCCTTTCTCTGGCTATAACTTTGGGCTTCTGTGCTTTCCTTAATCTGGAGGGGATTTTCCAGATGTTAGATTTGTTCTTCCATTCCCTCCCCTTTCCTACAACTGCTCCCACCACCATGAAACAGGCATGGGGTGAAAGTTGTCTAACTAGTTCTGACCAGCGTGGCGGTTGGCTCAAAAAACCCTCTGCAGCCCCGTCAAATCTGAGCGCTTTTAGAACAGCAAAGACAGAGATTGGATGGGGAAAAGAACAGGCCTGTGAAAAAAATCCCTTGTGTATCTAGTAATAGAAGGGACTTACTTAATAAACCTTTTAACATGGTATGGCCCCTTCCATTTGAAGCATTAAAAATGCTTTGCTAACACTGGTGGCTTAAATCTCAGGTATCCCTGTGCAGGAGGTAAATATCATCCCCATTTTAAAGATGAGGCTCAGAGAAGTTAAGAGGCATATCCAAGACCATACGGGAAGTTTGCAGCAGAGCTGGGAAATTAATCATAGAATTACAGCAGGGTAGGACTGAAAGGGACTCAGTAGATCATCTAGTCCAGTCCCTTGTACTCAAGACAGGACTAAATAATAACTAGACTCAGGTCTCGATTCCCAGACCTGCACGTTAACTACAAGACCATCCTTTCTACTCCATGCTGACTTCCACCTCCTTAGTGCTAGCGGAGATGTGCTACTACAATGCTTATTTTCCTACCTCATCACTTTGACCGTGTCACCCTCCACTGCCCATCACATCAACAAGAAACATCTCCTTGTCTTTACCCCCATTCCAGCTCATCTGATCCTTCTAGCATAGATTCCTTGGGATCTTTCTGTTGCGTTTGTACAGCACTGCCACAGTAGGGTCCTGGTCCATGACTGGGGCTCTTAGGCATTACCACCATATAGATAAACTAGTTACCTTGGGGACCTCCCCATTAGTGCCTGGGGGGAGTCTCAGGATCCAGAAGTTCCTGTTCTTCAGCAGGTTCTCCATGTTCTCCAGCCTCCTCTGCAGCAGCCCGTACTCCTGGATCAGAGTTCCCAGCACAGCCCATTTACTCTCCAGCTGGTTCCCAAACTCCACGACAGTTTTCTCACAGCCTATTAGTTTTTTTTCAGCCATCCACATTCTCCCTTCCAGACCCAGCAACCTTGTGGCGTGAGAATCTAATTTCCTCTCAACAGCTTGGATGGCAGCTAATACAGTCTGAAGGGAAGCCTCTGCACTTGGAGGTGATGTTTCTTGTTCAGACATTTGCTCAGGGAGGACCAGTGGCTGTAAGATGGCCAGGGGCCGTGGTTCCACCTCCCATTCATCAGCCTGTTTCAAGGACGGAAAATGAAAACAGAGTTGGGGTCATGTTCCCTATCGGCAAAGTTAGCTTAAAACACAAAAAAACAGGACAAGCAGCCGCTCACATGCACCAGGCCGCCCAGACTGTTCAAGGGTTGCATCTTTGTCATCATCATTGGCTCACATTCCAGAAGTGATGGTTAAAAAGCTGCTGACATTTTCATTATAATCCTCAATTATAAGGGTCAATGGGAATGGCACTGAACTGAAATGTCCCATGCAGCTCGGGTTTTATCCTAATTTGTTTGAGGAAAACTGCAATATAAGGCAAGAGCTTTTCTAGTCACGTTCATTTACGAACAAAAGTCAATCACTGCAACAGTCTTACGAGAAGAGAATCGATGAGCCTGGCATGAGGTCTCCTTGCCACAGGGCCCCAGAAACTCCCAGGGAATGTCCGCACTGGATCTGGAGGGGGAATTCCCTGCTTGAAGACACACACTGGCACTAGCTCTAGAGAAGCGTAGTGTTAGCTGTGAGTGGCAGGAAGTGCTAGCTGTTCTGAGGACACACTGCCCAAGTCCAGCAGCACACACTCAGGGGGGGCTCGCCCCTCCCACTGCTCGCACCACCGCAACTGTGCTCTATTTTAGCATGTTAACTCGATCCGAGCTAATGCAAATATGCCTCCTTAAAATGGGAGTCACACAACCAACTTGCAGTGTGGACATACCCTGGGTCTCTCACTCTCTTATGGCCCATCTGCACACCAACATTTATCCCGTCAGGAGAGGGTGTTATATCCCAGCAGGGAGCAGATGGGATGGAAACAAACTAACTGTACAAAATCAGTGCTACAGTCTGTACAAACTTCAATCTCTCAACATCTCAGGTAGGTAGGCAAGTATCCTTATCTCCAGCATTCACATGCAAAAACCATTTAGAAACATTAAGCAACTTGCACAAGGGCACAGAGTAAAGGTGTCTGGACCAACATTTGAATCCACGTCCCCTTCTTCTCCTCATGTCCTTGTCACTAACTTCATGTTTTTCCAGAACTGTCCCCAAATAATATCTAATGTCTTAGATCACTATGCTTCCTAGGCAAATCATTTCACTATGTCCTAGTTTTCCTCTCCGTAAATTAAGATCTCCTCTCCTCAGTCATCAAACTTACTTGACATGCTTTATTTAGGAAGCCAAGTATCAGAGGGGTAGCCGTCTTAGTCTGGATCTGTAAAAGCAGCAGAGAATCCTGTGGCACCTTATAGACAAACAGACATTTTGTAGCATGAGCTTTCGTGAGTGAATACCCACTTTGTCGGATGCATGTAGTGGAAATTTCCAGGGGCAGGTATATATATATGCAAGCAAGCTACTAGAGATAACGAGGTTATCAATATCAATATTGAACTAACCTCGTTATCTCTAGCTTGTTTGCATATATATACCTGCCCCTGGAAATTTCCACTACATGCATCTGACGAAGTGGGTGTTCACCCACGAAAGCTCATGCTCCAATACGTCTGTTAGTCTATAAGGTGCCACAGGATTCTTTGCTGCTTTTAAATAAAGTATGATTATCGCTGTTTGTACAGATGGGAAAACTGAGACCTGCTGGGGATAAGAAGCTTGCCTCAGGAGCATTGTGGTCCAGCAGTTTAAATACAGGCCTGAGCATCAGGAGAGCTAGGTGTGTGAGAGCATGAACCTCCATTTATCACCTCCCCAATTAGACAGAAGACTGCAGTGAACCCTGCTTATGAAGCACTAGAGAAGCATAAAGCATTATTAAGGCCAGTCAGTAGCAGACACGGAAACAGAGTTCAGGGGTCTTAGGCCTGTGCTCATTTCTCTAGGGCTACAGAGATCCTCCAGGTTGAAGTTTCAATCACCTCTTTTGTCTCAACCAACTTCCCCCCCCTAAAAAAACTGCTATATTTTTGCCAAAAAGTTTCCCCAACATCTAAAACCAGCTAATTCCATGTAGAGATCGGCAACAAATATTCACCCAGTTCTAATCCCAATACTTTGCATTTCTGCAGCACTTTCCTTTGGAGGACCTCAAAGCAATTTACAAATACAGACGCATTAAGACTCATAACCACCCCAGGGAAGGATAAGTATTATTCCCCAGGTAGAGACAGAGAAACTGAGGTTAAGTGGCCTGTCCAAAAGAATCACAAAGCAAGTCAGTACAGAAGTGGGAACAGAAACCATGACTCCTGGCACTCAATCCTTTGCTTCAGCCATGAACTGGCCTTCCTCTCAATATAAACACAGTGTTATTTATCAACCAACATTTAGGTACCTCTTGGATGATTTTTTTCCGGAAGGTTCCTCTTCCTTTTGGTTGTGATGGGGACTGTGGGTTCCCGTTCGCGCTCGGGCAGACGTTCAGAGTCGGAACTGCTGTTTTGGTTAGAAGCAACCGCTTTCCAAATTCTAATTTTTTTTGCGTCACGCTTGAAATGTCAAAGCACTCGTCCGTGAAGTGCGCAGAGCAGATCAGTGAGCGGTCATGTCCCCCTCTCCAGTCTGCTCTCTTCATCCGAACAAATCTGTCCCAAAGGCTCCTAACGTGAGGGTCTTTTGGAAATTTGAACAAAGATACACCATCTTGGGTGGTGTTGGAACACCTGGCCACTACGCAGCGAGCTGGCATGGTTTGTAATGTAAAATGTTACTAAGTTACAATGTCACTAGCAGGCAAGTTCTAGAGATTCCTCCAGCTGATCTGTTAGGAAAGAGACGTCAAAGGTTTCTAAGTAGCTCTGGGAGTTGGTTGCATCCCTTGTCTCCTAGTATAGTTCTTACACTGTAGCTGTTCGGGTTAATGTTCAGAATCCAAACTAGTGAGAACACTCCCTTTGTCAAACTCCTTGGCTTTTTATTTGAATGACACCTAAAAAGCAGAGAGAAAACCCTCTCATGCACATAACTCTAATGATGTTGTGTAGCCACACAAGGTGCATGTAAATATTCAGTTACTTATTTTAAATACAAAATTATCCAATGCTTTACGAGCCTGGTTTTGAAAAGGTTAGGTGTGGAACTGCACATACAAAAGGAGTGCACAATTACATGCACACAATCCAGGTAATATGCCTGGTTCTGGTCATTTCCATTCATTCCCCAGCCCGGAAGAAGAGCTCTGGCTGCCTGAAAAGCTTGTCTCCCTCACCAACAGAAGTTGGCCCAATAGAAGATATTACTGCACCCACCTTGTCTCTCTAATATCCTGGGACCAACATGGCTACAACTACACTGTACAGCACATTGGCAGTTACGCAGTTTGTGTGCACAGTCATAACCGCATGTGAAACATGCGCATCTAGAAGTTTTCAATGTTGGGCCCTACCTGTTCAAACTACTGTGCTCCTCCCCTTCCGATCAAGAGTCTTTCATCCCTGCACATCAAAGCACTTCAAGAACCATTAACGCATTTTCAGAATCCTTATGTGAGAAATAAGAATCTATTCCCACTCCCAGTTTACAGCTTGCATGTGCCAGGCTGTCAGGGATGAAATGCCCACTGCTTAATTTGTGCCAGGGCTTCCCGGAGCTGAGCCCAGGCACCTCTAGGCTTAGCACTTCATATCCCCAGCATCTCCGTCCTTGCCATGTCAGTTATGAAAGTCAAAAAATTGCCTGAGCCCCAGCACCACTTTCATTACAAATTAAGCCCTGGAAACAACTCACCCAAGTCAGTAGCCAAGTCAGAAATAGAATCCAGGCTGCTTGACATTAGGTAACACACTGACACTGCAATGAGCCTCCTGCCTAAAGCGATGCTGGTGCCCTGTTAAAAGCCCCTGCAGCCGCCAGGCCCTGACTACCACCTTCCTGGCTGCACCTAAGTACGAGCTCCAAAGCCCAGCTGAGGCAGGTGAGCGAGGGGCTAACCAGAAATCAGGCCGGGTCCCTGCTAGTCTCCCCCTGCCCGGCTGCACAGGCAGCGGCAGCGCTCGGCCCCGCTCTCTCTGGCGCTGGCTGCGCCCAGGGGCCGGGGGCCCACAGCACTACGCCCCCCCGGACTGGAAGTCAGGAGCGGACCCCGCAGGGACAGGCAGCTCTGCCCGTGGGACCGCTCTGTACCCGCCGTCCCTTCGGAGCAGCCGTGTAGACGCCCCGCCCAAGGGGTCTCGAGCCAGCCCCTGCGGGAGCCGGGGGCGCTGGGCCAACGTGCCGCGGCTCTGCAAGGAGCCCGCGGGCCAGGCACCGGGGCTACGTACCGCAGCGCCCCTGCTCCGGGCCCTACCTGGGCAGCGGCCCGCTCGGCCATGGCCCCCCCGGGGGGCTGCGCGGGGCTTCTCCAGTCGGGCCCGGCCCGCCGAGCTCCGCTCCGCTCCGGCTGGGCAGATCCCGCTGCCGGGCGGAGCAAGCGAGCGCAGCCGGAGGGAGCGAGGGAGCCGGGCCTGGCTGCGGCGGGGAGCGGAGCGGGGCGGCAGCGGCCCCTGCCGGTGGAAGGTCGGAACCGGCGGCGGCTGCCGCTTTGTTGCCGGGGGACTTTTGTTAGCGGTTGTCACACGTGTCAATACGGCTTCAGAGCGGGGCCGGGCCGGGGGGCCACCCGAAGGGCAAAGCCGCGAACTAATGGGCGGGTCCTTTAACTGGGCTCCGGTCACGCTCCGTGCAGGTAGGGAGAGGTTTAGCACCTGTGAGTGGCAGAAGAAAGGGGCCCCCTCGCCCCTGTGACTGACTGTCAGCCTGAACCCCGGTCAGGAGCTCTTTTCTCCTCCCACCCATGAGCCTTGGCCTCCATCCCACATCCTCAGAGCACGAAATCCATGGCCGTTTGGAGCCTTTGAGGATCTGGGCCCTACTCGGAGGCTGGAACAATTTATATAGTGGGGGTGCAGAGAGCAGTGGAACCAAACTGTAAAACCTGGGTATGATGGAAACCACTTCCAGCCGGGCGTGAGTAGCACCCCAAGTTCCAGCACCTATGGCCCTACTCCTCCTTTTCCCCTTCTCTCCCACTCTCACTCCCCCTTTTTCCCCTACCACACCCATCCACTCTCCAGCCTCTGTTTCCCTTCACTCCAGCCCCAGCAACAGGCTCCCTTGTGGGTAATTTGCTGGAGGCACCAGTGTAAGTGGACAGCTGCATTCCACACCCACCAAGGGTTCTGAGGGGCCTTCAGGTGTCACATCAGCAGGTGAATACAACAAATGAGCAGATGGGTCGGTGGAGAAAGCACAAGGTAACAGTAAGAAGTTTATCATTAGTGGAACTAGCAGCAGTTGCAACATATCAGCCACTTAGCCATTGTCATGTATTTTGTAAGCAGCAGGGCATGGGTGAGTTTTAATTACTTTTTTCAGAAAACCCTTGCTGCACTCCAATAGATTTCAGATCTGCTTGGCCCTATTTGATTGTTCAAACACTCCCTGCTCATGTCCTCTGCTGTTTGGACTGTGGGGTAGATGGTCATGTGTTTAACATCACCCACACTTAAAATGTTTCTTTAGAGAAAAAAATGGCTAATCTCAGTAGTGTGAAATAGCCCAGGTATATTTAGCATATTATTGCAGCAGAATAGTGCATGTACAGATGCACTGAAAATACAATTGAAAGGCAGCACAGCATACATGCCCCTTCTGATTCAGATCAGAGTTCACATTTCAGCCATCCAGCAAGGGATTGGCAAATCTGAATTGAAATAAACTGGTTATACTTGTTAGCCTGAATCAGTATGTTGCTCCCATGACATGCTTCTGTCCACAATGTTTCATGTTTATTACAAAACAGGCACAATTCCAATTTATACTTTCTATGTTTTGCATCAGGAAGAAACGAGACAAAGCATATTCCAAACCCCTAAATGTCTAGGTGAGATCTTTACTGTCTTTTAGAAGTAATACTTAGGGATAGCAGAAATCACTTTACGCAAAGTTAAAATCAAATGTTTCAAAGACAAAGGTTATTAAAAAGCGACAAAGAGTCCTGTGGCACCTTATAGACTAACAGACGTTTTGGAGCATGAACTTTCGTGGGTGAATATTCACTTCATTGGATGCATGTCATTAAATATGCCAACCACTCATTCACTATGTTAAAACACTTTAAGAGATAATCACCATTGGCTCTGAATGGGCTGATGAGGTCCCATATACTTCCTTATTTTCTGTTAGGTCCAATGAAGTCTCTGCCCTCTGTGGAGCAAGATACAGGTTATCACCATAGTGGATTCTTAACTTACTGAGCTATATTAACATTATGCTTACCTGCAGATTGTCAAAAGGAGTGTATGACAAGAAAAAATAGTATTGTGGTAATTTACAGGTTATTTAAAAGTAAATGTATAGTGCAAGTGAATGAATGTTTTCCACTGTTGCTCAGGTAAGATGCACAGTAGATCACAGGTCCAGGTCAGGTTCTTTCAACCAGCTCTGCTCTTGTTTTAGGAACATGACAAGCCCTTTTAGAGGCAAGTGGATCCACTTTGGGATCTCACACGAATATTTCTAGTAGCCAGTATTCGAAAAATAATATAGGATCCTCAGTGTTCATTTGATGTTCTCAGGATCTCAGTTTTATTACTTAGAAGGTTGTGGTATTTCACTATCCGGCGCATCATGCAAGATGTATTTAGTTTTGCTGTTGAATGCTTTCAGTGTTTATTTTTTTTGCAAAGCACAAACAGAGAGAGTTTTGGTTTGGCCTTACACACGTTTGGTTTACTTAAGCAAGTTCATCAAACTTTGAATCCTGAATGCTTGCATGTTGTCAGATAGTCTGTGGCTACCATCTGGCATTGCCACCAAAGAGATATGTTGTGTAGTGTCCTGAATTGGGCAGGAGTTTCCGGATGGCTGGTCCCTTTAGTTAGGAGTGCAACTTGCACAGTAGGAAAGTCCTTCACAGTTTCTGGATTTTATTCACAGATTGTAAAGTCAATTGCGATCATCTAGTCTGACCACCTATATTCCACTACTGGATTTCCCTGAATTAACTTCTGTTTCACATACAGCAGCTCTTTTAGAAAAACATCCAATCTTGATTTAAAAATTGCCAGTGATTTAAAATTCAACTACAACACTTGATAAATTGTTCCAATGGCTAATCACCCTCACTGTTAAAAATTACTGCCTTATTTCTAGTCTGAATTTGTCTAGCTTCAGCTTCCAGCCACTGGATCTTGTTACACCTTTGGCTCCTAGAATCATAGAACCACAGGGTCAGAACGGACCACAAGGGTCATCTAGTCTAACCTCCTGCCAAGATGCAGGACTTGTTGTGTTTAAACCATCCAAGACAGATGACTACCGAGCCTCCTATTGAAAACCTCCAGTGAAGAAACTTCCACAATCTCTCCAGGCGTCTGTTCCTTTGTCCTACTGTTCTTACAGTGAGGCACTTCTTCCTGAGATTTAATCTGTCTGCTCTGCTGTAGTTTTAACCCAATGCCTCTTGTCAGACTTCTGTGGCAAAAGAGAACTTTTCTCCATCTTTTTTATGGCAGCCTTCATATCTGAAGACCACTATCCTGTCTCCCCCTTAATCTCCTCTTTTCCAAACTAAACATACCCAGTTCTTCCAGACTTTGCTCATATGACTAGTGTTCCATCCCTTTAATCATCTTTGTTGCTTGCCTCTGGATCCTTTCCAGTTTCAGTACATCCTTTTTATAAATGGTGACCAAGATTGGACACAGTACTCAAGCTGAGGCCTAACCAGTGTTGGGTAGAGTGGTACTATCACCACCTCCCATAACTTGCATGTTAGGCCTCTGTTAATGAAACCTAAAATTGCAGTTGCTTTTTTTGCAACAGGATCGCATTGCTGACTCATGTTGAGATGATGAGCCATCAGAATACCCAGATCCTTCTCAGCAGTGCAGCTGCCAAGCCAGTTTCCCCCCATTCTGTACTTGTGCATTTGGTTTATGTAGCACTTTATATTTGTTTGTTGAATTTCATTTTGTTGTCTATAGACCAGTTCTCCAATTTATCAAGATCCCTCTGAATTTTAGCTCTATCCTCCAAAGTACTGGCAACCCCCCTAGGTTTGTGTCATCTGAAAAGTGAAGAGCCCATGTTGTAGTTAAAGTACTGCACAGGATCTTTTCAGGGGGGATAAGGCAAAGCGCCACATTTATTGGTAATATAGGTATCAATCAACACTGTATCATATGCATATCATCTGTATTACACTCATGCACTCACATACACACACGAGCACACTCTGTCTTGTTGTTGTTACCAACTAGTTGCTCCCCTTAACTGCACTCGCCAAGTGAGTTAGATGGGGGAGGGGTGGAACTGGGCTTCTGTTGATCCGGATTGATGCTCCCATGTTGACAAGGTGAGACCTGGGATTCTCTGCAAGACATCTCACATTTATAGCAGCTTCCCTCTCATGCAAATTTGTACCAGACACAAAATCTGTATTTGTGTCAGCTGGTCATCTGTGGTGCGTCTGTCCGAGTGTTGTCTTCATGCTGCCATATTTATTTTCAAAGAGGGTGTTTTCAAAAGAAGGTGCTCGCTTCTAACTCCGAGGCCATCAATATGTCTGATTTTCTTTATGAGTTTTATTGGTTTTGGGTCTGGCTTCCATCCTCCTCCAACTGTTGCAGCAGTCTAGAGGTGCCTGCCTTCCTTACTCATTCACTCAACAGGGCAATTGATTAAAAGGGGGGAGACCTTATTCTATAACATTATACCAAGGCTCAGTACAAAGTTTCTATGTAAAGATTTGATGCAGAATTCCTATATCAAAGGCCTTGATACAAAGTTGTATGAAAACAGAGGTTATATATGGAAAGACTTAATACAAGGTTATATGAAGAGGCATAATACAAAGTCATATGAAAGTGATGTAAAGATGCTTAATGCAGAGATTTAACTACACCGGGGTAAGCAGCCTATGGCACATGTGCTGAAGGCAGCACACAAGTTGATTTTCATTGGCACTCTCACTGCCCTGTCCAGGGGGCTCTGCATTTTAATGTAATTTTAAATGAAGCTTCTTAAACATTTTAAAAACCTTATTTACTTTACAGACAACAATAGTTTAGTTTTGTATTATAGATTTATAGAAAGAGACCTCCTAGAAATGTTAAAATGTATCACTGGCACGCGAAACCTTAAATCAAAGTGAATAAATGAAGACTTGGCACAGCACTTCTGAAAGGTTGCCAACCCCTGGTCTACACCCATTATGAAACCACCACTAATTTAGAGTCGCACACTGTAAAAACAGAGTTTTTTAAATTCCTAAATAACCCAGTTTCACTTGAGAGAGACCAGGTGAACCAACCTCTGTTGATAGAAGGCAGAAGCTTTCAAACTTCACAGCACTCTTTTTCAGGTCTGGAGAAGGAAACTAGGTTTCAGTTTTACTTCTCATTTATTAAATTTGGGTGCTTAGGATCATAAAAACATCTCAGAAAGCCTCATAAGAGATACTATAAGTCAGTGGCCAGACTTTCCTTCTTACCACCCCAGCAGATATTTTTACGCACTTAGTTTTTATAAAGTCAACACACAGATTTCCTGGATTTGTGGGAGTTGTTTAAAGTGGGATGGAAATAAACTTCCCATATCCAACCACAGATAACGTAATTTCATGATAAACCCCTCTAATGATTAGATAGTAGATGAGTTGTCCTAGGCTTTAAAGCAGATTGAAATAACATGGGTTGAATAGGACTTTTTCACCAGTTATTTCTTGAGCAGATATTGGTTCCCATCTTCCTTTCACTGCTACTTTCTTTGCATGTAGAACTGTTGCTGCCTTTTACTTTGGAGAGATGAATAATCCCACATCAAACGACTTCTCAGGTTTTAAAGTGGAGAGAGGAGTGAGAGTACTGGGAATCCAGCTCTCCACTCTATAAATGCAAACTATTACCCCCCCATTTTCATATCAAGAAGTTTGGTCTTTAATTTCTGTAACAGGCCCCAAGGAGCCTGCAGAGGATTGTGCCATGAAGAGAACCTTTTGGAAGGTCTTTAAGGGACCGTTTACCAACAAAGTTTCTTGGCCTCAGCATTGTTCGGGTTTTTCTGGGACACATCCTGAAAGGTGCCAAGGCTCAGAAACGAAATGAATCTGACGACAGTAGTGGATGTTAAGCCTCTCTCAGGCGTTCCCCATCTACATTTAGACAGTCCCTTTGCCACATGGGGAAGTTGGCATTATGGACGAGGATAGTCCTTTCAAATTAAGTGTTTGTCACCATCAGTGCATTTAAACAGCCTCCTGTTGTGTAAGTCGCCTGCTGTACTGTACCAACCTCAGTGACCATTCAAGTTTTAAAGGACAGGCTGGGCTGACCAGGGTCCACTTTTGCATGATTCCTTTGGTGCTTTACAAAAGTCACCTTTAGCCTGAAGTGTTCACCACAGTCAGTGCAGGTTAGGGCTGCTCTCCTGTGTGAATGAGCTGGTGGCTTAGCAGACACTCCTTCCGAACGTAGCTCTTGCTGCATTCCACACATTTATAAGGCTTCTCTCTAGTATAGACCTTTTGATCGCTAATAAGGCCTGACTGGCAGCTGAAGCTCTTTCCACATTCCACACACTTATAAGGCTTCTCTCCTGTATGGACAGTCTGATGTTGGATAAGGCCCAACTGGCAGCTGACGCTCTTCTCGCAGTCACTACATTTGTAAGGTCGCTTTTGCGTGTGACTATGCTAGTGTTGCAGGTAAGTCTCCCTCAGTCTGAAGCTCTTCCTGCACTCAGTGCACTTGTAGGGCTTCTCTCCCATGTGGATATGGTAGCGACTGGTCAATTTGGATTTGGTGATGAAGCTCTTCTCACAAATGGTACAGGCATAGGGTCTCTCTCCTGTGTGGACTCGCTGATGGGATATCAGGACAAACTTCTGCCGAAAGTTCTTCCCACACACAGTACAATGGAAGGGTCTCTGTCCTGTATGGACTCACTGGTGACGTAGGTGGTGGTTCTTTTGGATGTAGCTCTTGTCACACAAGGCGCACTGATAAGGCTTCTCTTTGCCATGACTTATCTGGTGATTTATAAAACTCATCTTCAGCCAGAAACTTTTCCCACACTCTTTACAAGCATAGGGTCTCTCTCCAGTGTGGATTGTGTAGTGGTTGGTCACCTTGGATTTCTCATTGAAGCTTTTCTTGCATTCCGTACATTTATACGGCCGCTTGCCTGTGTGGATTCTGTGATGCTTGATGAGAATAGACTGGTGGCTGAATCATTTCCCACACACAGGGCACTGATACGGCCTCTCTTCCAAGTGGATTCTGTAGTGACTAGTCAGTCGTGCTTGATCAGGAAAGCTTTTGTCACATTCAGTGCAAGGATATACTTTCTCTACAGCTTGACATTTCGGATGAGATTTATCAACAGTCTTGCAAGTGAAGCTCTTCAATTTCTGTCTTGTGCAGGGCTGTGGTTTTGGCGGGAGTTCACCAGAACCTGCCTCACACGGAGTAGATTTCCCAGGTCTGATCTCTGCAGTGTTTTTCTGTTGTCTTTTTGAGCTGCCCTGCCTCTCTGAGGGCGTTCCAACATCAGGACTCCGGAAAAACTTCTCTGCAGATCTTCCCAATAACTTCTTATTTATTTAAATTTATTTTATTTATTTTTTTAAAAGTTTATTTTCTTGGTCAGCTCCATGCTCACAGGACCTTCACCATGATGCTAATCCGCAGATCTGACGGAAGCCCCTTCACCTGATAGAATCACTCACTCATGCCCGTCACCCCAATCGGGGTATGGGCCACCAACCACAGATCTCCAGAGTCCTCTATCCTCGGCCATTTGCTCTCTCCTGGTTGCAAGAAGGGTGATCGGCTTAGTGGCTTCCTCACGGCTTTCACCACCCAGCGTCATGCATGTTCGAATTGAAGACCCTTCTTTTTCCAGGATAAAAGTCTCTGTTGTCTCTATTGTTGGCGTTTCTGTAGCAAGTTGATTTTTTACGGGGTGGAGTTGCTAGCCCCACACCCAACCCTCCTCCTTTATCCTGACTTGGGACAGGCAGATGGCCCCAAAGGACCTCTCTGGTGGAGTTTAAAAGGAGAGAAGCTGGGGGGGAAATCCTCATTCCACCACTGAAAACATCAGGCTGGTTTGGTTTGGGATTTTTTTTTTTTTTTTTTTAATAAGCAGACGAATTAGGGCTGGGACTCTGGGGCTGACCCGGAACACACAGGCTGTCATATTCTGCTTGGACGGATACATTTTCCAAACCCAGTAGATCGTTTGCATGACACTAGAGTCAATTGAATTAGTATGTACCTGCTACATTAAAGGCTGGATTCTGTAGTCCTGCCTCATGAAAGATGTAACATGATCCAATGGCTGGAAGCTGAAGTTAAAAAATGTATACCTTATTTCCATTCTAAATTTGTCTAGCAGTGAGAGCAATGAACAATTGGAGTGGCTTACCAAACGTCGTGATGGGTTCTCCATCGCTCGCAGTTTTAAAATCAAGATTGGCTGTTTTTCTAAAAGATTTGTTCTAGGGATTATTCTGGGGAAGTTCTCTGGCCTCAGGAGGTCAGACTAGATTATCACAATGATTCTTTCTGGCCTGGGAATCTATGAATGAAAGAATGTGAGGACTCTCGTCGGGACTACACACATTAATGCAGATTGCAGAAGCAGTCCCTGTATAATGTGGTTTAAAGCTGTGTGCAGCTTGCATTCAAGATATGTAACCTGGTCTGGGAGCAGATCTTTGGTGGAATCTGATTCCTTAGGCTGGTTGAAGATGAGACTATTTACCCTAGCTAAGGATCTGTCCCCTGCAGTAAGAATTTCATGAACTTTAGTTTAATTAAAAAAAGAAATAGTAAAATGGTTAGTTTAGTTCTACAAGAAATTTCCTACATATTCATGCTAGAAGAAACAGTCTTATTCTTTCATTGACAGACTTTATTAGGCAGCAAGAACAAACTGTAATAAGGAACTCAAATAAAAACAGATCATAGTATTCAGCAAATTAATTTATAATATTAATACCTCATTCTATATACAACTGAATTATATGGATGAGATCATCCATTTCCCTCTGGCAAAACATAGCATATTCCTTAAGGAAGAACAGTTTCTATATAAAACTTGACATTAATAAACAGATCATGTAGTATTTAGCATTAGTCTAGTATCAAACTTAGAGTGCCCTTGTTATCATCTGATGTGTTCTCCCACACCTGGAGTGTCCCAAGGAATTTACCTTTACTTATTTCTCTAAATATTCCTTTTTGGAATGTGTGGCACAGTGCAGCACTAGTGAATTCCTTGGAGGAAAAAGCTTTGAGTTGTACCTATATTGGCCAATCTCCTGATTGCGTTATGGGGGTTGTGTGGTGGTGTTTTTTTTTACGCTTTAGCATTTGGAGTGGGCTAAGCTGAATACAGAATCCAAAGTGAGATGCAATTTGCATACATAATTGTGAGCAGCAAGGCCAAACAAACTATAAATTTTAACAAGCGCCTTAAGCTAATGTTGAATGTACACTGACAAGAAATGTTTCAGCTTCGTGTTTGGGATAGAATGGTTGAAATTTACCACAGTGTGGCTTTTTTC
The DNA here is from genome assembly GCF_003597395.2 of Chelonoidis abingdonii. Classification (NCBI taxonomy): domain Eukaryota; kingdom Metazoa; phylum Chordata; order Testudines; family Testudinidae; genus Chelonoidis; species Chelonoidis abingdonii. The sequence goes on from NC_133770.1 coordinate 3,745,979, forward strand.
CTTAATTTTTCTAAAAATAACCCTTAAATATTTGTAATACCTGAAGCAATGCCAAGAGAATTAAAATATTTCTTACCCACTGACTTATACATCCTTTCAAGGGGGAGTCTTTGTCACATGCCCTGAAGGTCAGCAAATTTGGATTCTGTTGGACGTGAAGGGGAGGGAAGAGTTTGAGACTCAAGGTCCCTTCAGTAAAAACCCTCTGCTCTCCAACAGACAGGCCGAACGACTGTCGGTCCATTGACTTGTCCATNTTTCTTTTGGCCCAATCCTCTAATTTGTGTAGGTCCCTCTGTATCCTATCCCTACCCTCCAGCATATCTACCACTCCTCCCAGTTTAGTGTCATCTGCAAACTTGCTGAGGATGCAGTCCATGCCATCCTTCAGATCATTAATGAAGATATTGAACAAAACCGGCCCCAGGACTGATCCTTGCAGCACTCTGCTTGATACCAGCTGCCAGCTAGACATGGAGCCATTGATCACTACCTGTTGAGCTCGACGATCTAGACGGCTGTATAGATTCTCAGGCTCAGGCTGGTGCCTGCGGCCTGGGACCCTGTGAAGACGGAGGGTCCTAGAGCTCAGGCTGCAGCCCCAGCCTGAACTCTACACAGTGATTTTCAGCCCCAGAGCCTGAGCCCTGCAAGACCGAGTCAATTGAATTGGGCCAGCCATGGCCATGCTGTGGGAATTTTATCCCTTTGTAGACATACCATCACAGGCTCCCCAGAGCAGCACCGCTGAGCTCCCAGATGAGAGCCACAATTAACAGGCTCCCAACTCTTCCCATTTTAACTTTCCCTTTGAAAAAAACCCAAAACACTGAATTCCACATTGTGTTAATGAGATTCTAGGATGGGACGGGCAAACTTTTTTGCCTGAGGGACACATCGGGTTTCTGAAATTGTGTGGAGGACCAGTTAGGGGAGGCTGTCTCCCCCCAAACAGCCAGGCATGGCCCAACCCCCCACTTCCCACCCCGATGGCTCCCCCAGAGCCCCTGCCCCATCCACCCCTCTGCTCTGTCCCCTGATCACTCCCAGACCTCCTGCCCCTAATTGCCCCCCCAATCCAACCCCCCCCACACCATTCCTGAATGCCTCCCTGGGACCTCTGCCCCATCCAACCACTCCCTCTCCCTGATTGCCCCCGCTGCCCCATTCAACCTCTCCTCCTTTCTGACTGCCCCCCACAGGACCCTGCCCCCATTCAACCCCCCCCATTCCCTGCCCTCTGACCGCCCCACCCCCTGACCACCCCATCCCAAATTCCCCTGCCCTCTACCCAACCCCCTCACTCCCTGCTCCTTTACCGCACTGCCTGGAGCACTGGTGGCTGGCAGAGCCAGCCACGCCACCACACAGCACAGAGCACCAGGTCAGGCCAGGCTCTGCAGCTGCTCTGCCCCAGGAGCTCGCAGCCCCAACACCCAGAGCATTGTGCCAGCAACAGAGTGAGCTAAGGCTGTGGGGGAGGAGGAACAGCAGGGGAGGGGCCGGGGACAAGCCTCCCAGGCCAGGAGCTCAGGGGCCGGGCAGGAGGGTCTCGTGGGCCAGATGTGGCCCACAGGCCATAGTTTGCCCACCTCTGTTCTAGGATATGGATATCCCTGTGCCATATATAAATAACATCATTCCTTCACAGCCCTACATAATCGGTCACCACTCACCTGTCTTGGTGTCTGTAGAGCAGGGGTAGGCAACCTATGGCACAGGTGCCGAAGGAGGCATGTGAGCTGACTTTCAGTGACACTCTAACTGCCCTGGTCCTGGCCACCGGTCCGGGGAGGGGGATCTGCATTTTAATTTAATTTTAAATGAAGCTTCTTAAACATTTTTAAAAACCTTATTTACTTTACATACAATAGTTTAATTATATATTATAGACTTATGGAAAGAGACCTTCTAAAAACGTTAACATGTATGACTGGCACGCGAAACCTTAAATTAGAGTGAATAACTGAAGACTCGGCACAGCACTTCTGAAAGGTTGCTGACACCTGCTGTAGACACTTCCCTTTCCTCTGGCTCCCCTTGATCCCTGACACATGGCTCTTCCCCTTGTTCATTCCTGGACAGAATGTCAGGTTTGGAAATTGCATAGTCTGATCATGGAAACAGACACCAGGGATCATTATGCTTCATTAATAGCCACTGAGTACTTGCTACAATTTCAAAGGACTGAGAATTGTGTTAAACCATTCCCCTTCCATCACCAGAGAGGATTGGCAATTTGAGTGTAGACAAAATAGTTAAAAAAACAGAAAACATCTGGTAGAAGATCAGTTTTGGACCCTGCAGCTGAGTCAGAAATATCCACTTATATGGGGGGTTGTTTATTTAATTTTGTCTGGTTCTAAGCAGGTAGATATAGATTTTCTGTCCAATCTCTGTGTGTATCGGTTAAATACACACAAGAAAAATATAGCTAGTGCTTTGATACTGGTCACTGAAGAATTAAACCCATCATTGGGTATTTTTAGTCTCTTTACATGGGGGCTGTGTAAAGTGGATCAGTCACAAAAGTTGTAAGTGAATGCTGATCTACCCAAAACCATGGGAAATGTAAAAAGCACTGATCATGGAACTTCTGATAAATTAATGAAAATACATCATTACCCAGTGAGAGCAAAGTCTCATAGTTGCTCTTCATCACATTCTTGTAAAGCTCTTTCTGCCATTCATCTAAATTCCCCCATTCCTGCTCATTGGAATAGACCGAGATCTCATCAAATGTCACTGGGACCCGAAATTACAAATGTGACACATTCAGCACCGTCTGCTGCAGTTGTTTCCTGTCACCTGCATCCCGTGACTTTATATCAAAGGTCGTGGTAGAGGTTGGGAATGCCTGAAAATAATTTTTTTATTTTCTGGTTTCTCGTTAGTAGCCAATGAAAAAAGGTCTCTGGTTTCTGCCCTGTATCTTTTTAACAAATGTCCTAATCAGAAATGTCAAAAACACCATACTCAATTTAGCCTCCTCATTGAGCAAGTGTGTGGAGTACTCGTCAAGTTTTGGCAGCACCTACCTGAATTGGGAGTGCTTTGTTCCAGGTGGACCTTGAGTGGGCCTGACTGCTATAAAAAGGCAGTCAGCAGCGAACCAGCTGAGCGCCGAACTGCAGAGGCTAACAGAGGGAGTTTGCCTGGGAGTTCTCCTGGGGAGAGCCCACTGAGGCTTTCCTCTCGCGGGCTTCTGTGAGTTGCTGCAACAGCTGAGGAAGCTCTTAGAAGATAGAAATTATGGAAAGTGTTTGTATCGTTACACCTGCTGCAGGAGCAGCAGCAATTTCGAGCGAGAAGTGATGGCTCAAGGGGGTTGGTTTGGTCCGACAGCCAGGTGGGGGCTGCTGCGCAAGAGCCCATAGAACGAGCCTGAGACACCGGGTCCGACTAGTAGCGCCAGGACTCTGCCTAGCCCGGAGCAGGAGTGGGAGTGGAGCTTTTCGACCACAAACCCCATCCCTCCTGATTCGCAACCCCATGGACCAGACGGCAGCAAGTCCTGAGCAGTAGCCCAGATGGTCACGTTGCATGGAGGAAACTGCACCTAGTTGCAAAACAAGAGGGTTGCTAAACATGTCATCACACAGCCACCCCCCCTTTAGCATCAAGTTTAAACTGCCCCTTGCCGCCAGCCACTCTCCCCCCTTAAAATAAAGTGACTCTTAGCCCCGCCCTTTACTACACAGGGAGGTGCCCATCAGTCCCCTTGCACATGCTCTGCACTGCCTGTACTTATTTGTGACTGTGTCCACACTGGCTCCCGCTCCTGTAAGTGCCCCATTGTGAGGACACAATAACAACAGGTATGGACTGCAAGGAAGAGGAGCCATATTCAACCTACCGGCTCTGGTCAATGAAGTGTGAGTGTAAACGCCCTCACAGTCCTCCAGCAGCTGTCCCACAATGCCCAAGTGACCGCTCTTTGTGAACTCCTGCGGGAAAAGAGGCTGTGGATGCACAACTGTAGACCTGTCATGGAAATGTGGGTAGGTACAAAGATTGCATAGGGGAGGCAAAGAAAGGGGTACCACAGGGATCAGCAACAGTGCCCCATGTGGCCAGTGGTCCAGCTACAGCAAGAGTCAGGATCTGTTTGCAGTGGAGTCTCAATCTAGCCAGCTTTCAGAGTGGTAGCTGTGTTAGTCTGTATCAGCAAAAGCAACCAGGAGTCCTTCTGGCATCTGAGAGACTAACAAATTTATTTGGGCATTTAGCCTGTCCCACCAGCAGCCAAACACAGATGAACCGAATCCAGGGGCAGGAACCTCAGATACGTGTATGCAGCACCCATTCTCCCTTACAATGGTTAAATGTGAAGATGGCACCAGCCCAACCCCAATTTAGCAGGACATAGGTATCTACTTCTCTTTGTTTTACTCGCACAGCAGAGGAACAACAAATAGACTTGTTATCTGCTTTTCATTCCCCCTTAAGAGTGAGGCAGGGAGGGACCATGAGCTTATTTGTTATTGTACATAGGGATCCTCTTCCTGAAAATGCTGCTACAAGTTTACAACCTGTGAAGTCATGCTGTTATTTATTATTACTTAGCACCCACAACATATTAGTCACATTATGGATTTTTTTTTAAAACAAACACCTATGGACAATATTAATGAACTGTCAGACTGTACTGTAATCAAAAACCGGACAGATCAGTGTGACAGAGAAAGTTTATTTATGTCAGCAAGACAATTCAAACCCATTAAAATACGAAGGGCAGAAAATCCTTACACGACATTTCGACCTTAATCTGGCTACTCAGCAGAAGACAAGACTCTGAAGACAACATACGTTTTATTCTACTGTCTGCTTCACTACAATTCCTGGCAAAATAATATGCTATGGCCCAAGGCTTATTTTACATTCTCAGGGCAACCATGGCCATTGAGGAAATTCATAGAATTTTGTCAAGTATCAGAGGGGTAGCCGTGTTAGTCTGGATCTGTAAAAGCAGCAGAGAATCCTGTGGCACCTTATAGACTAACAGACGTTTTGGAGCGTGAGCTTTCGTGGGTGAATACCCACTCGTCAGACGCAGGTAGTGGAAATTTCCATGGGTAGGTATATATATGCTAGCAAGCAAGCTAGAGATAACGAGGTTAGTTCAATCAGGGAGGATGAGGCCCTGTTCTAGCAGTTGAGGTGTGAAAACCAAGGGAGGAGAAAACGGTTCTGTAGTTGGCAAGCCATTCACAGTCTTTGTTTAGTCCTGAGCTGATGGTGTCAAATTGTTGCAGATGAACTGAAGCTCAGCAGTTCTCTTTGAAGCTGGTCCTGAAGTTTTTTGCTGCAGGATAGCCACCTTAAGTCTGCGATAGTGTGGCCAGGGAGGTTGAAGTGCTCTCCTACAGGTTTGTATATGCCATTCCTGATATCTGATTTGTGTCATTTATCCTTTTCCAGCAGAGACGTCTCAGTTTGCCGATGTACATTAGCAGAGGGGCATTGCTGGCAACCGAACGTATTCTCACCAGCAACTGACACCTACCATAGTAACTCTAGCTCAGGAACCAATCCATGCAACAAACCTCGATGCCAACTTCTGCCCACATATCTACACCAGCGACACACCACAGGACCTAACCAGAGCAGCCACACCATCTCTGGTTCATTCACCTGCACGCCACCAATGTAATATACGCCATCATATGCCAGCAATGCCCCTCTGCTATGTACATCGGCCAAACTGGACAGTCTCTACAGAAAAGGATAAATGGACACAAACCAGATATCAGGAATGGCAATATACAAAAATCTGTAGGAGAGCACTTCAACCTCCCTGGCCACACTATAGCAGACCTTAAGGTGGCCATCCTGCAGCAAAAAAATTTCAGGACCAGACTTCAAAGAGAAAACTGCTGAGCTTCAGTTCATCTGCAAATTTGACACCATCAGCTCAGGGTTGAACAAAGACTGTGAATGGCTTGCCAACTACAGAACCAGTTTCTCCTCCCTTGGTTTTCACACCTCAACTGCTAGAACAGGGCCTCATCCTCCCTGATTGAACTAACCTCGTTATCTCTAGCTTGCTTGCTAACATATATATGCCTACCCCTGGAAATTTCCACTACCTGCGTCTGACGAAGTGGATATTCACCCACGAAAGCTCATGCTCCAAAACGTCTGTTAGTCTATAAGGTGCCACAGGATTCTCTGCTGCTTTTATAGAATTTTGTGGCCCCTATACACGTAAAGACATAATATGACCATAGCACAAGGGGGTCCTAGTCCATGACTAGAGCTCCTAGGCACTACAAATAGTAAGTAACGTTTACTGTGTGCCTGTAATGTCACTTCTCTCCCCTCCCCATTTACACACTTTGGGGCAATCGTCTAACAAATGCTGGATAAAAGTTACTATATTTGGCATCTTTCCTGCACTTCTCTGACAGAGTTCAGATCTACTATCATTTATTCTAAAACATCCCCTTGGACTAGGACAATTGCTTATTGGATTGTGCTCTCGGATGTGTTGCTCATGCTGTAATTTGTCATTTGACAGCAATCACTTAAAAAAAAAGCTTTATTGAATCTTAATAGCAAACTAGCTTCAAATATGGTACATGTGTCAGATTGTTGCAACATAACAGGACACCATAAAATGAAGCATTGAAAATACAAGTATCTACATGAAAACATCATGTTTATGGGTTGTATGTATATTCATTCTGTTTGGAAATACAGTAAATGGCTCTGCAACAGTCCTCTCATTGGGTAAAAAGGAGATTGAAATAGTCCTGTTGAAGTAGTCATTCCACTAGCAACAATGTTTCATATTTTATTAGTGGTAGGCATGAATCTAAAGTATGTTTTCAGGATCTGTGTTGAGAGAATAGAGTTGCTTTTAGCAGAGATTCAAGGCACAAACATTTAAATAAGATGTTAACTGAACTCAGAAAAGATAACTTCAGAAATAACAGTAGTAGTAAAGATGCCTAACCTCGCATGAAAAATACCTGTTCATTTATACAGAATAACATTAATTTCTTGGGGGAGGGGGTTAAATTCACATACAAACTATTCGCTTATCCACTATGGGTCCAATCTTGCTCCCATTTAAGCCAATGGCAAGATTCCCATTGACTTCAAGGGAATCAGGAACAAGCCCTATATCTTTGGAAACAAAACATAAAACTTTATCTTCATTAGCTCCAAATGACTTTTTTCAGCAGGATATAATAATGTAGATTCAGAGAAACACTTAGCAGAAGACTCTTAAGAAGGGGAGTAGTTCTCTTTTTGCAAATGTGCTCAGTCCCAGATAGGGGAAAGCACATATTGTGTCATTTACACATCCTATCATGGTGCTTCTGCCTACATACAAGTGCAATTTTCACAAAGTGACAGATACAAAGACTCACAATTCCAGGTTCTTTTACTGGTGTCATTTCCAACCAAGGAAAAACAATCCATTTCAACAAAAAAGGAGTCTGCTTCTTGGTCTCCCAAGATTTTGAGCTGTTGGTCAAAAAATACAGAATGCTCCATTTCTATACCCCTCCCAAACTCATGACTCCTCTAGCTATTAATTCCCATTGGATTCTATAGGAGCTAACCCCTATGGCCTAACAGCTTTCTGTGGGAGAATCTAATTTTATTGCCAAGCCTCTTCAGTGTTCAATGTTTTCTGCTTAACGTTTTATTTGATTACCATTTGTACATCATTTGAACATATAAAGTGCTATCTGACTAGGCTTGGAAGGATTAGATTTTTATCAGTAAATGTCAGAAAATGTCAATTTCACCACACGTAAGCACAGATCAACAAAAAATATTTCCAGCAATAATAACTGCTGTTTACAGATAGGCAAAGTAAGAAAAATGCCAATTGAGAACTTATTAAAGTCAAATCCAGTGATTTAGACTTCTGGATAAGGCTTGTTACAAATGGGCCAGAGAATGAATAATTAAAACAGGTAGAATTTGTTGATTTAAGGCTATTTTGACATGTGATGTTGAAAGTTTGTGTTTTAAAGGTTTATAAAGTTTTAACTTTTTGCATCTCAATGTCTATCATCTTTAAATAATTGTCTGATCCCCTACAATTTCCTATAACTGTGAAAATTCAAACAAACAAAAAAAAGCTTAAAACCCAGTGAAAGTATAAATCAATAAAAACATTTCAAATGCTTACATGGGAAAGTAATAATTGAAAAGTATTTAATGTAGGTTCAGTTGTCTCTTATGTGACTTAGCAGTTGTAAGAAGTCAGCAACATGAGAGCAGACAGCTCTCTGCATACCCACCGTCAAGCAGTCCATGGACCACCTTTTGCTCTATTCAATGTGCATCTTGCAAAATTAATTATTTTAACTGCTTACCTGCTAGGTAATAATACAAACATTTAATAGAGGAAAAATAAGACTAAGAGCAATTAGAATAATAAAAATCTTGGCGAATCTCCCCATTAGTTCAGTTACGTAGGGTTGCCACCTTTGTATTTAAAAATTGGATATTCCAGCTAGAACCAACCTGCCCTAGTCCCCCCGAGCCCGCCCCTGCCCCCAAGACCTGTCCCCATCTCTTCCCCCAAGGCCCCACCCCCATTCGCTTCTCTTCCCTCCTCCCCAGTCACTTGCTGCTTTTCCCCTTTCTGCCCCTCTGCCCTGGTCAGGAGGGACACGCCTGCAAAGCCAGGGCTGGGAGCTGCAGCTGCCCAACGGAGGTAGGAGGAGGCCCCAGCTGAGTAGGAGCTGGCACAGATTAGTGACCAGACACCTCCCCGCCCTCAGTGACGGGACTTTGGTTGTCCGGTCCGTAGATCAGACCAGACACTGTCAGGTCCCCTTTTGACTGGATTTTCTAGTCGAAAACCAGGCATCTCGCTACTCTAGTTATCAGGCATCACTCACCGAAAACAAATATTATTATGTACACTACAATGTAGCACTCTTCACTGTAACAGTTGATCATACAATACAAAATTTTACTCTTTTCCCCTCTCTTTAGTTCTCCCTAACTGCTCATATGTAGGCACAATTGGACAATGGTAAAATCAACACCCTACAGAATCTGGAGGATTTATTTTAACACCCCGTTCCCTGCTCCGGCCCCCCGGCAAGGAAGTCCACATCATAAGGTTTTAAAACAAAAAAGGCACAAAAACAGGTGTTTTTTAATTCTTTGCAGGCCACCTTTAAGCAAGGCGTTTAACAAGATGCACAGGTCTGGTAAGATTTTCTGACCTGTGTTTGATTATGTTTTTAAGCAGATGACTCCACTGTTTTTTTCCCCCCTTCTCCATCTGTTGACGCTTTCTCTGAAATTGGAGCCAGTGCTGCTTTTGGTTTAGAGAGAATAATACCACCACATAAATTTTGCCTCCCATCATTCATGTTGCACAGAAGTGACAGAAAGGAGAACATTATCCGTTTCTGATTTCTCTTCCAGGAGCTCAAAAATGAAGCCTGCATCTCATGTGCTGTAAATTACTCTAAATTGTGCAAGTTTGAACTACATTTTGTCTTTGGCCTACTAACATGCCTTGGTTCTTTCACTGCTGGCACCACTGTCATTTGACTGCACTTAATGGACTTTACCATTTATTTCCTATTTTTAACATCAAGAAGCCCAATCTCTTAAACTGATCTAAGGCTCTGTGAAGCTCTAATTTTTATCTAAAATTATCTTGCTCTGTTCCATAAATTCTCTGGTGATGTGTTCCTCATCTCAAACTTCTCCCACATTTTCTGCAATGATACAGTCTCTCTCTAGTATATAGGTTATAGTTGGTATTTTAGAAAATGTTTTTTAATGACATTTTTGGTATAGTCAATACACTTTTATATGTCTGTTCTCCCCCCTTGCATGAATCATTTTGATAGCTAATAAATTCAGTTGCTTCTCAAGGCTTAAACAGATGAGCTACAATGACAGGTCCGTCTCATGCTTGAGTTCATTTCAATGTTATAACATGTCTTCTTACACAAAAGCTTTTCCTACAGTTAGTGCATGTGTATGGTCCACATTCTCTGATGGATTTGTCGATGACTGAGTGGAAAATCAGTTCCCATAAAGCCTTTGCCACAGTGGTTACAGGCAGATGTTGTGAGTTCGTAAGTGATTAGTAAGTCTTGGTTTCTCAGTAAAGCTTTTCTCGCATTCTGTACATTTATAGGGTCTCTCGCCTGTGTGAGTTCTCTGGTGTCTAATAAGATCTGCATGGCGACCAAAGCTTTTTCCACAGTCTGTACATATGTATGATGATACCGGACTCTTTTTTACATGAATTCGCTTGTGTTTTAAAAGACCTATCTTCAACTTAAAGGTTTTCTTACATTCTGTACATAGGTATAGTCTCTGGTAGAAAAGGATACCTTTGAATTTATTGGAATCTCCTTTCCCAAGAGTAGAGTTACCCGTTCTGCTTCCAGTAAGATTACTCAGCTCTGTTTCTGTGCTCCAATGACTCTCACAAGTTATTCCCTTGTCAGGAGTTTGGAAAACCAGGTCTTCTGATCTTCCTGAAAACGATCCATGCAGTTCCATATTTTCTGGAGCTTCCTCATTATCCTGCACTTCAGTTTTGATCACAATCCCATCATCCACTGGAATAAAAAGAATCCAATCATTCATTTCATCAGCTTGGGAAAAGGAAATCTCCTAAGAATAAAACATTCCTGATCCATAATGCACAAAATGCTTGTAGGTCATATTGCTCCTTGAGGGAAACAAAAAACAGAAAAGTGATAACTTATTGGACCAGTAAATAATGTATGTCACTTTTGCATATAAAATGCCTCTCATAAACTGCCAAGTTTAAATAATTTAGATTGAAAGAACTCCACATTATGTCATCTAATCTATCTCCCTGCATTTTAACAAGATGGTTTACAAAGTCAAATCTATCCCTAGTAGAAGCCATGAATATCACCAGTAATGATGATTCTACAACTTTAATACCCTCAAAATCCACCTTTGCCTCTCTATTGCTACTGACAAAACCCGTCATCTCACTTCTTGATTTTTGTAACCTTCTCTGTGGCTGCCTGGATTCAAACCCCTTCCAATCTACTCAATACAAAAAGCTGCTGCTAGTGTCATCTTTCTCCCTGTCTCTCAAACTGAATCACCTAACTCCCTGTCCCCTTCATTTGCTCCCTCTTTTTTACTGCATTAAATAGATATATCTCCTTTCCTTTAAGGCATATATCATCCTGTCTCCAACATCTCTGCTCTCATTTTCCCCCTACTCCCTCTATATTTCCCATGCTTCTCCCTGTTCTCTCATCTTACTGCTCCCTTCTCCGATTCTTAGCTTTGCTCCTTAGAGTGCCCCTACATCTGGAACATCATCCCTCTTCTTCGCCAAGCACCCTCTCTTGCCTCCTTCAGACCTTTTGTTAAGACACCTCATGGAATTCTCCCTGCCCCTCGCTCCTTACTACTAATAATTCAGCACCAGCACCCTTCCTAAATTATTTTTCCATGTCACACTACCACTATGATAGTAATGGTGGCCATATAAGTACCAAAAGAGATGTTTCATCTTAGACTACATGTTCTGCAAGGTAGGGCATGTGTCATACCATGTTTAAAAAGGGTTATGTAAATTTATACCAGTATGTGATTTTTAATATTAAAAAGATACTAGTAACAATACAACATTTCATCCAAACACTCAGAAATTGGAGGGATGAAAGGAGAGATACTGCCTTAGACCAGAAAGTTCACTGGTTCCCATATCTATAATGAACTTATGAGAAGATCTTGTTATAAAATAGGAATACTTGAGAAAAGACAAAACTATAAGAGTTCATCATAATGGTTTCTCTTGCCAGCTTTACGTCATTTACTCTTCTGAGATGTCTTAATCCATTACTCACCTATGCTGGGACTCATAGACATTTCTCTTTCATCCAAGCCCCGCTGAGCCTTAACACGTAGCTCTTCTCGTGACTGAATATCGTGTTTGGAGACTGAATAGTTTAGACAAAGAATAAAAGAAATTCCTATAATATCTTCTTAATATTCACTAATTATTTTTTAATCTTCAAAGAATTTCACATTATCTGAAACTAAGATGCTTACATTGCTGAGGTAGCAAGTAAACTAAGCAGAGGTAACAGTGTTAAAAATGGTCACCTTTGAGTCTGTTCACCTTTTGGTCTACTTATTTTTTGTCAAAATCCCTGTTTTCATGAATGTCTGTTTAAAAACAGTGGCTTTGACCTCCCCAGGAAAACCCAAGGGACTGGAATTTAAACTCTGCCCCTTGCCGACATCACTGCTATTTGCATACCTTGCAGCTGCAAATAGCATTTTCCTCCCCCTCCCCACACAACTCCTAAGTACTGACAGATGGCACTGCACCATCCCTACAGAGCAACTGAGCATGCTCTATCCCAGAGATGCATGGGCTGAACAGGACTTTCCCTGCAATTGCTCTTCCTACTTGCTGGGGGACACTAACACCAGACACTAAAACCAAGAGCAGGGGGACTCTCTCTCCTATGCTTTCAATGCTCCTACTGCTGACACCCGGGTAGCATGGAGAAGGATGAAGCTGGCTGATTCAAAGGCAGAGAAGTGAGGAGAAAAGAGATGCAGAGCTGGGGCAAGGGGACGAGACAGAAGACACTGGAGGGTAGGAGAAGGCACAGGAGTCTGCCAGGGGATAAGAGCAGACAGGCGGCTGGGAGCACAAGGGTGGAAGGCTCTATACTAGAAAACACTCTCCGAAAAACACGTCATTCAGTCCATTTAATATTCCTTTGCTGTCTAGCAAATACCTGTGAAACCCACTGGCTAAGTGTGTACCATCCCCCTCTAGTGCCACATCCTCACAAAACGATAAAAACCTTCTACTCCTTCCACTTACTCTATTACCTCAAGTGGTTGAGGTCTGTATGGATCTAAAGATCCTAATTCTGCTCATGACCCATGTGGGAGGGACAATATGGTTCCTCAGGATAAAATAAAGGGAAAAAAAAAGAATACTTAAGAAATTATATCTAAAAAACATTAAAAGAACATGAAGGTTACAAAGTCAAGCATGAATGAAGGACGCCTATAATCTTAATTCAGCCCCCTTATGCTTATGCATTATGATAGTCTTTAATTATTGATGATATACTACGTTTTCACACAACTCCTGCCCCATTCCTTGTAAAAGATGGATTGTACTTTGACAATAGATGAGGGTTGTGTTGTGAAAGAGGTTGTGGTCCATAGGACCCCTGTTTCATTTATTGCAGAAGTTGGAAAGTGTGCAGCGAATGAGGCAGGGAATTGCAGGAAGAGAAAGGGTGGCCTCATGGTTAATGCCACTGAATAGTGCCCTGGAAAACTGGATTCTATCCCTGCCTCTGCAGCAGAGTTCCTATGTGATGCTGAGCAAGTCACTTAAACCAAAATTTTCACAGGAAGCTGTTGTTTTTTTTCCCCCACAGGTGTTCCTAATTTTCTGAAACAGCACCGCACATGGGGTTGTACCAATTTAACTACTTCGATAACCCCCCTACCACCCCACAGCAGTTAAGTCAGTACAAAAACTGTACACAGACCAGGTACTGGGAGGTGAGGTGATGTGAGGTGAGGTAGGGAGGAAGGGAATCAGACTAGAAGCAGCTCCCACTACAACTTCATGATTAAAAGGTCCATGGGGTTTGTGATGTAATTCTTTCACCTACAATTAAGCAAAAACTGCCAAGAATGAAAGTGTGCGCCCAAAAGGCAAACTAAGGGGGAGGGGGGGGCAGTTAAAAAAAAAATCTTAGAACTAAAAAAAATACATGCTAAAATATAAGTAATCCTAGAAAAGATCAGAAATGATTTGCAGATTACTTTATTAAAAATCCTGCAGACAGGCAGAATGTTTGCCAGGAAATCAGTTTTGCTCCCTTCAGGAAATTCAGGGACAATCCCAATCACACCACATGTACTAAACCACTTGGCAGTTTATAAATCAGCTGAAAGTCCAGATCCCCTTCAAGAGAAAGAGAATACACACTTAATCTTTCCCATTGCCATTTTTTCTGGTTTTAGAGTTGGCATATGGATTAGAAAGGATATAATCACAAATTACTTAAATACTTTATTCCTGAAATATCCTTTACTGAAAGAGTGTTTCATCCACATCACACATGGAAAATAGCATCTGTATATGTGGCTTCAACATACACAACTAAATAGTGTATAAGCATTATTCACAGCAGGAAAACAGTGGATATAGAGATATTAGAAACATGTCTGTGTCTATCAATCTTCTTTTACAGAAAAGGACGTATGGAGTTGATCTTCTATCACAAAAGGTTTTGGAGCCTCTAAGAACTGGTCGACCAGCAATCAAAGGCTAGATCCACACTGCGGGGGGCTGTCGCAAACAGCATAGCTGAAGTCGGTGTATCTTAGGTCAATTTACCTGGCCGTGAGGACAGCAGCGAGTCGACCACTGCCACTCCCCAGTTGACTCCAGAACTCCACCGTGGCAAGAGGCGGAAGCAGAGTTGATAGCAGAGCAATCTCGGGGGATTAGCTCAGTGGTTTGAGTATTGGCCTGCTAAACCCAGGGTTGTGAGTTCAATCCTTGAGGGGGCCATTTAGGGATTTGGGGATTGGTCCTGCTTTGAGCAGGGGGTTGGACTAGATGATCTCTTGAGGTCCCTTCCAACCCTAATAATCTATGATTTAATCAGAGATCAACTTTATCGCGTCTACACTAGAAGCGATAGATCGATCACTACCCGCCGACCTGGCAGGTAGTGTAGACGTACCCAAAGGATTTGAGAAAACAGACCAGAGCCAGTCCAAGAACTACATATTTCACAACTTCCAGAGAATGAGTGAAAACTTACCTTCACCCAGTGAGATTAAAGATTCATAATTGTCTTTTATCACTTTTTTGTAAAGCTCCTTTTGCCACTCTTCTAAATTCTTCCTTTCAGGAGCTGCAACATTATCAAATGTCCCTGGGACCTGAAATAAAAAATATTGCATACTTAATATCTTTGATTATATCCTGACAAGGGCCTTAAATGAGCAGTCATTTGCTGGATGTTTCTGATGGCATTCATGCTACTGTATAACTCCTTTACAAAGAGGAATTAGATATTTATACTGCTATGACTATGTCTCTCTCAAAGTCAGTATAATCATTTCAAGGTGGTATTCCTTAGCTCTTCACTGAAATCATGACTTCCCAAGCAACAGAATCAAAAGGTAGAAGTAAAGACTATCAAAGTCATCTTAGCCAAACTCTAAAACTCAGTGCAGTTGTTCTCTTCAGCACATTCTTCAGTGTTTTCTTTGTCCAATGTATTTTAAATGTTTCAAGCTATGAGGTAATTCCACATTTTAATAGATCTCACTGCCAGGATTTCTTTTTCCTGATAATCAACTTAAATTTTCCTTTGCTCATTTACAATTCTTTATTTCTAGCTATACTCTCTTGCACCATGCTGAATAATTCCTCTCCCTCTTTAGCATTTATACCTTCCAAATACTGGCAGACTGTTGTATCACTCCTTCACCAATACATATGTTAAAAATATTTTTTTAGTAAATCTTTCCTTATAAATCAAACCCTCCAACTCTTTAATCTATTTTGTTACTCCTTTTTCAATTCTTTCCAACTCATCTAGATGTTTCTGATTTGAGGTGACCAGAGTTGAGTACAGTATTATAGCTGCAGTTTCTTAAGTCCACTTCCTCTTCCATTTCCCAGATAGGAAGTGCTTCTTTTGGCCTTGAATCTTGTGTAATACCCACAACCTCTACACAGGTTAAACAATCTCTGAGGAGATGTTTGCCATATTTTTGTTCCTACAGTTATAAACAGAAAATTTAGAAAATAAAACATCAATGAAAAGCTAGTGCAAATACATCCAAGACTGCCAATTTCACATCTAGCTTATAGCTCCCCTCCCAATTAATTTTAATATTAAAGGACACAAACTACATGTAAAGTTGTATCAATACTTACCCGATCAGTATTATTGTTCCCGTGTGGCCTGTATCCATTAGGTAATATTAGGAGAGAACACTCTGCCTTTATGATTGCCTTTCATTCAAATGGGGATCTAAGTGTTTCACAAATGTTACCAATTGTACGATCTATGGACCTAGTTCTACAAATCATTAGGAAACTATTCCATGAGTAAGCACTACTCAGATGATGGTTTGTAATATCTGGTTCTAAACAGGATCACCATCCAAAACTGATGTACAAGATACTGAACTGAATCGAAACTTAGGGCATGTCTACACTTACCTCCACAGCGACCGATCTAGCAGGGGCTGATTTATCGCATCTTCACTAGATGCAATAAAATCGACCACTGAGCGCTCTGTCCCTCTCACTCCAGTGGAGTACTGGAGTCGACCGGGGAGTGTCAGCAGTCGACTTACCACAGTGAAGAGACCGCAGTAAGTAGATCTAAGTACATCGACTTAGATCAATCCCCCACAGTGCAGACCAAGCCTAAGACACTGTTTAACAGTCCCCAGTAAGGTCTGCCCAGATCTGAAGAAAAGGTCTGTGGAGCTCAAAAGCTTGCCTCTTTCACCATCATAAATTGGTCCAATAAAAAATATAATCTCCCATTCTTCTCTCTCTAACATCCTGGCTACAACAATACTACACACAACAAACAAACACAGTATAAGCTCTATACTACAAA
The DNA here is from genome assembly GCF_003597395.2 of Chelonoidis abingdonii. NCBI lineage: Eukaryota > Metazoa > Chordata > Testudines > Testudinidae > Chelonoidis > Chelonoidis abingdonii. The sequence continues at coordinate 3,762,616 of NC_133770.1, forward strand.
TAAGTTATCCCAAATCAAATGAGATTATTCATACGGGTAAGGATTACTCACTCATACGAGTGCAGGTTTGCAGGATCAGGATCCATTTTAGAGCAGGAAGGAAAGAAGAGTACAGTATCCAGCTGAAATGCCAGACAGAAATTTTTACTTGGGCAGAATGTAATTGCACAAGCTGAAACGGGATCAAGAGAAAAGTACCAGGATATTTTCCGTATTCATAAGTCAGCAACCATGTGCCTCCTAACTGCATAGTCCACAATGTTAAGTAGCAACTCATAGGAAAAAGTGCAACCTACTGAATCATTTATATTTTTATTTCTGGCAGCACTAGGTGTTCCCTTGGAGAATGCCCATCCAAGTATTCTCTTATTATGCTCTCTTGATTTAAGAGAAACAAATAGAATATAAAATATTTAAATTACCTTCAAATGTTCAGGATTCCGGATTCGTTTTCGAGTTTTATTACTTATTCCACCACAGAAACTTTGAGGTGTTCCAACAAGCCAGTTTCCATCTTCACCCAAAATGAATTTTTTGGGAACTGCTTCTTTCAGTAGGCGCCGGTTTTTCCTAACTTTTAGAGGATCAATTTCAAAAGAACTGTCCTCAAAATGTTTAGAACATAGTCGCTGATGTTTTGATGGAGTTCCCATTTCCCGACCCATGTTGTGAATCCACTGCTTCAAGAGAAGTTTGTTATGTAAAGGAAAGCCATAGAAAGTAACTGTACTGTTCTTATATACCCCACTCGTAGCATTTTGACAGTTCAAAGCTGAGCAATAAACCATTGTAAAATGAGCAGTAGAAGCAAATCTAAAACAGTAATAAGATGCCAAGAGGTCAGTTTGAAGGGTTTATAATCAACTATTGCTTTAATATTAAGAGCAGTATATATATGCACCTCTACAATGTAAAATACAGGAAAAGATTAAGTTCACAGTGAAGCAAAATGTAGTCATGGAGCCAGACTTCAAAATAGGACACCTGCAGATCTCAGCATAGTTGACATCTGTAAAATACAAGGAAAAGTCAGGCTCCTGCTTCTTAAATTATATATCGCTCTTCCTTAAACCATATACTGGCATACAGTTTCCACAACTCCAACTACCAATTTACAACACCCAAACTAAAATGTTCCTTTTAAAATAACATGATTTAACATTACCATGCACATCTCCCATATATTAAACAGCCCTACATTATGCATACACAAAAGTACACTCTATCAATCAAGATATTTACTAAGAATTTTGCCATATTCAGGAGCAAAGGAATATTTATAACATTAGGGTTACACAGAAGGCAGCAACGGAAAGGTGATGTACAATCTCCAAAATAAGCGATTCATTTGAGGAAATGTCAGCTTTATACTTGTCAGGAAGAGGAGGAGACTTTGGTTGCACACTGACATGGAAACAAGTCTCAGAGGATCGACATATGGAATGTCCAATGGCAGGAAGGAACTCTTAGAAGAAACATGTTGGAGTGCAAGAACTCAAGTATATGCTGATGCACAGAGGACTGTAGACAACTAGTCAGATATGTACCTACATTTTAAATTGGGACAGAGTCATGTGTGAAGGAAAACGAAATGTCAAGAAAAGCGACTCTAGAAGGGAGAATGTTGGGAATGCATTGTACAAACAAGTTTAACCCCAGATATCCCAGAACCAGTTCTGGGGTATGTCCTTTCCCTGGAATAAGTCTCTTAACCATTTCCACATATCTGAAAGCGTCTGAAGTTCCTGACCCTCTGGTCACACAAGCAGCACACCACCACCAGTGTATTCTGTCAAGGAAAAGCACCATCCCATTACGCTGGGGAAATGCAGGTAGCCCAGCACATCAGTGGGGGCGAGAAGGGGCATAGTGAACTCTCCACTCTGGTTCATCCTGCCTAGGCAGCCCTGATCGATTAACCCAGCACTCTATGAGGGGCAGGCAGCCCCTGGCTCACCACCCTGATGCACTGTGGGGGCTGCGGGGAGTGGGCAAGCCGCCCCAATCCGCACCCCAGTGCATTGTGGGGAATGCACAATCCACAGCCCCGGCGCATTACGGGTCGGGGAGCAGACAGCCCCACTCTATCCTGGGGGGTGGGCAACCCCCAGTGCAACGGCCCACACAGAAGTATTGGGGAGCATCCCCACTCCATCTCCCCCGGGCACCCTGAGGGGGGCAAGCCCCACTCCATCGTCCTAGGGCATCATGGGAAGTGGCGCCTCTCCCCCCTGGCGGCCCCTTCCAGAGGGGCTCCATGAGATTCTCTCACCTCCACTGCCGGGCAGCCATTTCCCCCTCTCAGTCCCTCCCTTCATCACCGACCCACTCCCTTCCCCCTCCCTCAGCGCGCGCAGCAGCCTGTAACGGCCCCGCCTTGCGCACGCCACTGGTCTCTGCCCACAGCCGGCCAATGGGAAACGACCACTCACCACGAGAGCAGGGAAAGGTTATGATAGGCCGCGAGGGCAGCGACCAATCAGAATCGACGCCAGCTAGGACGGATAATGGGGGCGCCAAGCCCCCTGCCACACTAACCGGGCTAGCGAACGCCAGCTCCAAGCTTCAGTCTACCAGGACGGCATCATCTTCCGTCCTCCACTTTGATTGGCCAACCTGTTCCGGCGCCCGTCCTCAGATTGGTGATCGACGGTCCCGAGGAACCAATCAGCCTCTTTATTCCTCCACTCTCCCCCGGGAGTCTCCTCTCCAAACAACAGGGGTGGGCCGCTCCCACATTGGCCCGCAGCTGGCAGGACACCTAGTTCTGATTGGTGGAGACTCCTGTCGACCTTGCTGAAGAGCCCTTGCAGGGAGAGAGCGGGGAGCTGGTGCAGGGCGGGATCCTATGCTCAAAAACCGCGGTGCGAAGAACGGGGACTTGCTGTTAGTCCTCCCGCCCCACCGCTAAACTGGCTGGTTGGTCGGTGGTATTACCGCGCCACCAGAGAGTGCTTGCCGCCCGCCGCGCCCCCAGACACGGCCCCATCCTGCTCTCCCCAGAGCTCCCCCCGGTGACACTCAGCCCCCCCGACCCCAGATCACACTCAGCCCACACACACCCCTCCCCAGAACTCACCTCAGTCACACCCAGCCCACTCCGCTCTCCTCACAGCTCCCCCCAGTGACACTCAGCTCCCCTCGTCACACTCAGCCCACCCCCCCGCTCTTCCCTGAGCTCCCCTCATCACACTCAGCCCCCCCAGCTCCCCTCAGTCACACCCAGCCTGCCCCCCAAGCTCCCTTCAGTCGCAGCCAACCTCCCAGATCCTCTCGGTCACACCCAGCCCACCCCCAATCCCGCTCTCCCAGAACTCCCCTCAGTCGCCACCCAGTCTGCCCCCCAACTGCCCTCAGTTGCACCCAGCCTGCCCCCCAGATCCCCATCACATCCAGCCCCCCAGCTCCTCTGTCACACCCAGCCCACCCCCAATCCCGCTTTCCCCCGAGCTCCCCTTAGTCGCACCCAGTCTGCCCCCCCAACTGCCCTCAGTCGCACCCAGCCTGCCTCCTAGATCCCCATCGTGTTGGTGTCACTAAGCATAACCCTAAAGTAACTTAAAAGGTAATAAGGATATAAAGTCTCCCTGTTTAGGCCTCAGATGAGCAAGAGTCCTTCCATGTTTAAACTTTAATCAACCTAAAAGGCCTGGAGTAACAGCCATTATCAGTTGCAACAGTTCTAATTGGTCTAAAGCAGAAATAATGAGGCCTGTGCACCTTTAGCAGAAGGACAAGATAACTTGCAGAAGGAAAACTTACTAACGAGCTGCTTCGGCCAAGTTTACTTAATGCACCTGCGCTTACGTTAAGTGCTACAGGGGGAGGAAGGAGGAGGAGAGGGAGGGGGAAGACAAAGAAGTGTGTGAGAAAAGAATGCTGCAGCCGGACAGAAGAGGGAGGGGAAACGGGGGCTTGCTAGTCAGCGAGAAAAGTTCTCATGGATATAAAGGAACAGACTGCTTGTTTTAGCTGGGCTGGATCTGAGGCGTACTAAGTCTCCCAGCCCCGCTTTGAGATCTCAAATAAACTCTGCTTGCTTCTCCCCCTGGTGTGTTTATTGGCGCTAAAGCACTCCGGGCACGAATCACTGTTGTTGGCCTTGGGCACCTCCGGTGTCTGCAACAATCGCACCCAGCCCCCCAGCTCCTCTCAGTCACACCCAGCCCACCCCCAATCCCGCTCTCCCCAGAGCTCCCCTCAGTTGCACCCAGCCTGCCCCCCAGCTCCCTGTCACACCCAGCCTGCCCCCCCAGCTCCCCTCAGTCGCAGCCAGCCCCCCAGCTCCCTGTCACACCCAGCCAGCCCCCCAGCTCCTTTCAGTCACACCCAGCCCATCCCCAGTCCCGCTCTCCCGAGAGTTCCCCTCAGTCTCACCCAGCCTGCCCCCAAGTTCCCCTCAGTCACATCCAGCCCTCCCTCCCCCTGAGCTCCCCTCATCACACTCAGCCCACTCCCCTCTCCAGAGATCATCTCAGTCACACTCACCCTGCCCCCCTGAACTCCCCTCAGTCACACCCAGCCCCCCAGCTCCTCTCAGTCACACTCAGCCCACCCCTCCTCCCACTTTCCCCAGAGCTCCCCTCAGTCACACCCAGCCCCCCCAGCTCCCTCAGTCACACCCAGCCCACTGCCTGCTCTCCTCAGAGCTCCCCTCAGTCACACCCATCCCTCCTTCCCCCCTCAGCTCTCCTCAGTCACACCCAGCCCTCCTTCCTCCCCACCTTCCCTCAGTCACAGTCAGCTCCCAGTTCTCGTCACACTCAGCTCCCGCCCCGAGCTCACCTCAGTCACACCCAACCCCCCAGTCACACCCAGCCCGCCCTCCCCAAACTCCCCTCAGTCACACTCAGCCCACCCCCTTCCCTCTCCCTAGAGCTCCCCCCAGTCACACCCACCCCTCCCTCCTCCTGAGCTCCCCTCGTCAAACTCAGCCCACCCCCCTTCTGTCTCCCTAGAGCTTCCCTCAGTCACACCCAGCCTCCCTCCCTGAGCTCCCCTCATCACACTCAGCCCCTCCCTCTCCAGAGCTCACCTCAGTCACACCCAGCCCCCCAACTCCCCTCAGTCATTCCCAGCCCACCCTCCCTCCCGCTCTCCCCAGAGCTCCCCTAAGGCCACACCCACTCCATCCGCCCGCCGGAATCCCCTTCAGTCACCTTCAGCCCACCCCCATCACTCCAGAAGCTCCTCATTCTATACCCTAGCACCCCCTTTCCCACTCTCCCAGTCCCCCCCCTCGAGTCACCCCCAGCCCCCCCGCCCGAGCTCCCCTCATTGGCACCCAGCCCACCACCAAGCTCCCCTCAGGCACACCCAGCCAGCTATCCCTGGAGCTCCCTTCAGCTCTGGCCAAGCCCCACCCATCAGTCTCCTGCCGACATGTCCCCAGACATGGCCCATCCCCTCTCCCAAGCTCCCCTCAAACATAGCCAGCTCCTTCCCCCAGTGGCCCTCTTCTGCCTCCAGCAGACCCCTCCCCACTTTCAGCTCATTACCCTGCAACCCAGAGCCCCCACCCCACCCCACTCCCCAATCAACCAACCTGGAGTGCTGTGACCCCACTGCAGCAACCTGAGAGTAAATGTGAGACCACTATTCTAGGCAAGGGAATAGGGGAGACCAAAGTGCACAGTGGTGTGGAAACATAGAGGGAGCATCTGACGGGTTCAGTCACAGAGATCCCGTTAAGACTGTTCCTTGATGTGCTGAGATTACCTCTGAGCCTGTTTTCTCTGCCAGTTTGGGACTCCAGAACCCTGCCTTGTTGAGCCAGACACACTAGCCAGCTGCAAACACAGTCCCAGGTCTGGTCCACACCCAAAGCTGCAGACTTAACTGAAAACAGCTTAGCAAGTACTCCTGTCTCCAGCACCCAGAAACCCAACTCCCACTGGGATCTAAACCCCAAATAAATCCATTTTACTCTGTATAAAGCTTATACAGGGTAAACTCATAAATTGTCCCCCCCATAACACAGAGTCATCCACAGCTGTTTGTTCCCCCAGGTATTAATCACTCTGGGTTAATTCATAAACAAACGTCATTAAGATTTAAGTGGTTTCAAGTAATAACAGACAGAACAAAGTAAGTTACCAAGTAAAATTGAATAAAAGATTGCAGGTCTAAGCCTAATAGATTAAAAAATTGATTACAGATGAAATCTGACCCTCAGAGATGTTCCAATAAGCTTCTTTCACAGACTAGACTCTTTCATAGTCTGGGACCAATCCTTTCCCCGGTACAGACCTTGTTAGTGCCAACAGGCATCTTGGGTGAAAAGCAGGGGATTCCACATGCCTGGAACCCCCCTTTGTTCTCTTCCACCCCCTTTCAGATCTTTGACAAGACGGGAATCCTTTGTCTCTCTCTGTTCCCACCCCTCCTTCTAAATGGAAAAGCACCAGGTTAAAGATAGATTTCAGTGTCAAGTGACATGTTCACAAGTCCTGTGAGCCCCCCTCCATTCTTTCAGGACTGGCCCGTACATAGGCAGTGGAGGCTTGAAGGTAAACAAAGCCATCTACCGACAGTTGTTCTAGTTCAGTGGTTCCCAAACTGGGGTTCATGAAACATTACAGGGGTTTTCGGGGAAATAATTCCCTAATGGCGGACAGAACTGTCCCTAGGAACCCCAGGCAGCACAGGGCCAGCAGCCCGGAGCCCCTGGACTTCCAAGAGCTAAGCAGATCACAGCAAGCATATCTATCATGCCGAGATTTAAACTTCAAGACTCCTTATAAGAAATGGAAAGGGAGGTGAATATTTTTTTCTGTTTTTTAAATTAAATAGGCAGCTACTATTGTTTTTTAAATTATGAAGAACAAGTTTAAGCTTTGTTGTAACGTGCGCTGTTTGCCTGGACTGCTCAAGACCTGAATGCTTGTGTAGGAGGAACTCTTTTGAGTTGGCTTCTTAAATACCTTCATGCTGTTTCACATCTGATACTCCTTGATGAAACATAGGAGCCTTGTCTTAGAAGAGGCTTATTCAAAGTGATACAAGCTACGAAGTGAGATCTTGGAAGAGTGTTGCCGTTTTCATAATGTAATAATACTATAATGATAAATAATTAATAATAAATAATGTGTAATAAGCATATCATAAAACAAATTTTATATTTCCAATATCACTGCTTTTATAATTTATACTCAGGTAATGGATAAAATCCCTGGAAATATTCATTTTTAAGGGGGGAGTTGCGAGACTTGGCGTGCTAGTGAAAGGGGTTCACAGGCTGTTAAAGTTTGGGAACCACAGTTCTAGTTAATGGGAGCCATCAAAATTCCAAGCCACCATTAATGGCCCACACTTTGCATAATTACAATAGTACTTCAGAGTAATACTTCATATTTCTAGTTTTAGATGCAAGAATGGAACATACATACAAATAGGATGAGCGCATTCAATAGATTACAAGCTTTGTAATGATATCTAACAAGAGACCTTTTGCATAAAGCATATTCCAATTACATCAGAGTCACACTTTAAAACATTTTTATAAAGTATTATGGAATGTAACATCACAGAATCATATCCAGCTCTTAGCAACTTTCCCTTCTGTCTAACCCCCATTTTTTCTTCCTGGTGGTACCTCCTCTCCCTGTTCGAAAATATACCTGTAAATCTTAGAGCTGTTCAGTCATCAAGTTGTTTAACTAAAGGCACCATTCATTTGATTGTAGCACAGAGACGGTAGATACCTTTAAAAGCTTGGTGAAAGATGTATTTTTTTTTATTTCATAAAATGTGAAAGGACACGATGTCATAAGTACCTAAGATGATGATGTCAGGGACACAGAAAAGGAAATAAAAAGCTCATGTAATGACTGCAGTGAAGAAAGATGTAGCTACGATGAAAAAATACTTAAAATATGTTAACAACCCGTGCAGTAGTAGCAGCAAGACGGTCGCAGCAGAGACATCAGATGAAAAATGTATAGATGGTCCACAATTCAACGTTTAAGAATTATCACAAGAAAAACAAAGATCCAAACAAAACAGAAATTCTTTATCCAAACCAGAATAACGACAATGCCACTAGTGACAGAGATTAAATGATTCCTATTATAACCATTGGCAATACCATTTATGGTCCAATCTAACACCCAAAATTCAAGATCTGCTAGTGATCAATGGTCCACCAAAAGTAAAAGACATGGATTTTCCTCTGGATGAGCAGAATCGCCATTTTTCTATGTTTTTATTCAGAAAACTTGAAAACAACGAAGTGTTGAAGTGGAGCTGGCTGCTTTACTCGGATTCCACTAACAAGGTTTTCTGTTTTTGCTGCAAACTCTTTGACTTGAATCCAAAAATCATCCCTAGCATTCGAGGTGTCGAATGATTGAAGAACATGTCTCAGGTTCTCATGCATCTTGAAAAGTCGCCTAGTCATTTCAGTTCCTACCAAATGAGGGTCAAAGCAGAGCAAAGGCTAAAACTGGATAATTGCATGAACAAGAGACAAAACACTGGGAGGCTTATGACAATAACATTTTATCTTTCTAAAAATAACATGGCTTTCCAAGGTTTATCTGACAGGCTCTTCACGAACTTCCTAGGTTTGGTGGAGTTACAAGGAAAGTATGATGAAATAATGAAGGAACATTTGTGACACATACTTTCCGGGGAGGTGATGAATCACTACTCTGGAAAAACAATTGAGAATGAGATAACTGAATTATTGGTGAAGAAAGTGTTCCAAGATAATGAATTATTGGTGAAGAAAGTGCTGCCAGATATTCTTAAAAGTGCTAAGTTCTACTCCGTTATATTGGATTGCACTCCAGATGAGAGACGCAATGAAAAGATGTCTTTCACTGTTGGGTTCCTTTATTAGTTTTAAAACAGTGGATGAGTCCACAGGGGAAGCACTAACTGATACTATACTTACTACTCTGAAGGAATGCAACCAATATCCAGGGCCGCCCAGAGGACTCAGGGGGCCTGGGGCAAAGCTGGGGAGCTGTGGCGCTTGTACTCACCCAGCGGCGGTCCAGGTCTTCGGAAGCATTTTGGCGGTGGGGGGCACTTCAGTCACTCCCCGTCTTTGTCAGCACTGAAGGGCCCCCTGCTGCCAAAATGCCACCGAAGACCTGGAGCAACTGAAGGGCCCCCTGCTACTGAAATGCTGCCGATGACCCAGACTGCCACCGGGCCAGGGCTTGCAGGGCCCCTGTGGGGCCTAGGGCAAATTGCCCCACTTGCCCCCCCCTGGGCGGCCCTGCAAATATCCAAGACTGCCGGGGCCAGGGTTATGACAGCAGTGCAAACATGAAGGGGAAAAACAAGGGTGTACAGGCAAGAATCCTTAATCAAAACCCAAGAGCATTTTTTGTTCCATGTGGATGCCACTCACTTAGTCTTGTGGTGGGGAATGCTGCAATATCTTCACTGGAGTCCATCTCCCTCTTTGGCATTCTGCAAAGGAGCTACCTTCTAGTTCTCTACCTCTGTTCATCATTGGAAGATTCTCACAGATCATGTCAATATCACTATGAAGCCAATATATGAAACACACTGGGAGCGCAGAATTGACATTGTTAAAGCTGTTGGATACCGAACAGCTGAAATCCACAATGTCTTCATCGCATTGGCTGAATCAGAGCAAGTAGATGCTGGTGTCCCTCCTGAAGTACTCACTCTGGCATGTGAACTAACTGAATTCAAGTTTCTTGTCTCCATTGTTGTGTGGTACAATGTCCTTTTTCAAGTCAATGTGAACAAAAGCAAGAAAAACTTCAACATTGTTGCAGCCATAAACTTGGTAAATGCTTGCTGTGACTATATTGTAAACTACAGGGAAGTCAGGTACAAAGGAGCTGACAACAGCTACAGAAATAGTTGAAAATCTTGGTGTTGATATAGAGTTTAAACCACCCCCACGTGTTCATCGTTCAAAACATCAATTCAGCTATGAATGTGAAGATGAAACAGTTTACAATCCAGAAGTCAAGTTTAAAATTGAATTTTTCAACCGGCCTTTAGACACTGTTGTCTCTGGAAGAATGGTTTGAGCAAATGAATCAACAGGTGAACCTTTGGGGCTTTCTATATAACATAACACGACTCCCTGACAAAGAAACTTTGATGAAGCACTGCGACAACCTTCATAGTGCACTGAGATATGGAGAGAGCTCTGACATTAACGGCAGTGACCTCTGCAAAGAACTTGGCTATCTCCAAAGTCTGCTTCCAATGGACTGTAGTGCTCCTCAAGAAATTCTGCAATTTATTTACAACAATCAACTTAATGACAACTTCCCAAACACACGGATAGCACTCAGGATCCTGTTAACCATATCTGTAACAGTGGTGTGCAATGACTGGAGCTTCTTGAAGTTGAAGCTCATAAAAACATATTTGCGATCAACCATGGGAGATGACAGACAATCTTCGCTGGCCATCCTGTGTATTGAGAATGCTGTGACTCGAAATATAGACCTGCCATAAGCAATATAGAATTTGCGGCAGCAAAGGCACATAGAGTTGCCTTCTGAGTCTTGGTAAACAAAGATTGTTTTGTTAATTTAGTTTAGTGTTTGTCATTTAGCTATGTTATTTTACATAATTTATTTGAATAAAACTGAATTGTCTTTTGTATTTTTTAATAAATTATAAAAACTTTTGAGATTACAGCTTTATTTCTGAAACTTCTGTTAATATCACTACATAACTTAACTCAAAGGGCACAAAAATTCAAGTTTGCCTAGGGCGCCATTTTCTCTAAGGTTGGTCCTGTGAGAGGACACACTGCCGACCGCAAGGAAGTATGAATATGAGGTACAAGATATGGCTAGATGGCTGGCAAGTAAACCTAACCCACCCTCTCCCTCAACTCTGTCGGTCTGGCCACATCTCTCCCACCATATTACCACTCTCTTAACTACTCTCTCTTACTATCTCCCAACATAAAGAACAGAAGCACCTCTCCTCCCCCCGTCCTAATCCCAAATGAATGCCTCTTTGGGCTCAAATAACTTGTTTCCCTCTGTGCAGGGGTGGCTGTCTCACCCCTAGGAGAGAGTGGGTTAGGGCAGGCTAGAGCAGCTGCGCTAAGAGGCAGACAATCAGGGAAGGCCTGTGGGAGAGTCAGTGAGGGCTGAGCAGGAGGTGGCCAATCAGGGCCAGGCTCAGCCCTATATAAAGGCTGCCTAGGAGAGGAACAGGTAGTCTCTCCCAGACCTCCAACAGGGAAGGTCTGTTTTCTGGGCTAGAAGACCAGAACTACGGATAGCATAGTGTTGGGCAGGCTCAGGGGAGCCGAAGGGAAGGGCTTAAAGGGTCAGAGGAGAAAAAAATTACTGGGTTTCACAAATCAATTGTTTTTTATTTTTTTAGCGGTGATATTTAAAATCATTATTAGCACTCTGGTTTGGGGCAGCTATCTGTGTGACATGTCTTACACCTTTTTGGATGCAACAGGAGATTAACATACAAAAATCATTAGGATTGTAAACAGCATAGTTAGGCCTCCCTGAAACAACCAGTTTTTTATGCCACAGAAATTGAACAGGTTACTTAGCCACTTTCATAAAGAACTCGGCTCTACTTGGGGAAGATATGTGATTTGTTCTAAGTGGCTAGCGCGATTTATTACCTTATTGGTATCGTCAGGTATAAACAGACAATACTGTTTTTAATGAGAGCACAGGTCCCTCCGTTGGCCGCCAGCCCTATGTCCAATGCCTGACGGTTCTGGATGCCACCTGTTGGATTGCCCCCGTTTCTTTGGCCAGGGTTCTTAAAACTTTTTTCAGTTTTATTTGCCATTATTTTAACTATTACTTGTAACCTCAGGAGCTTTTTTTTTTTTTTTTTTTTTGTATTACTCCCCCAAGTGGGAATATAGGAACTGCCTATAGCCTCTTCCCCAGGTGTCATTACTGTTCCATATTGCACTATAATAGCAGACAAGGTCCTCCAGTGAGGTCTGTGGAATTGAGTGGGATAACCAGGACAGGAACACCAGTTTGTGAGTTGGGCTATGGGCAATGTGGCTGCAGACTCAGCATTTAGAAATAATAAGGGTCTGAGCTATCCACACTTGCTGTTTGGATAAAAAGAATTGTAACCGTAATGGACTCCCCAGACCTTAGACCCAGCAGCCGAGGAACAGCACCACCAGAGGTGCATGTTGGCAGGGCGGCCCTCTCTGGTTCTGACAACCTCAAACTGAGGGAACTGCAGTCACAGTTTTATGTCCACCAGCTAGCAGGCGCTAGGCTCGACTAACTTGCTCTTGGCCTTGCTTTATGTACTTGTCTGCTTTTGGCAACCCTTACGAGGAGCATAGATTGTAAGGTATTGCAGGCTGTTCTCATACGTTCTTTTCTCTACCGTCGTTCTAAACTGGACCTTTTCAAAATTGACTTGCTGGTCTGAGGTGATGATGGTTATGCATACATTTCTCATTCACACAAATAAGATGGTACTGAGAATACAAACACTTTTTATATTGAAGCAAAAAAAGCATTGCAAATCAAACCTTGCTAAAGTTTTACAATTGATAACCCAAGACAATTTACATGAGACCCAGGCATTTAATGTTTCTTCTAAATTTACTTAACATAGACACAATAGGAATCTTGTCTCTTTACTAACTAAATCTGTTAAAACAGAGTTTAGAGAGGGCCCCAATTTGTAATGCATATGGGAATTACACAGAGCTATTATAGGCTCAGAGGGTTTTTAACATTGCTTGCTTTTTGTTTTGTGCACCTCACCTCTGCTGTTGCTTCAGAAGGTCACTGTTATTTCTTATTCTTTATTACAGCCTCTTATCTGGTTATTGTTACCAAAAAAAACCAACCAAAACAAAAGACTGCAGAATCCTACTATTCTCTCCTGATTTGACTGCCAGGTAATTTTGCAACCATGACTTGGTCTTGTAGCTTTAGCTTTGCAAAACATTTAATTTTTTTATCCACCAGAACAATTTTACCATTTAAGGGTAAATGCAAATCCAATTTAAGCCAAAAACAGCAATTACTGTGTCTATGCAAAAAGGTCTGTCAGTTTTTGCAGGACCACTTTGAATTAAAGAGTCCATGAATTTTAGCTGCATTAAAAACTGCAAAACAATTGTTAACATTATCCCACATTTGTAGAAAACAGGAGTTTGAACAAACCAGTTTGTTTTGTTTTGTTTTTCTAGGAACTATGTTATCTTAGATTACCTTTTAACAGATGATTTAGTTTGCCACAATGCCAAGACGACATAACTCAGCTTTGCTTTACAGTAAGCTGACACTGTGTTTGTTGTTCATGCCAATAGTAATATGTGATTATGCGTAATACACATTATTTCTTTCCTTAACATTTCTTTACACACTGCTTTGTTTTTGCATAGCTGTATATATATATGGATTATTTACAGGCATTCTTCTGGAAAAGGGCCATTCCCACTTCAATGGCTGCAAAGAAACCAAGAACTCTCTCTTTAACATGGTCCCCTATTAAACACCATAAACCATTTCACCAACAAAGTTTACTGCTTAATTCTTTCCATCCTCTGACAAAATAGTTAACATTTTTCACTCTCTTTTCTTATAATCACTGTTATGTCCAAAATGACACCTTTCTATACTATAACTTTTTTAAAAACATTCATACCATTTTAAGTATTGTTCCAGGGGTTTTGATCTTAGCCTCGCACTTACTTTTTTCTTATTCCTGACACTATTTCCCTTAGGGCTTTCAACCTGTTTTTCAGTTTCTTTATCTGTTGCTTGCTTGTCTGGGCCCGATCCTGCTTTTTCCAAGTAACCCGTTTGTGAGTGCTTATTGTGGTCACTTCACAATTTTGAAAGAAATGTTCAAGGAAAGGGACAGGAAGGGTGGGGGCTAGTTGAGAGCCCTCCCCCCTTGCTGAATTGTTAGTGGAACACTAAAGAATCAGTTTTTGAGGCAGACAACAAAGGGGAACAGAACAAGGGCTTTTTGTCCTTTTTTACAATGAGATGGGAGTATGAAGGGGTTGGGATCGATCCGGGAGTTTGGAGAACGGGGTAAAGGGGAGCGCTCAGTCTGGTGGTGGGAGAGGAGGCTTTTAATAAAGCTTTTAACTTATTATTTGAATAATTGAGAGAGAGGCAAGTTTTGATTTTGTCCACCTACGATTTGCCTCTTCCCACCACTGCATGAAACAGTTAACCTTTTTGGATTTCACCAGATGGCCAAACCTCTTCACTGGCGGCTAGTTTTGATTCCCTGCACCCGTTTATGCTCGGAATGGTCTCCTGGCCAGTCGGCGACCTGAGCAGTTCTGGCCCCGAAACTGTATAGTCTCTTCAAACTCAAACCGAAAGGTCGTACCACCCACAGTGAGGTCTACACCTCGAAACTCTCTCTCTATGTTCCCACTCATGTTTGTAGGAATCCCGCCTGATCTGACATCAGTGGAATCTTGGTCAAGTAACATTTGATTACTCTGTTTTTTTCCAGACTGTGGACTTTTTGTCTCTGTGTCTCCTCGTATGCTCCGTCCTTATTCATCTGTGCGATGTGTTTGAGTCCGTTTCTAGATTGCCTGGTCTCACTCCAGGTAGGCCAGACCAGGGTTCTGTCTCTTGCGTGCTGCAGTGATTGGGATCTTGCCACCCAGATCGCTAGCCACACTGCCACTTGGGGTAAACCTTGCGTGCTGTGAACGCTAAAGGGCGACTTGAGCAGTAGCCTGTGGCTCTTCTTTATGTGTTACACGACGCATCGCTCTGACAAACCCTAATTTCCTTCTGTGTGTGAGTATGTTATGCGGTAACCGACGTCGAAGCCGGCAGTTCCTCAGAATCCGCTCATATTTATGTATTTTTAAAAGTCGGACTCCTGTACATTTCGTGGAAAAATAGTCTAGGCTAATCAGGGGCCATCCCATAACCTGTGGCCCTGCTTAAAATTTGAACAATAGACTGAGGTGAATGTCTTAAAGACAACTTGGCCAACCTAAATAAATATGGCTAAAGAAGTTAACTGTTTCAGTGCAAGTGGGGGAAGTAGCAAATCATAGTGCAAATTACAATTTGCCTCTCTCAAAATATTCAAATAATAGTAAAGCTTCTATTAAGCAGCCTCCTCTCCACCACCATTGTCAAAGTTAGACTCAGGACTCACAGTTTGCCAGACCACTCTGTTTTATTAGCACAGTGCTCTGCTAATACACCCAGATAATGTGAGCACCATACAAGACACAAACTATCTTATTTATACAGATAAAAGGAGGGGGAGCACTTAGCAAGATAACAAAGGAAGCAGAATCTGATAAGTTTACCTGGGCTAGCCATGCATATCTTATTTCCTTACTTAACTATTACCAATCTTCTGTTAATGTTTCACCATTAGCACCCTTGTTTATGCCTAATGTTTCTTTTCCTGGCACCTGTATTTCTTATTTCTGTTTAAAGGTACATACAACATTTCTTTAATCCATTCTTATTTTTACAATATAATTAATTCTACTTTCACAGTATCCAAAATAGACCATGAGTATAAAACATTGTTATGAGTAGGATCCAGTATCCCAGTGGCCATGAGAGAGACAGACACATCATTCATGCAGGTAAAGCCTTGGTGGGAAGGTTTTCATTAAGGTTGAAGTTAACTCATGCAAAGATCCACTACTATGCACTGCTTAGGAGACTGATAGGCTTAAGTGGCGTATAGACCTTTTGTACGCTGCTCGCTTAAATGGGAAATTTCAATTTTAAATCCCCCTTTCTAAAAGGTAATGAAACTATTGCATTATATTTAAACTATACAGTAGAACCTTTATTTTTAAATTAACTGGGGATTGAATAATTCATAAAACTGAATATCTCAATTAGCCATTGCAGTATGACGTACTATATTGTTTTCTTCCTGTCCTTCAAACCACTGCAAGGTAATTTCCACTGGAGGCATCAGAATTTTAATGGATATTGATTTGTTCTTCAACATCACTTCCACTGTATAATTCCCCTGCCCCGAATTATGGAAAATAGTTGGTATAGCTGCTTGTTTGTAAGATTGATGTACTGTATTTACCAATATTTGTATTTCATAAAATATCACTATTGGAGAACACACATAGAAAGCTCTGTCATGCAGCTCTTACTCATGGGAGTAGCCCTACTAAGGTCAACAGAACTTATGCACGCTAGGGCTGGATGTAAGGCCCAAATGTATCTAGGTAGCTCCAGTGATTGGTTACAGTATCTATTCCTTTAATTGAGGGTAGGAAATACAACATGTTCTGTGGCAAATCACTACTCCCAACAGTGTTAATTTAAGAACAAAATGTTATCCATGGCAATATAACACACAAGATAAGCCATTTGCAAGGATAAGAACAGTAGAATTACACCTCTAATAAACAATCACAACAGCTCACCAGCTAATTAATGGGGTGAGAGAAAAACAGAAGCTAGTCAGATTGAGTGAAAGATCCATATTAACAGAAAAGTAACAAAATTACCCATAAAGATTTTACCAAGACCATGAAATGATTCTTTTCCTGAATATATTTGCCTATACCAATTTTCCATCTTCTGTAATTTGAGCAGAATGCATTTCCTTCACCCACAAAGAATACACTATAAAGAATACCGTGCGCCTCTGTTTTGGGTTTAGCACACAGTTGTGTTGTTCCATGGCTGTCTTCTGAATTCTCCAGCTGAGACTCCCTTCTCTTTAAGTGCAGTTGGTGGGCTGAACTGTTATTCTAAGCCATAATCATTTGATGTAATGCTGCACCTTAAGCAGAAAATTTATTTACATTTGGGACCCCACCCCATGAAGGGCAGAATGCCCTCACAACCTCCACTGACTTCACAAACTGAATTCCCCCCTGTGAGACTGTAATATGAGACTTTGAGTGGTCGATAGGCTGAAGACATGATTGTGAAGAATCTGCTTTTTTAACTTATTTTTTTTTGTTTATATTTTTCCCCACCAGTAACTCATCAATGGATTGTACCAAAACAAACTGGGAAGGAGTGCCATCTGGATGGAGCTTACAAGGTGGTTAATGCCAGAACTAGGTTTTGCCCTGCTGGTTTGTTTCCCTCCCCTCCTCTTTTCTATAACATAGCTCAGTCCCCCAGACGAGGCATCAGAGAGTGCTAGAAACAATCCTGGCAAGTTTGAGCCTGAGGATTTTTCTTGACAACTTTATTAAAAAAAACCTAAAGAAACTCCCACACAAACTTCAGTAAGAGTTTATAAATACAGAGCCAGCTCCTCAGCTGCTGTAACTTAACATCTTCAATGAGCGTAAAGGAGCTAGGAAACGTTATACCAGCTGAGGCACTCACTTGTATTATTTATTGGCTTTCATGGCATTTTGCTCAACTTAACTACCCAGTCCTGCTGCGCCTAAAGTTTTTTTTTCCCCTGAGGGGCCACAGTGCCATCAAAAGTGAGATTAGAGAAATTTTCTTTTATTATATCAAGAACCTGGTGTTACTGAACAGGGCTGGCTCCTGTCTCAGGTACATTTTTGTCCTTCCAGTGAAAGGTAGCGATAGTAATGACCTATAGCTGCTGCAGCACGACAAATGCTTAACCACTTTATTCCCCATAATGTTTCCTTCAAAACCCAAATGTTGTGAAAACTAAGAAAAAGTGTTCTCAAAACCAGGACAAATATCAGCATATAAAAATCTTCAGTGTCCAGTAGTGCACACATCAAACCATATATACAACAGTCTGTAATATGGAACATTACATTTGGAAGGTGGAAAACTCAGGCTGTCCAAAAAGAAATCTATACTGTAAGCTTTCTCTAGTCAGTCTCCAACTCTTAAGGGGTCTCAGCCAGGTAATCTTAAAATATCTCCATTTGCCTGGCTTCAATGGGTTAAAAGTGTGATTTATAGAGGTACTGAATATCGAGAGCTACCTTTGACTTAAGTGGGAGCTACAGGTGCATTTCACCTCCCAAACTCCAGTCCTAAGTATCTTCCGCTTCTCTGAAGAGGAGTTCAGAAATGGGTTCTAAATTTCAAATGGTAGGAGTCCCTCCTCTCAGTAAAGAGCCAACAATCCCTTTTCCCGTTGTAGGTCACACTACATGCATTTTCTGACCTATTCTCAGTTAGCTCTCTCTCACATAGTAACTTGTGAAAAGATATTAATGAATCCTCTCCTTTTCCATTAAGCTGGTCTCTGTGTATCCAGGTCCTGGTGAAGCCTTCAGATGGAGTTACTGGTGATAGGATTATTTTTTAGGCTCATAGATTTCCTACTCAGTTTTTCACTCACCTAGTGATTGTTCCAGCTTCTCTGTGTGAATCTTCTGGTGTCTAAGAAGACAACTGGCTAAGTGGACTGGATCTCTTTCATGTGACTTTTTTGATGCTTAACTAAGCTTCTTTTCAGCACAAAGGTTTTCCCACACACGTTACACTGGAATAATTTCTCCCCTAAATGCCGGCGTTGGTGATTTAGAAGATAATCCTTTCTGCTGTAGCTTTTGTCACATTTGGTACATTTATATGGCCTCTCTCCGCTGTGAATCATTTGGTGCCTAATGAGCCATGAGTGGCAAATGAAGCTCTTCTCACATTGGCTGCATTCATAGGGTTTCTCTTTTCCATGGCTCCTTTGGTGTTTTGTCAAACTTACCTTCAGCTGGAAGTTTTTCCCACACTCAGTGCATGCAAAGAGTCTCTCTCCTGTGTGGGATTGTTGGTGATTCTGAAGATACACTTTTTGAGTATAGTTTCTCTCACATTCAGTACTTGTACACAGTCTCTCTTCTGGGTAGGGTTCTTCTTGATGGATTAATAAATTTTTGTCACAGAGAGATGAAACCCCCAAACTGTTCCCAGTAGCAGTTGCCTGCTGCATTTTTGAATCGTACAGACTTTTCCGTGTCACACTCTGTTTGGGATTTTGCAAACACTCTTCTCCGAGTTTTCCATATAATCTAGACTTGTACACAATGCTGTCAAGAGGTTTTCCAGGGAGCTTATCCTTGTTTGTGCTTCCATCTTTTGCTGAAATAAACATACAATCACAAGAAGGTAACACGAATAAGGAAACCTCTTCTGATTGCAACCAACCAAAGGTCTTAACTAGAAAAATGTTTGTGGCTATATTGTTCCTGAAGAAGAGATAAGCGAGTTAAACAAAAATATAGGCTTTATTACTCAGTAGAACAGCCTGGAAAGTTTCCACTGAAATTAAAATGTTGATGAAAAATAGAAAACATTTGTGAAAGTCTCTGAAACCAGCTCTATTAAAAATCACTTATGCAGAGTCATAGATTTGATCAGCACTCTACAATCTACGGCAAGATCTGTGCCCAGCTTCAGAGTTTAGTCTTAGCACTGGATCAGTAAATACACAAGTTTTGGGGCCTGATTTTCAGAGACACTGAGTACCCACACCTCCAAATAAAATCAGACAAGAATCTGTGGATGCTCAGAACCTCTGAACATCAGGCCTGTAGTGTGAACTGATTGTGTACTGACTAAATTCCTGAATAACAGACACCATTAACCTGAAAGCTTATCCAATTGAGGCCTAACCAGTGCTGAGCATAGCAGAACATTAGCCTCACTGAGAGCTCTGATCCCACAACAAACTTTGTATAGGGCAACCCCATGCGCACACCCAGAGCTCTGGGCTCCTGCCCATAGTGTATCCTTGCTGAGAGTTCATTGCAGGGCTAGGCCCGATTACATACTTGATACTCCTCTTAATAGAGCCCAACAGAGTAGGTGACATTGTTGCTGCTGCACTAGTGTACTGCCACCCCGTGGGCATGTTCCCACATTCTGTAAGGAATTATTCCTCCCCACATCGATCACTTCACCTGCAGCTTTAAAGATTAGTTTTTCAGTGGATTTCAGCAGAGGTGTCCAGTATCTCATGATCACTATATTTTAATCATCTCCTCAGTGTTTCTAATCTCTCTCAGCTTTGTATCATCCATGGATTCAATACATTAAGGGTCCACTACACCTGCTAGGTTGTTAATGAGAGGACTGAATGGCATCTGTCCCACATACCATATTGGGACACCACCCGTTTCAGTCTCAGTTACTTTTGTTCCACACAAACGTGGTGTCCCCTCACTTCTATAGTTGACAATTACTTACACCAGTAATAAAGGCACACATGAAGCTCAGGTTACAGAAAGTCATTTACACAAAGGGAATTAATGCCACACAATTAGCAATTTTCTGCACAAATTGTTGGGTGTTCTTCATTTTGGGCCTTTTCACAAATATTTCACCCTGTATTTGGGCCCTGGCAGGTTGAAAGCTGAATAGTGCTAGGTCTAAACCATATGGGATTCTACTTGATACTGCTTTCCTGTTTGACACAACCATTTCCTGAGTTTTTAATCAAACTTGTGTCTATTTTGTAGTAACTATAGCTAATCCATTGACCCATGTTAGGAGGATGCTTCATCATATATCAAGAGGATGACACTGAATTACTGGGTTTGTGGGGGGACAACTAAAAAGGTCCTGAATTTTCTGTATTTTGATTAATTTAACTTTGCATTAATTTTGCTTTCCCACTGGGAGCATTATTCCGTTACTGACCTGTGCTGGGATCTGTATGGATTTCGTTTTCCTCTGAATCATGCTGCTCACAGACACTCGGCTCTTCCTCTTGTTTAATCCGTGATAAAATGTCAGTTGCACAAATCTGAAATCCTGTTCATGGGAAAAGAGTTACATTACAAAGCATTCACTTTAGAAGTTAGGAAAATGAAGAATTTTGGAATAGTTAGGAACCCCAGATTACATCTGGTCGAGGTTGCTGGAAAGTCACATTTGTCATGCAGATAAGAAAAGTGCTGATAAAGCATCAGGAAAGACATGGTTATAAGAGCTCCCAAAGGTATTGCTGTGTGTCCAGCTTTGTCCTACACCATTTGAGTTGTTCTGATCTATTACTCACCAGTGCATGGGTCTATAGGCATCTCTGTATTCTCTGACTCTAGCAGTACCCTGATGCATAACTCTTTGCCTTTCTCAGTCTGGGATAAAGTGTCAGACTTGGAAACTGCATGGTCTGTTCAAGGAGAAATGGAGATACAAGTATCGTGAATATAACAGTAGCTGCAAAATCTGTTTTTTCCCCTCCCCAAACCTGGCTTGCTTTGTAAATCTCAATTAGACATTAAAATAAACACATCTGCATACCCAAGGTCTTATACAACTTCCTCAGCATAAGGGGGTCTACAATTCCAGTTTCTTTGTATCGTTATGTATTATTTAGCAGATAATATGAGGATTATATTTAACCAAAAGGAGTGAATGCTACAATTGAGCTTTTAGCCTTAATTTCATGTGCCCCATTTATGAAATTTTCTTAAGAAATTTCCTTCTTTCAAAAAAGAGAGACGTTGCCAATGGAGCATATACATTTCTTGATCTGTATTAGTTTGGCATGATACTCCCCAGAACACAGCCGCCCTGAACTCCAAGTCAGAGTTTGGTTCTTTAGTTTAGATGGGAGTTTATTTGGGCATTTAATGTAAAAACAATTTGTGTTAGAACATAAGGGAATCTGGCTGTGTTTTATTAAAATACACCCCGCACTCCCCCCCCAAAAAATAGATTTCCTCAAAATTTCCAAAACAAAGCACTTAGGCTCCAGGCAGAAGCATCTAAGACAAAGGAGTCTGTTTCAGAAAGTTATAAGAAACAGAAAAAGATGGGTGCTGGAGCTCAAAACTGATGTGCTAGATGGACCCACTATCATTGCCTTTATACAGTACATGTGTATATACTCATGTGCTGTATATTATAGGAGGAGCAGGTAGTACCACTTATTGTTAAAGTTACTCAATACTTCCCATTTTAAGACCCTGTGGTAAAGCCTCCTGTCCCAGATCTGGACTTTAGCATCCAAAATCTGGGTGCTTAC
>NC_133770.1:3785245-3907091 GCF_003597395.2 Chelonoidis abingdonii
TAAACCAGTCCAGCAAATCAACCTACATGTAAATACAACACAAAGCATATAATAGCCTATGTACTTTGTTTCCTTTTGTACTCACAGACTTTTAGGAGAAACTTTGAAATAAGAGGGAGTTAGAAGAAAAGCTTTTACTCACAGCAGAGGAAACAACAAAAGCCCTGAGTATACAAATTCCCGCCCCTGACTTTTAAACAATCCAGTTCTCTGATTGGTTCTCTGGTCAGGTGTTTTTCCCTTTGTTCACCCTTCACAGGCAAAAGAAAATTAACCCTTACCAATTAACCCTTACCTTACCGATCTACTTATGACAGACCCTATTTTCAGTTGCTTATAAATTTTGCCAAAATTTTAACTGCTAGGGTTGATGTTTTCCATGCCAAGTGTCTACCTCAGGCTGAATTTTAATAGGTTTCAGAATAGCAGCCGTGTTAGTCTGTATCCGCAAAAAGAACAGAAGTATTTGTGGCACCTTAGAGACTACCAAATTTTTTTCACCACGAAAGCTTATGCTGAAATAAATGTTAGTCTCTAAGGTGCCACAAGTACTCCTGAATTTTAATAGAAAGTTTCAGCTAAAAGATTTCAGCCATTTCCAAGAACAAGATTGGGGGAAAACAGTTTTACCCTGATAAAAATAATTCTTACAACCTTTTCATTTTCCTGCATCTCCTTGATTTGGAGCAAGGACTTGCCTTCTGGCATAGGGTCCCACAGGTGTCAGGGTATGCTTATTGCCACCCCCATGAAAATTCACCCACATTTGACCAAATTATAAGCCTCTCATCAGCCACAACCCTAATTCTTCCCCATAGCACAGTCCATCCTGTTCAGTGAATGAGGCAGGGCTCCTGTAGAAAAAAAAACAGTATGTGATCACTTAATTAAAGATTGTATCATATTGCATATGCACAAGGGGGCCACATTTAGATTGCACAGGAAGACAATTCTGGCATTTCTTAACTTTTCAGTGCTTGATTTTGCAATCTTAAATGTTCTTTCAACAGATCTTTTGTGTGTGAAATTTTTATATATATGCACATATCCAAATAATGCACAAAACTGGCTTTCCTTTCCCAGGTTAATGGATCAGTTCTATGCTCCCTGGCACCATCTGTGGGAAAAGACTAATAAAATAAGGCCCGGGTCCAAAAGTCTTATTTAGAAAGAGAGAAATCACAGTAATCATCTGAGCTGCTGATGGCCACCTGGGCCGAAGACACCAAGCAAGGAGGATTAAGGGAGGAAAACTATTTTCTACATCTACCACCTTCTGCACAGGGAAGAGGCAGTCACCAATTCTGCATTCTCAGAAAATGGATGGAAGATGGGAAAGAGAAAATGCCTCAAATCAGTCAGGACTGATTGAAAGCCTGATTGACGTCATGCCAAGTGTTGGGTGTAGATTTGGAGCATGTAGAAAAAGATAAAAGAGCTCACAAAGTTTATTAATCTTTCAATTTCACTCCACATTTGAGTTACTTTACTCTAACTCACCTGTGCAGAGCTCTTTAGGGACTTTTCTGCCCTCCAAATCCTGCTGATCCCCAACACACAACTCTTCCTCTTGTTTAGTAAGTAATAAACCCTCTCCTGTACAAACTGGAGAGTCTGTTCAAAGGAAGAAAAATTCATATTGTTTTTCCAACATAGAGCATATGCTTTAGCAAAGAGTTCATGAGGGATTAGCTCAAGTTACAAAAGGTCTCAATGGTGTTTGTCAAGAGAGTAGGAAAACATGGATAACAAGAGACCAAGGGCCTGATTCACCATTGTGTTACTCCAGTTTTACACCAGGGTAACTCCATTAATGATTCAGACCAATGGTTTGCACACACAAAATGTTACATTGGGGGTTACATTTGCACAAATAAGGAAATAAACATTGAGAGGGAGTTTCAGTTTTACAAACTAGTATGAACACCAGAAATTCAAAGAAAGCTACACTTAAAAACCACAGAGATTTTGGAACATACAGAAAGAGAGTTAAGGTACCTCAAACAGCCTTAACTCTGCCCCCATATTCTTGTCACTCTGTGCACCCTCCATGTAAGCTAGATCTACAAGTCTATGAAGAGTATCATAAGATCACAGCTAAGTTACATGTTAAATCAGGAACCAAGGGAGCCAAATACATTAATCCTCAAATACAGTATTTTGGTATCCAGTGTCCATAGCTGGAACACCTTTGATCACCTCCACTTTTGTTTGGCAAAGAAGATATAATTGCAAGGGTTTTGAGGATTTTACATGCCCAGTTGCAAGAAGCTCAACTACCATGGACAGTAAAGAGTTGTATGATTTCAAGCCTTCTGGCTTAGTTAGAGGTGGGAAAGTGGACACATGCCAAGAGTCAGGCTGATCATGCAAAGCTGGTCACAGCCACAACTATGGAGAGATCAATCTCTCTCCACAAAAAGAGTTCAAAAGTCTTGCTGGATTTCCAGCATTTTACTGTATTACGTGTGTGAGTTCTTCTGACATATCAGTCACCTGCGCTGGGGTCTGTAGGAAATTCTCTCTTTTCTGCATCTCCTTGATCCCTGACACTTAGCTCCTCCCCTCGTTCAATCCGGGATAGGATGTCAGGTTTGGAAACAACATAGTCTGTTAGCAGAAAAAGATATTAAGGGATAGTATATGGTAATAGGCTAAATTTGCATGAGTCTGTCCTCCCACAGTATGTATGTATATCACTGCATTCTACTGGACGGGCATATCTTTTGAGGGCTGCAGCCACCACAAAATGATTTAGGAGTGGGGGGAAGGAAACAACTTCTGCTACTGCTTCCTCCCCTCCAGTTCCATCTTATCTCCTCCATGGCAGCAGCCACATTTACATTCCATCCAATAGAGGCTCGTAATGCATGTATTAGCCACAAGAGTCAGAGGATATAACAGAGATATTTAATCATTTGTAAGCCTGACCCATGACAGGTGACTAGGGACAGGAATGAAAGACAAGCCTCTTACCAGCACAGCAGCATGTCACAACCCTACTAATCCATGTATCCTTCAGGAGTAGCAGTTAGTGCTCTATCAACTTCCATTAAAGATTTTGAGTTATTTTAGTTCATCCCACTGCTAGAGGCTACAACAGAAGCAAAAGTGTTACTGAAGGCATTGTAGGGAAAAATGCCAGGTGCTATGAAGTTCTGAGTCAGAGACAGTACGCTGTCTGATGCGGCCCTCTAGGCGGCCTCACACAGTGGATAAGGAATTACTCCTACATAGATGCGCTCCATTAGCTCAAGAGGTAGAGGACTGTGTCTCTACAGCTAAAGTAGCAGGGTCCCAGTCCCAGCAATTTGGGGATACGAGAGATTTATAAAGCAATTGTTTCAGTTGCCAGCTGCTCATTAATTTGTTATAGACAGAGGTGTGTGTGCCCCTTCTGGAAGGGTGCCAGAGATCTCCACACACAGACAGATTTATGCATAGCACAAGTGAACGGTTAAAATCCATGTGCATTTTATATAACAACCTGGTCTATGCATTGTGCCAGTTCTTTTTCAGACCCAAAGTCCAGAGTATGGTCAAGAGACCAGAGGCCTAGCAAACAGTGATCAGCTAAGGGAAAGCTGGGGTAAATAGATAATCTTGTTTTGCTAAAATAGGCCTTGTCAGCAAATTGCCAGGTGCTGGAACTGCCTACCTCGTCACTTTCCCCCGCCCATGGAAAATCTATATAGTCCATTGTAATCAATTGATTGGCAGTGTCTCTGAGCCTAATAAGCAAGGTGACACTCCGCCAATGTTGTGTGTAATAAACTCCTATGCTTGGCCTCTACACGGTGTGGATTTATGTCCTTCAACAAGTATTAATCCACCTGCTAGCTATGTAGGTTCTCACACTGTTCCCACCACTTCAGTATCCATGCACCTTGTAAATCTGCACAAAGTCCAGGTCCCATAAGAGGCCAAGGTCAAGCCAAGAAAAAGCACAATGCTTATTAAACAAGTGTTATCTAAAATCGAGATTGTAAATATACAAGTCAGGAACAATCAAAATTATGATTTCCAAATAAAACAAATAAAATCCACTGCTATCTACATACTACATACTACACAGACCACAGTGAGAGATCATGCCATACTCTGTCAAAGAAACTGAGGAACCACCTGATCAGCATCCTATACAGCAAACAGGAAAACATCAAAAAAGAGCTCTCCAACCTGGAGACTCTCATTAATAACCAAACTTCCATAAAAACGGATTTCACTAAAATAAGACAGGAGATCTACATTACTCACTTCACCTCTCTACAAAGAAGAAAAAAAGACTGTTAAGCTAATCGGAAAACTCCTGCCTGCCCGACATGGGGCCACACCTGTGGTACCCTTAAACCACCCTAGCAATAATCGTCAAATCTGGATCCAACTACACACTCAGCCCAGAGGAAAGAGTCTTCCTATCTCGCGGGACTCTCTTTCTGCGCCTGGCCACCCCCACCAACCTATACAGTTCTGTGGCAATCTGGAAAGCCTACTTTCGCCGTCTTACGACTCAAAGAATACTTCCAGGACAACCACTGAACCAGTGCACTTGTTACACAGGTACCCTCCCACCAACCAGCATCAAGTAGAAAGAATCTCACATGGACTCTTCCTGAGGATCGAAATGAGCAGCCTGCGACCTATACACTGAATGCTTCCGCGACTGTTCGCACAGGCAGAAATCGTTGGAAAAAACAACACCGCTTGCCTCATACACCTAACGTCGTGCAGAACGCAGTGCCATCCACGCCTCAGAAACCACCCTGACATTTATTCATCAAAGAGGCTGATAAAGAGGCTTGCGTTTCATCATTTTTAACAGGTCTGACTACCAAAAGGAGGCTGCAGAACACTCTCCCAATACCAATTCTACAGGCCACTTCCCTCGGATCCCACTGAGAATACACTAAGGAAAACTGCACCATCGTACTCAGGACACTCCTACACTAACACCGGAACTAATCAACATACCCTTAGAGCCCCGACCAGTGTTATTCTCTATCGACTACTCCAAGATCCACAAACTTGGAAAATCCTTGGACGCCCCATCATCTCAGGCATTGGCACTCTCACTGAAGGCTGTCTGGATATGTGGACTTCTCTACTCAAGGACCCTATGCACCAAGCACTCCAAGCTATCGGGTCCGTGACACCACTGATTTCCTGAGGAAACTACAATGCATTGGTCACCTCCAGAAAACACCATCCTAGCCCCATGGGATGTAGGGTTCTCTACACAAAACATCCCACACAACAGATGGATACAAGCTGTCAGAACAGTCTCCCTGATGAATGCCACAGCACAACTGGCTGCTGAGCTCTGTGCCTTTATTACTCACACACAAACTATTTCAAATTGATGACAATATATATCTCCAGATCAGTGGCACTGCATGGAATGGCACCCGCGTGGCCCTGTCATAAGTATGCCAATAAGGTTATGGCTAACTGGTTATATTTCTTTTTCAGCTGTAAAGGGGGCACAAGACGAAAAACTCTACCTGACCTACAGAGTGACATCTTCATCAGCTGTTAACTGGATTCATCGGTTTAAGTTCAGGGGTGGGAAATAATGACAAATAATTAAAAAATCGGGGCAAACACTTGGAATGTAGAGTCTCGGGCATAGCCAGATGGATTTGTAAAGAACAAGTTTTTTCTAACGTCATCTTATCTGCAAAGTTTCTTTGATAGGACACCGATCTGTGAAGTACAAAGGAGAAGCGGTCAAAGTGTACACCTGACGGCATAAGATTGATACAGTTCTTGTATTACATCCTATTGTTGATTTAGCAAATGGACGGTTTAGATCGGCTCATCTTTAAGTGCAGACTGTTTTCTTATTTTCTGGATAAGCGTACTCAGAGCCTAGTATGATTAATGGTCTCCCCAATCCTGCTGGAAAGTATAACATTGTTTTGTACAGGGCTTTGGACTTTTCTCGTAAAGGTTTTTCCATGAACACTGTTGGAGTTTCTTTTCCTAGTATGCGCTTAGGGAATTTGAGATATAGCCGGCTAGTGGCTATTTCTATTGCTTTCCAGGGACAGAGTCAGGCTAATCGAGGAAATGATCTGGACAAATTGTAAGAATCAGCTCTGTTCTCTGTGAAAACAGAGAAGTTTTTCTAGTTACAAATCAAAGTGTTCTGCACTAGAATAACAATCGGAGGGGGACATCATACCTTGTGTAGCTAGACTGTCTAGTGATAGCTGTGCAAAAGGATGCATCGTCATGCCTCGACCACAGCTTAATCATGCCTTCTACCGTGTTGTACTTTCCCAAAGAGGAAGTCTAGCTTCGCATCGGATGCATAACCCAGTTGTTGTAAGGGGGGGACAGCTGGAGAAAAGAGAGGGAGAGCCCAGGGCTCTGCCCTGTTGGGTCCCCATCAGGGGAGTATTGCGGTGACTCGGGGGGGGCTAGACCCATTGCAATAAGCCGTGAGAAATTGTAAAGCGCAGAGAAAATATCAACAAGCAGGATATGAGTCTTGGGGAGTATGACTACTATGAGCTAAACACCCCAGATTGTTGGCTGCTAAATTTAGTCTGGGACAGAGAGGACTTTAGGGGCATGCCCACAATATGCAGGTATGTTTATGGCTGACCTTCAGAGAGGACATACGCTTCTTCAGCTCTCGCTCCAAATCATAGAACATGAAGCAGCTTAAACGCTGCTATCTATGCTACTCTAGTGACATAGGATCAAGTCTTTCTCGTCATCTGGTAGTTACGCACTGTGGTGATTCATAGAGTTTGAATTCTGCGCTCTGGAAAAATTCACTCAACCAGTTTATTAGACAAATGTTATGGCCAGATAGTCTAGACCTCTAGACCTGCCATACGCCGTTCATGACTCGAGACCTCTGGAGTTCGACTTCCATCCTAAGTCTATGAATCTATGAATCTAACCCATGGAGTGAGTCACTCTCGAACATTCCACTCACTATATCAACAGGATCCATGCCTGATCTTAGGTTCAGCTGTGACCTATTTGCTGACTCGCAGCTGTCCATCGCTGCGATCGTAGATCACTACGATGCTAAAATTGATGGTCACATTAACACCACCCTAATCGAAACCTACGACCGCTGATGCCACCTTCTTGCCTCCAGCTTCCATCCCGGCACTCATCCTATCCATTGTCTACCTGCCAAGCACTGAGGTACAAACCAAATCTGCTCTAACCCCTCAGACAAGACCAACACGCTACCAATCTCCCACATGCTTCTTCAACCTTGAACAGCAGATCGACCCGCAGCGAATAGAAATGACAGCACATCAACAGTGCCAGGACTTACCCAGAATTCGCCTCTACTGCAAGAACAACTGCAAAGAAAGATTGCAACGATGACTCCATTGCCATCATATACATGTCCCACCATCTAACAACCCCTCCTGAGTGTCGCATGATCATAGGGATCTACAACCCATCCTTGGACAATATCCCACACTTTCAGGCAGCCTTGGGGGTGCAGGCAATCCTCGCCCACAAGACAACCCTGGCCAACCTGAAACGTTATTCTCACCAGCAACTGCCCACCCACACCATAGTAACTCCAGCTCAGGAACCAATCCATGCAACAAACCTCGTTGCCAACTCTGTCCACATATCTACACCGCGACACATCACAGGACCTAACCAGATCAGCCACACCATCACCGGTTCATTCACCTGCACAATCACCAATGTAATATACGCCATCATATGCCGAGCAATGCCCTGCTCTGCTATGTACATTGGCCAAACTGGACAGTCTCTACGGAAAAGGATAATGGACACAATCAGACTTAGGAATGGCAATATACAAAAACTTGTAGGAGAACACTTTTCAACCTCCCTGGCCACACTATAGCAGACCTTAAGGTGGCCCATCCTGCAGCAAAAAAACTTCAGGACCAGACTTCAAAGAGAACTGCTGAGCTTCAGTTCATCTGCAAATTTGACACCATCAGCTCAGGATTAAACAAAGACTGTGAATGGCTTGCCAACTACAGACAGTTTCTCCTCTCTTGGTTTTCACACCTCAGCTGCTAGAAGAGGGCCTCATCCTCCCTGATTGAACTAACCTCGTTATCTCTAGCTTGCTTGCTAGCATATATATACCTGCCCCTGGAAATTTCCACTACATGCATCTGATGAAGTGGGTATTCACCCACGAAAGCTCATGCTCCAAAACGTCTGTTATTTTATAAGGTGCCACAGGACTCTCTGCTGCTTTTACAGATCCAGACTAACACGGCTACCCCTCTGATACCAAATAAAACAGTCATTTGAATGCATAAACATGGAGATAAATGCAGCATGTGCACATTCCACACTGCAGAGCTGGTGTTTTAAACTCTACAGTGTTAAAAACTGAATGGATTGGAATGCCACATGTCATGCAGACAGCAAAGGGAATTGAGACGCTATCACCAAGTTTCCACTAACTAGAAGGCCCAACCACCAGAAATCAAAGGATAAGAGCAAAAGAGCAAAACGGATCTTTACCCAGTGACATCAGCATCTCATAGTTGCTCTTCATCACATTCTTGTAAAGTTCCTTCTGCCATTCGTCTAAATTCCCCCATTCCTGCTCATTGAAATAGACTGAGATGTCATCAAATGTTACTGGCACCTGGAATCACAAATGTCACACATTCAATGCCTTCTGTTGTGATCACATTCTGAGGCTTGCTTCCTTTTATCTTCCATTAAAAAGACTTCCCTCACTTTTGTTTCCTTTGAAATAAAGAACTAAACATATTTAATTGTGAACTAGCACATCACAAGCAGCCAGATCAGTTCCCTTCTTCTAAGCCATTTTATTAATGGTGAATTAAAGGGCCAATATACCAAGTTCTGAAAAAAAACAACCCACTTCAATAGTTCATGGCCAGGCTTTGTAACTACTCTTCATCATTAGCTGGGATATTGTTACCTTGGGAACCTCCCCCTTAGTCCCTGGGGGGAGCCTCAAGATCCAGAAGTTCCTGTTCTTCAGCAGGTTCTCCATGTTCTCCAGCCTCCTCTGCAGCAGCCCGTACTCCTGGATCAGAGTTCCCAGAGCAGCCAACTTACTCTCCAGCTGGTTTCCAAACTCCACCATTGTCTTCTCACAGTCTATTAGTTTCTTCTCAGACATCCCTGTTCTCCCTTCCAGATTCAGCAAACATGCAGCATGAGAATCAACCCTCCTTTCCATGTCTTGAACAGCAGCCACAACAGTCAGGGAAATCTCTGCACTCTGCAGTCGCGTCTCTCTCAGCGAAGTTTGTTTGAGGCTGGTGGGGGGATGCAAAAGTGTTGAGTGCTGGGATTCTAGGTCCCATTTTGGAGCCTGTTAGCAAGGACAGAAATTGGAAGTGGGGCATGTGACACTGATACACCTGGCAGTCTCCTTTCCCCATCTTGTCAAATGTTTGTCTAGCACCCTAGCACCATGCAGCTCCAACTGCGGGTCCAGAGAAGAGCAACAAGAATGATTAAAGGTCTTGAGAACATGACCTATGAAGGAAGGCTGAAAGAATTGGGTTTGTTTAGTTTGGAAACGAAAAGACTGAGAGGGGACATTACAGCAGTTTTCAGGTATCTAAAAGGGTGTCATAAGGAAGGAGGAGGAAATTTGCTCATCTTAGCCTCTAAGGATAGAACAAGAAGAAATGGGCTTAAACTGCAGCAAGGGAGGTTTAGGTTGGACATTAGGAAAAAGTTCCTAACTGTCAGGGTGGTTGGACACTGGAATAAATTGCCTAGGGAGGTTGTGGAATCTCCATCTCTGGAGATATTTAAGAGTAGGTTAGATAAATGTCTATCTGGGATGGTCTAGACAGTATTTGGTCCTGCCATGAGGGCAGGGGACTGGACTCGATGACCTCTTGAGGTCCCTTCCAATCCTAGAGTCTGTGAATCTGTGGAATGAAGGCACTAGGGTTTTACTGTAATTTAAATAAAAATAATATGGAAATGAGAGTCAGGCTACCTTCTTCCCCAGTCATGTACTACGACCAGTAATGAGTATTCAGAAAAGCAACTTTTACCCTTATGGCTATTTTGGCTTTAAATTATGCCCTCTTTGACACACCTATAACCCCCACTGCCTTCAGCAGGTTTTCACAGGTATGAATGAATGAAACATAAACAAGTCTGTTGTTGCCACACAAGAAACAGAATCCAGCAAGCTGACAGGAGCAAAAAGCAGGAACCATTTATTTTTGTCCTTTGAACATGCAGCTGTGGTTTTGAGCAGATCCCTGGAATATGATGGTGCAAGGCAAAAAGATGCAGCTAACAGTGCAGGGGACCAGGCGAAATGTGCAGGGAAAGGAGATGGGAGAGCCCAAGGCTGCTTGCCAGCTAAGCACTGCACACTCACTAGTGGGATTGTTTGGGTGGCACAGGGGTGGGTGGGTTCATGAGGCCATGGTGTTGTTAAAATATGCTCCACATCAGGAGCCTATGAGAGTGCAGCGGCGGGGTGGGGGGGGGTGTCAGTCCCTGCAGCTTGGGGAGCAGCAAAGCCCTGGTCCCTGCTCCCCGGACCATCAGCAAATGGCCCCGCACAAGCTGGAGATGGCCCCAGAGTCTGAGGGCATGGCTACACTTGCAGATATAGAGTGCTGTGAGTTAAACCAGCCTTCGGAGAGCACTGTAGGGAGAGCACTGCAGTGTGTCCCCACTGACAGCTGACGGCGCACTGGCGTGGCCACATTTGCAGCTGTGCATGATGGGCAGCTATTCCAGCATGCAAGTGACTGCAACATGCTTTTCAAATGGGGGGATGGGGTGGAGTGTGACAGGGAGCGTGTTGTGTGTATGTGCAGGGAGCGAGAGCAGGTTTGCGGGGGGGGGCGCTGAGAACATGCTATCATGCTGGCTTGTAAGTTCAGACACCAGTGGACCTCCCCCCAGCATTCCACACTAGTGCCTTGCATGCCAGCTGGAGCTTTGAAAGGGCATTTCCGCATTCCTACAGGCGTTCACAACAAAGACAAGAGTGGCCACTTGACCTGAGGGGATTATGGGGCATTTCCAGAGGCTGATCAGAGCACAGTAATGCAACACCTCCTCCACACTGACAGCCAGCATCTTGTAGCCAAGGCACAGCAAAGCTTAGCCCTCTGGCCAAGGTGGAGAACCAGCAGCGCTGTGGCCAGAGTCAGAGCGCTCTACATGCCTTGCCAGGGTGGATGGGGAGTGAGCTCGGGCCCCGCGGCTGCTTTACTGAGCACTAACTCGCAAGTGCAGCCAAGCTGAGCAACACAAACCGGATCAGTTCGGGCTCCGCCCCCGCCCAGCCGGGCAGCCCCGCGCTCCCCGCGGCCCGGCTCCCGGGGCCCAGCCCCCGCTCGGAGAAGCTCCGGGGCCCCAGGTCTCACCCTGCTCCGGGCCCTACCTGGCAGCGGCCCGTCGCAGGCCCCCCAGTCGGGGGGCGGGCTTCTCCAGCGGCACCCGGCCCGGCGAACCTCCGCTACCCTGCTCCGGGCTGGCAGATCCCGCTGCCGGCTGGCAGAGCGAGCCGCGCCTGGCTACCGAGCGTCTCCGCACGACAAACCACGCGCAAGCACCGTCGCTTCCACCCTCCAGGCCCCGCCCACGCCCAGGCCCCGCCCTTGGCGGCTGCGTCAGCCGGTGGCACGGCTGAGCCTTCCGGGCCAGTCCCGGGGGCTGTTGCGCGCAGCACGCGGGACTGTCCCGAGCCGGGCGATCCCCGCCGCGGGGTCGGGCCGTGTGTGAGACCCTTGGGACCGCTCCTCCGCCGGGCGGGGCAGGCTGCTGATACTTCAGCGCGGCTAGTCCCGCCCAGCAGTGCCGCCCCAGCAGCGCAGCCGGTGCTGGGTGGGCCGGTCGGGGGTGGCGCTGGCGAGGGAGCGGTGCGGCAGCAGAGCAGGCGCTCAGGCACGAAGCCCCTAAACGTGGGCAGATGCCGGGAACGCGCCAGGAGCCGCCGGAAGTGTGGCCCAGTCGGGTGGGGGCAGAACGCAGACCCCTAAGCCGCCTCGGATGGAGCGGGGACAGACGTGCGCTTGGCGGCCTGCCCCCTGCAGGCGGCGCTGTTCTCAGTCGGGGCGCTGGCTCCCGGCATGCACTATGCCTGCCCGCATGGCCGCGCGCCAGCGCGCCCGCCTAAGTGAGGCGGGTGTCGGACCCTGCCAGCCCCGGAGCGGGAGCGAGTCGGCCGCCGGGCACACGCTGGAAGAAGCCCCGCCCGCCCGACTGGGGGGGGCTCAATGGCCGAGCGGGCCGCTGCAGGTAGGGCCCGGAGCAGGGGGAGCCTCGGGCCCCGGAGCTTCTCTCCCGCCGGGCTGGGCCTCGGACCGGGCCGCGGGGAGCGCGGGGCTGCCCGGCCGGGCGGGGGCTGAGCCCCGAGGTCCCGGGGAGGAAGGTGGCTCCGGCTGGGAGCAGCGATCGGGGCTTTGGTGCAGGGACCGACCCCCCCCCCCGTGCTGGGCGCAAATACCCTAAGCCGCGTTGTGCCAGATACCGCCCGGGACTTGCCTTTCACGCGGGAACACAGAGGCTCTCGGGAGACTGTTCCTGAGCAGCCCCGGAGCTTCCTCTGGGCTCCGCGCTCGGTCCTGTTGCCCTGGGCGGTCAGCGAGTGTCCCGGGCTGTGCTCTGGGCTCCCCTGGGCAGCAGTAAATCGCAGGCCCCGGTCAGAGCTTTACAATCCAAGGGACTGCTGCCCCCCCCCCCCCCGAGTCCTGGTGAAGACTGTGCAGCTCCCTGGGGTGCAAGAGTGGGTTCAGGTGTAGGCTTGGAACCTAATGTTTAGACTTGACTAGTGAGTGTAACGAGGAGAAGGGAATGGATATGGGGCTCTGAAGAAGAAATAATCTCACAGCAGTATGATTATCGGTCAGCCAGTCAGGCCCTGATCCTGCACACTGGTCCTTGGTGATGGCCTTCTGCTTTCACCCGCAGTCCTGTTGATTTCGGTGGGGCATTGCACAGGGTTCTCCCACACAGAGCAGCCTGCAGGATTTGGGTATTGGATATACACATATTCTGGTGGTTCAGTTAAGTTTTTTTTATTTTTTCATAAAATGTATTACTATGGTTGAGTTGCTTTTTGTGGGCGTATGAAAGAAGTGAGTCTTAAGGAGAGGGTTGAATGAAGTGTGTGTTGCAGCTTGGCAGACAAGAATTGGTCAGGCCAGAATATTGTAAATACAGAAAATAGCAGAATTGCTGTAATGAATTTAGAAAATCAGTAGCAGCTCTGTTGATGTAAGCTGGGGGTCAAGTCCCAGACCAATGTATTATAAACCTCTAAACATTACTTCTAGTGAAAATGTTAACAGACCTTTTAACTATTCTGTCCAGACTAGAATTGCAGAGTGCTCACATTATCCTATATGAAATTCCATCCCAAATCTTGTTTTGAGGTTCAGACAGACCCAAAGCCTCAAATCAAATCTCAGTAGCAACCAGAGTTTTCTTGGCTCTGTTGCAAACTGACCCAGGTGTGTTAGCAAGGCTTATGAACCTTAATGGTGCACATCATCTGAGTTTCCACTTTGTAATAATCCTAGCACAGATGGGTTGGTGGGGGAGGGGGGGGAGGTTATTACAATAATGACCAAAGGCCCCAACCAAGATCAGCACTTCAATGTGCTCAGCCTTCACAAACCCATAGCAGAAGACTGTCGTTGCTCCAAATAGCTTCCCATGTAGACAAGAAGCAAGAACAGAAAGGTGAAATTGCACATCACGTATTATAGCGCAGATCAGTGGCAGAGGTGGGAATAGAACACAGGTCTCCTAACTTCCAGTCCATTAGATCGCATTGGGGTTTTGTTGGGATTGTTTTGCAAAACTCTAAATTTGACCGTATTAAAAACAAAGATCTCATCGCAAGAAGGTTTGAGCAGCGTGTAGCACGTGTTCTGCTTTTGTTTGTTTCTCTTTGCTAGAGGGCAATGTGAACCTAGCTCTCTTTAATTTTTGTCCTTGGAAACAGGCATCAGAATGGGATACAGAGGTACAAGCTCCCCTCATCCCAGATGTAAGTTTTATGAAAGAAACCCAGCTGCAGACTGCAGCTATTTCCTTGTGGACTGTGGTAGCTGCTGTTCAAGCTGTGGAGAGGAAAGTGGAGGCTCATGCTATGCGATTGCTGAATTTGGAGCGGAGATCAGGGGCAGCTGAGAAGAAATTTGTGGACTGCGAGAAAACAGTGGTAGAGTTTGGTAACCAATTGGAAAGTAAGTGGGCTGTGCTGGGAACTCTGATCCAGGAGTACGGGCTGCTGCAGAGAAAACTGGAGAACATGGAGAACCTGCTGAAGAACAGGAACTTCTGGATCCTAAGAATTCCCCCCGCTAGTAAAGGAGAGGACCCAAAGGTAACAGTAACCCATCTAATACTTTAGTGTAAAACTAATGTGTGCTGTATCAGAGAAGTTTTTATATCCCTATAAATCGCCACTGTAAAATAGTGTGGCTGGAGGGAGCGGTCTGATTGGCTGCTAGCTGTGTTACTTATTAAGCAAGTACTTGAACCACAAGATGTGTGAAAGCAATTACAAAATGTATACCCATTTTGCATTGCCCTACTCCAGTGTATCCTGCAGAATGAGCATTCTGCTGCAGTCCAGAAAACCGTTCAATATCAAAAAAAGGAAGAAATCTATTTTAAAAAAACAACAAAAAACAATAAATTTCATATAAAAATCCCCATGTTAAAATAATATTATGCTTCCAAAGTGAAACACTTAATTTTGGAAATGCCAAAATCCGTTGCTCCCCTAAACTTAACTCTTCTGCTTGGTCCGTATGCATTACGGTGCTGTCCCTAGGTATGCATGATTACATTTTATTTTTTCCCATGGGACCCTGGACCCTTGCCTGACACAATAAAAGTTGGGCACTATCTAGTGCAGTGTTTATCCCAGACTTTATCATGCCATGACCCGCATTGGGTTCATCTCTGTTAATGCGACATGCCCCCGCCCCCAATAATTAGCATTCGGGGTGGATTTGCACAAACAAAAACTCCATTTTAACAGCCTATTTGAAAACTACTGGTGAGTTGCCAGGCCCAGATTAACCAATGCATACTCACACGAGGCCTTGACCACTGGACCATAATAAGGGATGGGCAACTGGCAGCCCGGGCGGGGGGCACATGAAGCCTGCCAGCTCATTTTATTTAGCCCACCACCCTGTGTGCAGAAAGGGGAGGGCTCTGCCCCCTTCGCCTTCCTCATCTCACCAGTTGCTCCTATGTGGCCTCCATGTGTGGCTTGTGACCACCTGCTGGCCATTAAAGGCATGCTGTCCCTACTGCTATGAGAGCTTTCTATTGCTCTGGTAGCAGATGGTGCTGCCTAGCTGCTCTGAGAGCTATTTACTTCGAAGCTCTTTCATTTCATAGGCTACACTTGCAAATGTAACCTTTTAACAAAGCTTTTTGGGTGGGATGTTGGATGCTTGCAAATTTTAGATGCCTTTTTCAAAGTATCTTCGACCAGCTGAGTAATGCTGCTTTCCAGGATAAGTGCATGGCTTAAAACTGTAAGGTTTTTAATTTAATTGAATTTTGTTATTTTTAAAACGAGAGAACTAAACCAGAATCTCCAAATGGAAGTCTCCCAAACTTTAAGAAATGCAAGCTATAGATCTGACTTTCTGGGTCGGGACCATCTAAACAATTTCTATTTAAGTTTAAAAAATATATTTTGCTGAAATAGGTACATTAACCAAGCAAAGGATGGATGACAATGAATACAATGTGCTATTAGTCATAATGATCCATGGCCAGACATTCATCTGTTTTAAAATAAATATTTCAATGGGGAGAAAATCTAGTCAGTCTGTTTTTATACGGATCACTTGATCATTACCTGTTCTGTTCACTCCCTCTGGGGCACCTGGCACTGTCAGCAGGCAGGACACCGGGCTAGATGGACCTTTGGTCTGACCCAGTAGGGCCGTTCTTATTTTACTTTTATTATAATTTATAGCTTTCTACATTGTTTATAAAAGGTAATGGTCATGTTGCTTTCTTTAGAGGCATGTCACTTTCTACAGGGCCGGTTTCTATTGTCTCATAGACTTTAAGGTCAGAAGGGACCATTATGATCATCTAGTCTGACCTGCTGCACAACGGAGGCCGCAGAATCTCATGTCAAACTGGAATGACTTCACTGACTACTTCAGATTCTTCTGCAAGTGAAAGCAGGATCTGGCCCAAAGTCCCATACTATGTTTGGAGTGGCTTCCAGCCTACAGCTTTTACCGGTTATCTTTCCACAAACTCCTACTAAGCCTGGTGTTTTGAGCTGTACCTTGTTGCAGTTCAGAATCTGCGAACAGTGGAATAATACTTGATTCTAGAACATATTATTAAAAATAGGGAAAAATTGCCATGTGGAGTTAGTCACCTCTTGGTCCATAGCCTCTCCAGCACTCCAGAACCCGAGTGACCCAAGTTAAATAGCATAGTTATGAGTAACGGGTTTCTGGGAGATCAGAATAGATGCACAGTGAAGTAATTTTACTGAGAGGAGCTTGGATTCCGGGGTGGTGTGTGGTATAAATACTCAAAAGACAAATGTTTGTACAGCGCAAGGGTTCTCAAACTGGGGGTTGGGACCCCTCAGGGGGATCGCAAGGTTATTACATGGGGGGTCGCAAGCTGTCTGCATCCACCCCAAAACCCGTTTTTCATCCAGCATTTGTATGTTAAATATATAAACAAGTGTTTTAATGTATAAGGGGGGTTGCACTTGCTTGCTATGTGAAAGGGGTCACCAGTACAAAAGTTTGAGAACCACTGCTATAGTGCATGCAATGTTCTTCAGTATTGGATAAAACAAAGTAGATTTTTGACATGCAGCGATGTCAGCACTAGGGAGCTGGTTAACAAGCAGAAGTGAAAGGCATTTTTAAATAATACCTTAAACCAGGTGTGGGCAAACTTTTTTCTTGGTCTGAGGGCTACATCGGGGTTTCAAAAATGTATGGAGGGCCAGGTAGGGAAGGCTGTGCCTCCCCAAACAGCCTGGCCTCCGACCCCTCCCACTTCCCGACCCATCTAACTCCCCCCTGCTCCTTATCCCTTCACCACCACCACCACCACCCTGGGACCCCCCACTCCCTGATTTCCCCCAACCCCTATCCACACCCCTATCCCCTGACAGGTCCCCTGGGACTCCTACGCCTATCCAATCTCCCCTGACTGTGCCCCCTCCCACACTTTTGCCCTATCCAACTGTCCCCTGACTTCCCCCTGAGGCCCCCCGCCCCTTTACCATGCCAGAGCCAGCCACACCACTGCACTGCCCAGTTGGGAGCTCAGGGACTGACAGGACAGTCCCGTGGGCCAAATGTGGCCTCTGGGCTGTAGTTTGCCCACCTCTGCCTTAAACTGTCACTTAATCTATACAAATCCTCTTGAAATCAAAGGCTATAACTATACGCTGCTGACTTCTAAAATGCTTTGTCTAATTTTTTTAATATGGCAAATCAACTTTAAAGTTTCTGTGGGACTATTATTTAAAATGTTTTCCATATAAACATGACTAATCCACTCCCTCTTCCTCCCAACTCACAGTGCCATTGTCGCTCATACTGTATCTGATCTGGAGAGACCACCTCTAAGGGTGAGCAAGTAGTTCACTCTCCAAGCCCATTCCAGTCTCAACGCAGAGACTTCTAGCAAGGCCATCATTTGGTGCCAGTTTTCATGGTGGTTATTCTGGTGTGGACACCTGTTGCCTGGACATGGGATGGAGACCCACCTGCTTACATACTGACCATTGGGCAGTCATCCCAAAGCTAAATTTCTGCAGTTTCCAACCCATTTCTCTGTTATACAAGGTGAAAGGATAGATGGTGTCAGGAGGTGATAGCAGCAGAAGGTACTGAGTGTGTGACACTTGTGATTTCAGGTCCCAATGGCGTTTGATGATGTCTCAATCCAAATTCCCCGGGAGAAGTGGGAGAATTTGGAAGAGTGGCAGAAAGAGCTTTACAAGAATGTGATGAAGGGCAACTATGAGTCTTTGATCTCACTAGGTAAAGAGCAGTTTACACTTATTGGGGGCTTTGCAATCTGACTTGATGAATTTCTTCTATTTCATGGCTGTTCTCGACTTCCTCTAATTTCTGGTGGATCAGCACCTATCTCAGACCCTGTGTGATAGACCAGCCCCACAAATCTTCCCACTTTAGAGAGATTTCAAAATGTAAACGGGATTCCTGATCCCTCCACCTTCTGAGTTTTCTGGTACCGAGTTAATTGTGTTTATGTAAGCTCAGGCCATGTCCAGAAACCTGACCTATTTGTTGTGTGAAGGTGTTGCAAGATCTTCTGCATTAATGGCTGTCTCAAGGCTTCTGCCCAAGTTATACTAGAAACACACATTTCAAAAATAAGGACTTTACAAAAGGTTCACACAGAACCCTGAGCCACCTGATATTGGTGAGGATTGAGGTGCTGTTAATTTATGCAAACCTGAGAGTGCCAGCAAGATGTGAGGATGTGATTACTAGGTCCTTTCTCTGGAAACCATCCCTTAGTACAGACTGTCTTTCTGATTATTGACCTGTCTTGAATCCCCCATTCTATGATGAGGATTATAGCAAGGCAACTCGGGCAGTATCTGGAGGAGCCAAGGAAGTCTGAACACAGGCAACTTTGTTTTAGACTGGCTCCTTAGTCGGTGATCTCTTCCTGGCAAGGAATGAAGATCCAAGTAACTAGACTGATTCTTTTAGATCTCTCGGATACCTTTGATACCGCCAACCTCATGGTGTTCTGGACATGTCTGCATATCTTGCTGTGCAGATTGACAGCTGCTCATGAATGGCAGCAGCGTTTCTCTCAAGAGACGATGATGAGCTTTGGAGAAGTGCCCAACACGTTTAGAGACCTGCCACTTCCTTGATGTCCTGTAGCAGGGGTCGGCAACTACAGCATGTGTGCCAGTGGTGGCACGCAAGCCGATTTTTAATGGCATGCTGAGATCTTGGCCGCTGGCCCTGCTCAGCCCACTGCCGGCCTGGGTGAAGGGAACCCCAGGCCGGGAGCGGGCTGAGCGGAGCCAGTAGCTGAGACCCCGCCTGGCAGGAGCTAGCAGCCGGAACCCCAGACTGGCAGCGGGCTGAGTGGGGCCCCGGCCTTGCTCAGCCCATTGCCAGCCCAGGGTCCCGGCTGCTGGTCCCACTCAGCCCGCTGCTGGCCTGGATGGATGGAACCCTGGGCTGGCAGCGGGCTGAGCGGAGCCGGTGGCTGAGACCCCAGCTGGCAGGAGCCAGCAGCCGGAACCCCAGACTGGCAGCGGGCTGAGTGGGGCCCCGGCCTTGCTCAGCCCGCTGCCAGCCCAGGGTCCCGGCTGCCGGTCCCATTCAGCCCGCTGCTGGCCTGGATGGATGGAACCCTGGGCTGGCAGCGGGCTGAGTGGGGCCAGCGGCTGCAACCCCAGCTGGCAGGAGCTGGCGGCCAGAACTCCAGACCGGCAGCGGGCTGAGCCGCTCAGCCTGGTACCACTCTGGGCTTCCGGCCTCTGGCCCCACTCAGCCCACCGCTGCTCTGAGATTCTGGCTGCTGGCCTCTTGCCAGCCGAGGTCCCAGCTGCCGGGACCCTGGCTGGCAAAGGGCCAGCAATTGAAACCTAGAAGAGAGAGTGAGGCGGAGCATGCACGCTCGGAGCCGGCCGATGCTGGGGCGCTCCGCTGCGGCTGGAGGCACGGCGCGTGGTGCGCTCTCAGCTGGGATCCTGCTGGCTGCCAGAGGTCTCCTGCAGGCTGGCGCTGGCAGCCCTGTGCACTGGACTAAGCAGCAGGCAGTCAGGCAAGTGAAAGGGGCTGGCGGGAGGTGCGGTGGAGGTGTCCGTGTCCCAGCCTGTCCTGCTGCCCCTCTCTCGCCACTGTGGCTGGATACCAAGGCACTACAGGCGTGTGCCGGCCCTGCGGCGTGCATGGTCCCTCGGGGGGAAGGGAGCGGCAGGCCAGGGGGTCTTCTGCCGCTGCTCCCCATTTGCCTGCAGATGCAGTGCCCCCACACAGCTGGCCCACAGCTCCCCTGGCAGGAACAGGAACAGCCTAGGACAGGGACCCATCCAGGTAACCTGTCTGCAACCGGGACTGTCCCAGGCCAGCCCCAAGCCCTGCCCCCCCAGGACTTCCCCCCTACACACTCCAACCCCCTGAACCCCTCATGCCACCCAGCCCTGACTCCTGCATCCCCTATGCTCCCAGTTCTAACTCCTGCATCATCCACATCCCAACCCCCTGCCCTGACAGCTCTCCCCTGCACCCTCACATTCCCAGCCCCTGAGCTCCTCCCCCCGAGGGGGGTTGCAATATGACAGTTCCTGTAGGAAATGTAAGTTACTTTCACCCCTGCTGGAACCTCAGACCAGCAGCGGACTGAGCGGAGCCGGCGGTGGGCTGAGCGGCTCATCCTGCTGCTGATCTGGGGTTCTGGCTACCGGCCCCGCTCAGCCCATTGCCAGCCTGGGGTACCTGCAGTTAGCCCAGGGCTCTGCTCCTGGCCTCGACCCAGTGCTCTTCAGTCACCCCCTGCCTTAGCCCACACTGGAAAACTCAGCAAGGAAAAGGGAGGGCAAGGATCACACTAAACTGACAAGATCTGCACTTTAATTTTATTTTAAAAGAAGTTTCTTAAATATTTTAAAAACCTTATTTATTTTAAATACAATAATAGCTTATTTATATAATATAGATTTATAGAGAGAGACCGTCTCAAAACGTTAAAATGTATTACCAACACACGAAACCTTAAATTACTGTCAACTTAGCACACCACTTCTGAAAGGTTGCCTACCCCATCCCACAGGTTGCCTCTATTCTCCAGCAGCACAGGAAAGCCCATCAGTCTGTGTTTTGGGTCTGTGTGAGGGAACCCCCCCATCCTGCATGGAGCTCCCATTTTCCAGCAGACATTTGTTCTTCTGCATGATCTTCGTTCACCATTGCTTACATCTGTGCAGATTACCTGTCTCTTCCAGAGAGGCAAGGAGGTTGGCTTAAAACCAGGAGAACCCCTTTAAAACTAAAATCAGGACTTACTATATCCTCAATCCCTCTTTCCCCTGAACAGATCATGCCATTTCCAAGCCTGATATTTTATCACGGATTGAACAAGGGGAGGAGCTCTGTGTTGGGGAGACGCAGAACTTGGAAGTGCAAGAGATCCCTACAGAGTCTACCACAGGTGAGTAACAGACTGAAATGGAAAAGTGAGTGCAGTTAAAAGCAGGGAATTCCACCAAAGAATAGAAATATATGAGGAAAAACCACATGAGCTTGATAAGTTTTTTTTTAATTTACAGTTTTCTTATCTTTGCAGATGTCATTCATGACT
The DNA here is from genome assembly GCF_003597395.2 of Chelonoidis abingdonii. NCBI lineage: Eukaryota > Metazoa > Chordata > Testudines > Testudinidae > Chelonoidis > Chelonoidis abingdonii. Next base: position 3,806,567 of record NC_133770.1, read on the forward strand.
TTCCACCTGCCCCAGGAACTTCTATCTCTACCGGTCCCAGCACAGGTAATACAAAAAATCTACTTGCAACCCTGAATGCATTTAATGTCAAGAATCCTGCTCATGTAGTCACAGCTTAAATTTCTGTGAGCAGGTTCTGATTATCCTGCTCTTGCACCAGTCTCTCCTTGTTCTGGCTCTTCAGAGAATTCGGATCATCTGACTTATTCACCTCATATTTTTTAATTTCCATTTTAACGTGTACACCCCCTCAGAATGTGCATCTCTTCCAGCAAAGAAACAGTCAAATTCACCAGTGCTTTATGCTAATGCAACTCTCCTTTGAAGTCAGTGGAGTTGTGCCAGTTTGCTCCAACTGGATACTTGATCCATTGTGTTGGTTTCAGATCAGCTCTCAAATACTGAATAACATGTTCAGTGGATTATAGCTAAGCTGTGATGTCACCCTTTTTCTCTGAACAGAATCTCCAATTTCTACCACGGACATTATGTCATGGATTAAACAAGAAGAGGAGCAGAGCATACGGGCTCAAGAGAATGCTAAGGAACGAGAAACGCATAGAAGTACCTGCACCAGTGAGTACAAGAGTGAAATAACTGAGGAACAGTGAGTAAATTGCCTGAGAGTTACTTTCCTGAGGCGACTAGTCCTCTGGATTTGTTGGGAGGCCCAGGCAGTGCCATCTCTCTGTGCGTTTGGGGTTTATAGTGCCATCCTGGAGGGAGGACATTCTCTGTGGATGCAGCTCCAATGGAAAGACAGACGCAGGGCTTTGCTAATGAGTCAGAGGTGAAGGGGCAGCTGTTAGACTTCCTGAGAGGTGCAGATGGAGAATCCACTTGGGAAAGTTTTCAGCAGCTGTGTGGGCTAGGAACCCTAGTTGCCCAAACATAGAGACTGGGGATATGAATCATTTTTCCTCTCCTCCTGGAAAGAGGGCCCATCTCTTATGACTGATCTCCACAGAACTGAACTTGGTCTTCAGTTTCTTTGTCAGCAAGAATGGCCCAAAAGGCAGAGTCTGGTGTAGAGAACCAGAAGGCAACAGACTGCAGTATGACTGACTTCCTCCAGTGTTGGGATCGAGGGGCCTGTAACATTCAGTTTTTATTTTATTTAAATTTTAAAGGTGTTTTATTGCTAAACGAACCAGTAGTTGCCCATTCAGTATTCATCCATGCTCCACACAGTGAATACCAGCTAATACCACTTGGCTAGATAAAATGAATATTAATACTTACACGATTTTTTGACAGCACTTGTAAATCTCTTGTAAGCCTATTAATTCTTCTACAGTTGGGAATATTGTTTTTCCTCTCTCCATAACAGTGAAAGCTTCACTCCGCTCCATAAGAGGTTTTTATTCCTATATATAAAACTTTCTGTAAACAGATAAGTCCTGATCCTGCCCTGAACTCTGCACAGTTCTCCATCTGTGCAGAACATCTTGCAGGATTGGGGCTTAAAACACTAATCACGTGTACGTAGAAAGCTGGTTCCATACAGCACAAGGCTCTTATGTGACTCTGATTTCTGGGTAGAAGTCCACAATTTCTCTTTGGAAACATTATAGGGAATGATCTTGTATTTTGAAAAGCACTAGGAAATCAGAGTGACTGTCCCCTTTTATCTTGGTGTGCTGAATGCAGATCTAGATTCATGTATTCTAGCTCCTTAGTTCCAAAGCTTTGGATTTAGACTTTTCATAGAAGTGAAACTCATCACAAAAGAACTCAGCTCAAAATTTCTTCTTGGTGTAATGCACTAGGAAGAAAGTGGAAGATTTTCACTCAGCTTCTGTCCCGCACTAGTTGTATGATCATGCAGTAGATAAGGTTTAGGGCCAGCTGCATTGTTATTTTGGTGGAAAATGATGGGACATGACAAGAATGATTCTTAGAGCTCCACTTTTGACTAGTTAGTCTAGAGGCCAGTTTGGGGTGAGAAGCTAGCCCAATGGAGAACTCTCTGTAAATAGCTGGATATAGATAACTACCTAAACAGGAGTGGGCAAACTTTTTGGCCCAAAGGCTACATCTGGGTGGGGAAATTGTATGCAGGGCCATGAATGTAGGGCTGGGGCAGGGGGTTGGGGTGTGGGAGGGGGTGCAGTGTGCAGGTTGTGGTGCAGGAGGGTGTGCAGGGTGTAGGAGGGGGCTCAGGCCAGGGGATTGGGGTGCAGCAGGGGGTGCGGAGTGTGGGAGGGGGCTCAGGGATGTAGGAGGGGGTGTGGACTGTGGAGGGGGTTGGGGTGCAGGAGGTGTGTGGCAGGGTGCTCAAGATGGGTTTAAGGGCAGGGGGTTGGGGTGGAGGAGGGGTGCGGGCTCTGGCCCGGCACTGCTTACCTCCAGCACCTCTGGGGTGGCAGTGGCATGCAGTGGGGCTAAGGCAGGCACCCCACGCTACTCCCAGAAGTGGCCAGCATGTCCGGCAGGGGTTCCTGGGGTCGGGGTGGGGGTTAGTGGCTCTACCACATGCTGCCCTGTCTGTGAGTACCATCCCCGAAGCTCCCATTGGCTGTAGTTCCCTGTTCCTGGCCAATGGGGGCTGTGAGGGGCGGTGCCTGCAGGCAAGGGCAGTGCATGGAGCCCTCTAACACCACCCCCGCCCCCCTCCAGGGACCACAGGGACATGATGCCAACTGCTTCTGGGAGCAGCGTGGGGCCAGGGCAGGCAGGGAGCCTGCTTTAGCCCTGCTGCACCATGGGCTGGGAATCCCGCGAGCCGAAGTGAAAGCCTTGACAGGCTGTAGTTTGCCCTTCCCTGTCCTAGTACCTACAGACTGAGAGTAAAATCTTTCTTACCTGGCACTGTCTCAACAGATCATTCCTAGCACATTTGTAGCATGTGCAGAAGAGAAATCTGACTTCATGGGATTCCATTATGAATTAGAAATCTCCAATTTTGAGGGGTTTCTTTATTCCAAAGTGATGCATAAGTAATATAAGGATTATCTCTCCCCCCATTCTCCCCCCGGCCCCCCAGCAGATGATAGGATCTTGGTCAAACATGAAGAGCGTCCTGAGGAGAGAGGTCCTGTGACCCAGGAACTGCCTGTGACCTTATCAGGAAGATCAGAAGCGTGCATTTTCCAGGTAGCCAGCTGTGAAAATCAGCCCAACTCAAACATGCAGCTCATCTCAAACACAACCCCTACAGCGAACAATCTGGGGGAATCCACTCAAGGTGAAACAGAGTTTGGTCAGTTTCCAAACATCGCTGCCCAACAGGGAAGCCAACTGGGAGAAAGACCATATTTGTGCAGTGAATGTGGGAGGTGCTTCAGCCGGAAAGATATCTTCATATCACATCAGAGAACCCACACAGCCGAGAAACCCTATTCCTGCTCTGAGTGCGGAAAAAAGTTTGCCCAGCAATCCAACCTGAACAACCACTTCCGGCTCCACACAGGTGAGAGGCTTTATGTGTGTTCACAGTGCGGGAAGAGCTTCATCCACCAGTCCAGGCTCACCTACCACTATAGAGTCCACACGGGAGAGCGGCCCTACATGTGCACAGAGTGCGGGAAGGGCTTCACCGAGCAATCCAAATTAACAAACCACTATCGAATCCATACAGGCGAGAGGCCACACACCTGTGCCGAGTGTGGGAAGAGCTTCAGTCTGAAGATAAGCCTTATAATTCACCAGAGAAACCACGCCAAGGAAAGGCCTTATGAATGCACTGAATGCGGCTTAAACTTCAATTGTCACTCAGGGCTCATCAGGCACCAGATGATTCACACGGGGGAGCGACCCTATAAATGCACAGACTGTGGGAAAGGCTTCATGCGGAAGGAGCATCTTCTGAACCACCAGCGACTGCACACGGGAGAGAGACCCTACCAATGTACGGTATGCGGGAAAAGCTTCATTCGGAAGCATCATCTTCTGAAACATCAGCGGATCCACACTGGGGAGCGGCCCTACCAGTGCGCTGAGTGTGGCAAAAGCTTTAGGTATAAACAGTCGCTCAAAGATCACCTGAGAATTCATAGTGCAGAGCAGGGGCAGCCGGAAATTTCTCAGGGCCTTTTGCAGGAAATAGAAACTGGGCTCCTTGATGTTAAAATAGAAAATACATGGTAGCATGATTTTAAGTAGTCAGTTGCGTAATAAAAGTACATCAGCTCCTGCAAATTGGAAGAGGATGTTATCACATTATAAAGGTAAGGAAAAGCAGACGTTCAAACTTCCCTCTCTTAGAGGAGCACACTCATGAGCTTCTAAACCCATGAGCCCTTGAGAAGAAAGGATGCTCAGTGTGCTCATGTGAACTGTACAAAGGGGAAGAGAAGGCATGAACCTTGGCTTTATGTCTGTCAAACTCATTATTGAGATTATTTTTACCTTAGTGTTGGTCTAACTCCTGTTTGAAGATCTTCCCGGTTAAAGCTTACCTTGCTGTGTACGTCAGTCTGTTATACACACAAACATACACACTGTATAAAAATTTTTTGAATCATTAATTTGAGCAGTCAGTGCTTTTCTTTAGTTCTTGGACTTTATTTTAGGGAAAACAGGAACAAGAGGTTAAATGTGACCCAGGTGAGAACTTTTTTTAAAAATAATAATAATCACTTGTTTTAAAAACCAATACCGTTAGGATCCTGCAGTGTTTTACAGATTAAATGCTTTCCAAAAGAGCCTCATCAACATGAACCATGTCTTGGAAAACTTGAGTGATCACTTCTGAGAATTCACTGATTTAAAAAAAAATATGCAGCAGAGTTCATGTAGTTTTTATAAGATAGTCAAGTGTTGTTTGCATGCATAACACTGCCAATATTAAGTGTAAGACCACTGTTTATAAACCAAGCATTTATTACTTCGTGAATTTATTAAGTGTTGGGTTTTCTTTCTCTCAAAAAAGACAAGATTTTTGCAATTCCTCAATATTTAAAAGTCTAGTGACTGGAAACAAAAGTGGGATTTCTGTACATATGGGAAACGGGAGAACTACATAAAAAATTATCAGAACTTTTGTTTTAAAGATTTATTTTTCTCCCCCAGCTATGCCACTGAAATAACGTTGTAGTACTGTGATCACTCCATTAATGAACACCTTTCCATACTAGAATATTAGTGTCCCTACAGCCTGTAAATGGCATTGTTTGTACACAGATTCCAGGAAGAACATTTTTCTTTGGCTGGTAGGGAATGTAATTCTTCTGAGGCACTTTGTTCTCCATGGTTTAAACATTGATGGACAGAGGATACTGTGGGTCTGTGCTTCTGTATAGGTCTTTATTACATGGCTTAGTCACATGTGCAAAGTGTTAGCGCCAAATTAAGGCTCTGATCACTTAACTTCTTGAGACTGAACAGACTGCTCACCTGCATCACACCCTGCTGAAGACAAAGAGGCTCTGTGTGGACACAAGTGCCCACATGCAGGAAGTTGCAGGATTGGGGCCTAAATTTGACTGTATATGCACCAAGGCCTTGATCCAGTTTCCCTTGAAGCAATGAGTTTTTTCCATTGGCTTCAGTGGGCTTTGTGGCAGGCTGTCAGTGTGCTAAAATATAGAAAACTCAGCACAAGGACCAAGAAGACCCTGCAATTGTGAAATTTAGTATAGTAGTTGGGGCTTGTTTGGGGAGGAGATGTTCTGATTTTTGCTTTGCTGCTGTTTTTAGGCTTCCTAGTTATCCTGTAAAGAGCCAAACTCCTGGGGGAAAAAATCTCTGCAAAAGTAAGATAAATATCTTCCACCATGCTTAGGAGCCAGGTCTTCAATCTCTGAATCAGAACAAAAATTTGTGAGGGGGAGACATTGAAAACTCAGTATTTTTTTTCATTTACATGAATTGCAGCTGGCTGCTGATAGTGTTAGCATCAGAGCAGTGCATGCCCCTGTGGACTTAACACGAAGCTACTGCAGTGCATTCAGGTCAAGAACATCTTTGTAAAGATTATAGTATATGCTAGATGGAGGAGAATATTGACCTGAGGCTTCAGAGCTGAGCACTGTTCAGTCCTCTCAGCATTTTGGCCTGTTATTGGTAGTTTGAGTAAACAGGAATAACTCTGCAGTTACAGGCGCTATGTTCCACCAGTAGTCAGTATGGCAACAGTTTTTCCCCTTTTTTCTAACCTCACCTCACATGATCAAGTACAGTATATCCATTCCTGTTTACTGCTATTCTCAGTCTGCTCTTGAAAATAGATGAGGATGCAGAGAATACCTCTCAGTAGCCTGCAGTGTAATCATCCTTTGAGATGTAGTCAATGCCATTGTGTTAATTTAAATCACTGTGAACGCATCCATACAACCTTTTATGTAAAGTCTCTGCTTTTGTATACACTGCCTGCACTTGAATAATTTTAACGTCTTTGGCGTGAAAGCTTGTGTGTTAACTTTTATGGACCAATAAATGGTACTACCTGATGTATCCTGTTTGCTGTGTTTTAACATGTTGTAGCAGACATTTTGTCACTCTGATGTAACACAGGAGGTCATCTGCAGCATGAGCGTTGTCCCAAGATGGATGGACTCTCCTGCAGCTAAAATCCTCTTCCTAGCAGCCTCTTTCTTGTCATCACCTCTCCTTTCTTCCCATCTTGTGAGTGCTGGAGCTGGTCAATGGAGTTTACTGGGTCAGTCAATGGCAAGCTGCTAAATGGAAGAGAAAAAATGTGCTCACTTACAGTGGAAGCTCTTTGGGACAGGAACTCCTTTGACTTTGTTTGTACCCCATCTCGTACAATGGAGTCCTGCTTCGTGCCTGCAACTCCTAGGTGCTACTGCCATACAACTAAACGTTTCAACCTTGCATAAGGCCTGTAGTTTTAAACAATGTTTAAACCACTTTGGCACAGTTTAAAACATAGTTCTAGTTGAAAAAGTGTAAATGCACTTTAGCTCGCCAGTGTGGAAAGAGGCCTTTTAAGGGAACTAGAAATGATTTTTGAACACAACTTCTTGTACCATTTCTCAGGATGTGTGGTTAAACTGGTTCAGCAAGAACAGTGCAAGGTGTAATTCTAACCTGAAAAGTGAAATTGAAAATAGCATCTTCTTACTAAAAAGATCTGCTCCTATGTGTATTGAGAGCCTTAGCTCCTGACTTCATTAACAAAAAGAAGTTTTTCTCCTACTCCCCCCTTTTAAGTCTGCAGAGCTAACACAGTTGAGAGAATGAGCTGGAGTCTATTCCTTCATGTGCTCGTTGACAGAGTTGTTTACTACATCCTAAGCAGTTAAACCTCTGTAAACCTGTTGAAAACAATGAGATGTCATGGCTGTTGAGGGCTTAATTTGGGGATGTATAAAACAGACCCTGGCCTGATTCAGATGAACCCAGTCTGAGACTGCAGGGCTGGGAAAAACAAATGTTACTTATTAAATGTGCTCATGCTACAAAGAAATAATGGAATGACAGTAGACAAGCCCCCACAATGCCAATTTGAGGGGTGCTTTTCAGAACAGAAATACACTTTTTAAAGAGTGTGAAGATCAGTTACAAGAGAGTCTGAAAGCTCCATAACAGAGGGTGGTGCTATAAAAGCCCTTCTTTAGTGCTTTACATTCCCAGGGCCCTGTATCAAGAGGAATTGGTGCTCTTCACCTGCATGCGGGTGGCTTATAATATACAAGGTCAGACTAGAGCTGCCAGTCTCTTCTAGCCTTTAACTGTATGACTATGCATCAGGTTCACCTGCAAATCCTGTGCTGCCATTGGCAGTGGGGGCTGCTGCCAGAGATGACTAGAGCAGTGGGGGAAATTAAAGGGACAAAATTAATGTATTCACAAAGTATGTCTAGGTTTTTTTCTCCTGGACTGTACAACTCAAAGGAATTATGGAACTAGTAGTGAGGTAGGCCCAATGCTGGCCATGGTTCTATGGGAGGAACAGGGCTGTAAGCGGGCTCTGCAGCGAGCTGGCCAGTCCAAACGGTGTGGCTGGTGTGACAGGTGTGCACAGAGGTAAGAGCTCACACAAATACTCCTTATTCCCATTCCCACCCTGTGCCTCATGCCCATCTCCACACAGGAGCCTTGTGAAGCTTCACTTGTAGGACACAGTTCCACAGTATTGTGGAGCCAGGGCTTCAGCCCCTGCAGGGCCCAACAGCAATGCTGCGAGGAGGGGGAAATTGCTGTTTTATTTTTATGCCTTAGATGCAGTAATGGGGGGCGAGGGGGAGGCGTCTATCAGCTGCGAGCTTGGTGCAGATACTTCACCCCCCCCCCCCCCCCCACAATTTCTGCGGCAGCTAAGCATGAGGCCAGGCCCATGTTCCCGGCAGCGGGAGGGACCCTGCAGGGGAGCAGGTCATCAGCACGGGCCCAAGGGCTGGCGTCAGAGAGGCTGCCCCAGGCAGGAGCGGGGTGGGCCTGGCCCCCCCCAGGAGCGGGAATCGTGGCTGTGGAGCTGGACAGATGTAAAACTGACTGTGGGCGGCGGGGGGACCTCCAGGGCTGGGTTAATCGCCCGCCCCACGGGGTGACGCACGTTCCCTAGGGAGAGCCCGGCCGGGCGCTGCTCCCTGCCCACAAGAGCTCGTGCGAACACCTGCCCGCTCCGCAGGCGGCCCCGGATTCAAATCCTGCGGGAACTGCGGGCTGATGCTGTGTGCGCGGCCCCTCCCCGCCGCTCCCCGGGCCCCGGCTGCGCTCGCTCTGCTCCGCCCGGCAGCGCGGGCCGGCCCGTGGCGAGCGAGGCGGCGCCGGGATCTGCCCAGCCCGGAGCGGAGCGAGCTCGGCCGGGCCGGGCCCGCTGGAGAAGCCGCCGCCCGCCCCGGGGGCCATGGCCGAGGCGGGCCGCTGCCCAGGTAGGGCCCGGCGGGCGGGGGAGCCTCGGGCCCCGGGAGCTTCTCCCCGCCCGGCATGGGTCCCGGGGCCGGGCCGCGGGGAGCGCAGGGCTGCCCGGCCGGGGCGGGGGCTGAGCCACTGGGACCCGAGTCGTAGCTGAGCCCGGAAGGTGTGGGGTCTCTGCGCCCCACCGCGGGCATGCAGGCACAGCGGGTCCTGTCGGAGCGGGCTGGTGTCTGGGGTCGCTTGGCACCAGGTGCTGGCACTGGTGCTTTGCCATCGGAACCCACCCGCAGCTAAAGGTGCTGCTGTCAGATAGAGGACCCCAGATGTACCTGATTTTATAGGACGAAAGTCCTGATTTTTGTGGTTCTTTTTCTTATCGTCCTATTACCCCCCCCCCCCCGTCCTGATTTTTCACATTTGCTGTCTGATCACCATAGCTGGGAATCTGAGGGGCTGAGGCTGCTGCCTGGGGCAAGGCCCACTTTGCCTGCCCTCTGTGTACGCCCCATGGGGCTTGCTGTGCCCACTGCACTTTCCCCACCCAGCACAGGGGTTAGAGTCCGAGCAGGGGAGGGAACACAACAGCAGGGCAGTGCCAGCTGTGGGGTCAGCTCTGATGCCAGAAGTAAAAAGCAGAGTGGGGAGGAGGAGGGTGGAGGTTCCAAAGTTACCTTGTTTCTGACCCGTTTCGCATGCCCCCCCTCCCGGGCAGAGATTGGCTTTTGTCTCACTTGACCCGTCTGGGTCAAGAAGGACAATAGACCCATCTTCTGTGTTCTCTGTCCCGCAGCTTCTAGACCTAGCAAAGTATTCTGGCTCTGGGGTTCTATAACTGGCCCAGTATGTGGAGAGGGGAGCGTTTGTGTGTAACATCCTGGCTGTTAGAGTGTGAGATCTAAATTCCAGCTCTGTTCCTGAACTGAGTGCAGATGGCTGGTGGTGGAGGGAGGAAATGTTTCATACAAGGACTCTGGCTGTAGAGACTGGGTTCTCTAGTAGTTTTCTTTCTCCTCCCCATCCCAATCATCCTTTCTGATTGACCTTTCTCAAGTCCCAGGTCATTGTGACTCTCCTTTCAGTCAAGATCCGAATGCAGCTCCCTTCAGAGCAACGCCTGCTGGCATAAAGGGGCTGCCTGAGGGTTGTGAAGGCCTCTCTTCCCTGCAGCACAGCACACTCTGCTAGCCTGGGGGACCAAATGTTAGGCCCAGACTCTTAACCGCACTGGGGGAGCAGGGGCTGCAGTCCCTGGGCCAGCACAACACATGTTGGTGTGAAACAGTAGAGGAACATGCATTTCACCCAGGAAATACTAGGCCTCCCTCTCTTCTAATCAGGGGAGATGCCCTGAGCTGTCTGATGATACTGATTTTGGCAGCTTAAGGTGATTGTTAACTAATAGTAAAAAATAATTCTCCCATTTGTTCATATGGCACTAAGATGCGTATTACAACCTCTCCTAGGGTCTCCAACTGAGGTCAGGGCCACAGCGTGATGGAGACTGTATCTACCCATCATGAGAAACAGGCCCTGCCTTAAAGAGCTTGCAGTCTAAACAGATACGGTGAAAAAGGACAGGTGAAAGGGACTCCTCTCATCCCCCATTTGACAGTGGGGATCTGATCTAGGGAGGAATGTGACTTGTTCAGTTTCACACAAGGGGATTGTGGCAGAGATGGAAATAGGTCTCACACCTCCTGAGTCCCTGTCCAGGGCTTTAACCATAAACCCATCCTTGTTCTCCTTCCGTTTTGGGCTGAGGGGTCACTCAGGCAGAAGACCATCTGGAGATGTTTTCCTATCATGCTCTAAGCAGAAGCTTAGGAGTGAAAGCTGTTAGTTGTGGTTTTCAAACCAAAAGCTTTAGTGTTTTGAAATAGAGAAAAGTTCACCATGCAGGCAGAGTATTGACTACCTACAAAGTCTGTTTTGTAAAATGAAGCTATTGACCAAAAAAAAGTAAAAAAAAAAAATGTGAACCTGCTGATGAAACCAATTTGGGGCCTTTTCAGAAAACATCTGAACAGTTTGAAATTGTATTGCAGATGGAGTTCAGGTTTTCGTGTGTGTCAAATTTAAGGCTGATATAGGTTAAATTGCCAGAGTTTAAAAACACAGCTGATGATGAAAATATCAACAAACTTTGATACAGCTGGAGAGTGACTCTTTTGGAATAAAGATCCAGCCCCAGACAGTGCTGAGTGGCAGTTTGAGTATTGTTTACCTTGCTAGAGGTCTTTCCATTTCTGTTCTTTCAAATAGGCTCCAGAATGGGACACAGAGTCATGGTGGCCAATGCCTTTGCAGCCACCTGCTGTCCCTGAAGAAACTTCCCTGAGAGAAACCCAGCTGCAAAGAGCAGAGATTTCTTTGACTGTGGTAGCTGAAGTTCAAGCCGTAGAGAGGAAGATGGATTCTCAGGCTGCACAGTTGCTGAATCTGGACGGGAGAATGGGGACGGCTGAGAAGAAACTAGTTGGCTGTGAGAAAACAATGGTGGAGTTTGCGAACCAGCTGGAGAGTAAGTGGGCTGTGCTGGGAACTCTGATCCAAGAGTACGGGCTGCTGCAGAGGAGGCTGGAGAACATGGACAACCTGCTGAAGAACAGGAACTTCTGGATCTTGAGACTCCCCTCAGGCACTAAGGGAGAAGTCCCCAAGGTAATGATATCCCAGCTGGTGCAGAAGAGCCGAGGTAAAGCTGATTGTCAGATATCGAAGGGGTATTTGTGTCTTATGCCTGGTAGGTTCTTTAAGGCACTGCTGATTTGGATCTCATTGATAGATACTTTTGTACCAGGAATAAAATCTTGGGGGGGATAATATTGCCTGTCCCTTTAATTCTGGTTTCATTCCCCCAGTCAGCATTAATGTAACTCTCAAAAAGACTCTGACATCATCTCCTGCCTCTTCTCATTCTAATTACTGGGTTGTTGGATCATGTCTAAGACCTGAGATAGGAGGGGTCCCTGTGTATCTAAATTTCATTCACAGTGTTACCTCCTGCGGGTGAGGTTTTCTCCTGTCTGTGTTGTCTCTTCTCATGTTCTCTCAATGTTGTTTAGGACTAAACTCTCTGCCTATGTAGCTATATTCAAATCAGTGGAATTCCACCAGCGGAGAAATTGGCCTTTAGCCTCTATGGCTGAAGAGAGTTCTGCCTCCGTGCACATTCGAATTTTGGCCTGTTCGGGTGTATCCGCCAACAAGGGAACTACTTGATCACTTCTTTGTGGACATCTAGGGTGTGTCTACACTGCACACTCCTCATGGCAGTGTGCAGAGTTCATGCACTGCACGCTGGCCTAGCTTGGGTATAAATAGCAGTGTAGACAGTGAGGCACGGTTTAGATGAGTAAACCCACACCAGAGCCTTAGGGTATGTGTCCTACACGGCTCTCCACACGCCCGAGCAGTACCATCTCTGTCTACATTGCTAGTGTTATCCATGTGGTATCCCAAAGGGGAAAGCATGCAGCGCTTGTGATTTCAGTCCCAGTGTTGTTTGATGCATCTCTGTTTCTCTGAGCAGGGATGGGAGAGTGCAGCCAAATGGCAGAAGGAGCTTTGTGAGAACGTGATGAAGGGGAACTTTGAGACTCTGATCTCCATGGGTAAGGATCAGTTCTCACTCGCTTATTACAGGCTTTGTGATGTGGCAAGGGATGGGTTGGCTCTAGCTCAGAGTTATTGATCAAGGGTCAGATTCTCCCTGGTGTAAATTGTCCATTGAAGTGAATGGAGCTGTGACAGTTTACACCAGGTGAGGATCTGCCTCCAGATCTTTATGTACAGTGCACAATGCATTGTGCTCCTCTCCATCTTATGAGCCCTGAATCTGCTGCTGGGAGTCCAGCTTACCTGTCACCAGCAATCTCCATTTTCTCCATGCTCTTCATTAACACTTTTGCAACTTGGTTCACAGGAGCAGGCACCTTCAGTGACAAAAAGGGGTTTAAAATCACATCAAGTTTTATGTAATTAAAGACCAGAGAGCCCTATTCTTCTTCTTCATGAACAGACTCTGCGATTTCCAAACCCAGCATCCTGTCCCAGATTGAAGGAGAAGAGGAGCCATGTACTGGGGATGAGCCGGAGGAGCCAGAAATCCCCATGGAGCCCAGCATGGGTAAAGACATGGTTAATACTCCAAGAGCCTGGCAGGCTCTTCAGATTTCTCATATCCCAGGGTTCCTTATCCTCAAGACAATTCTGACCCCAGATTTCTCCACCCACCCCAATAGGTTCTAAATCTAGCAGCTCCCTTTTCTGATGTTCTGCCCACTGATCCTCTGTCAGTTTTCTCTGAATCCTCATTATTACCCTGTTTTTACATTTATTCAGGAAAGAAATAGTATTGGCTAGAGATCGTGTTTTCCCAGCATCCACAGAATGTTTAGCAAAGGGTTTGAAAAGCAATTTCCTTCTTTCCCCTGAATAGACTCTCCGGTTCCTACACATGAGACTTCATCCTGGATTAAACAGGAGGAGGAGCTGTGTATCAAGGATCAGCAGTTCTCAGAGGAGAGAGAGATCCCTGCAGATCTTAGAATGGGTGAGCAATAGATTTAAACAACTGAGAAATGACACAATAGACAGAACTGGAAATCCAATCAAACCTTCCCGAGCTCCTTTCATTCTATCTTTTTGTACATCTCTCATAACTTTGTAAGTAGCCTTTGTTGGTGTATAAGAATGGCCATGCTGGATCCATCTAGCCCAGTATCCTGTCTTCTGAGAGTGGCCAATGCCAGATGCTTCAGAGGGAGTGAACAAAACAGGGCAGTTTGAGTGATCTATCCCCTGTCGTCCAGTCCCAGCATCTAACAGTTGGAGGCTTAGGGACACTCAGAGCATGATGTGTTCCTGACCATCTTGGCTAACAGCCATTGATGGACCTATCCTTCATCAACTTATCTAATTATTACCCAGTTATATTTTAGGCCTTCACAACATCCCCTGAGCATGTGTTGTGTGAGGAAGTACTCCCTTACGTATGTTTTAAACCTGCTGGCTGTTAATTTCATCAGGTGACCTACTTCTTGTGTTATGTGAAGGAGTAAACAGCACTTCCTTATTCACCTTCTGAAAGTCCAAGTACACTGGATCCTTTGGATCCAGCCTTGTCTATGTATGTGTTTGATCCGCTCAAAGAACTCTAGAAAATTGGTGAGGCATGAATTCTCATTACAAAGGCTGTGTTGACTCTTCCGCCACACATTGTGTCCATCGTCAAGTCTGAAAATTCTGTTCTTTACTATAGAATCAACCAGCTTGCCTGGCACTGAAGTTAGGCTTATCTGCCTGTAATTGCCAGGATCGCCTCTGGAGCCTTTTTAAAAAATTGGCATCACATTAGCTACCCTCCTGTTACCCGCACACTCTAGGGCACCCATCATTACCCTTCCTTGGGCCCAAGGCCTAACCGTTTTCATTTAGGCACCTTCCCTTCCCCAGTTCCTGGGGCTCAGGGCGTACTCTTCTGCAGGTTTGCGGGGCCTTTTACCAGTGAAAGAGCCATACACAGTAATATCCTTAACTTCTATTTATTAAGTTACCAAACTGCATACACGCTAAGCATACAATGCTCACCACTCCCAATAAGGCAGACGCACTTTTCCTGGTGGCTAGTCAAGATTAGATCGTCCGGGGCTCTGGCTTCCTGCATGGTGTGATTGGCAGGGTATTGAGGTCTGGCAGCTCTGAGTTTGGGCTGTGTCCTGAAGTTAAGCTCCCAAAAACTTCCTTTTGGACCCCAATTTATATAGTTAAACTTGAGTCCTGCTTAGCTCTACCTTAACAATCATTTTAAAGAAAAGTCCTACCAAACAGTATTTTTCACCAATCACAGCCCATTACGAAACAATTGTTTACTCAGTCAGACCCCACCACCTTAGTTGATTTTAAATCTTGCAAAATTAGTTATGCCACAGACCAAAACAATCAAAGAACCAGACAAAGACCATACAGATAAACAATACAGAAGTGAGGACCATAAAGGCAAAACAATGGAAATAGAAATTTCACAATCACAACTGTTGATAACGTTTTGTCTGGCACGGAATTTCTTGTCAAACAAAGTTTTCTTTAAAGAAATAGGTCTTAAAATCTTTGTCTGGTGATGACTGGTCCTGTTAGGACAGGAGCACCTTCTTAACAGTCTGATGTCACATTGCTTTGAAGCAATGTAAATGGTTGTTCTGGTTTCGGTCCTGCGATCTGCTTTCTGTCATTCTTGTCCTAATACAAATTCATTGTGTGCATGTGATGAATTACAGGACCTTGTGACGCACTTCATTTATCTTGCACCACTCCTGCCCTCTGATCTATCTCACCTGAAACTTGCAGTGTTCCAGACCTCTGAGCTGCTTCAAATCAAAGCCTGCTCATCTGCCCAAGGCTTAGATACTCACTGATTCGGAAGTGACTGGCTTCACTTCCAATATACTACAATTCTGCAGGACTAGAAATGGGAAGCTTATTTCACTCGAAAGGGGGAAATCCCCAGCTTCCCAACAGGATACACAGCACTTGCTTCTGGTCCTGAAATGTCCTGAGAATAAACATAGAAAAAAAATGTAGAAAAGCTATTTTAGGTTCCTGTTAGAAATTTTGATTTCATCTGAAAAATTTAGAATCATGGTAGTGAAGGGAGACTAGCTTTAAAGGCAGAGGGATACAGAAAGAATCCTAGCAAAAAGCATTGGTTAGTTATTTGAGTAACGTGGGATATGCAGAATGCATGGTGGTGCGGTCCTGTCTAAAGGCTTACCTGGCCCTTGTTTGGGATGACTTATGTGACTCCAGGGTGGTGTAGCCATCCCAAATTCAAGCTGATTAAAGCCATTGATTGTGTAGATTTCCAAACCCGAAAGTGTGTTCCCCTGGCAGTTGACTAGAATATTCTAGATAAATCCCATTCCTCACCCCAACTTTGAAAGCTTTGACTTCCCACTGCAGTGCTGACCTGCATTTCCTGTGTGTCTCACACTGTGCCCCAGCAGGAAGGTGAGTCTGCTGCAAAGGATTCTGGGTGCTCTGACATCCTGTTGCATGTGTGGGGGTGAAGAGGTGAGTAAACCAGCAGGAGTGTCTGTCAGACAGGAAAGAGGTAGGGGAGTAGAGGCTGTCACGGAGTCACCAGGCGATGCTTTGGAACTGCTCCCCACAAAGCCAGTCAGGACTCTGGGGAGCCTCCTGTCCCTCGGAGCAGACTGTCTTCAGGGCTTCACCTCCTGGGTCTCTCCATGAAGCATTCAGCATATGCCCCTCCGTGCGCTTCCCACAGCGAGTCCGCCCAAGCGGGGTCCTGGGGAAGCCACAGGGTCCTGCACCCCCACTTCACAGACGAATCATTAAGAACTGTCCCGCTTTGTCACAGAGATGCTGTAGGTGGGGACTGCACAGGTACCAGATGCCAAGCCCCAGAAGGAAACGTTTGGCCATAAAGCTTTGTGTTATACACTGGCTTTTGCTCTAATAAAAGGTGTCATTTCATCTACCTCCCGCCCCCGCCCATCTGACTGGAGTGAGCTCCTTTTTATACCCAGGTGCCCTGATGAGCCTGCCTTGATCGGCTGCAGGTGATCTAATCAGCCTGTCTGCCTTAATTGGTTCTAGCAAGTTCCTGACTACTCTAGTGCAGACCCTGCTCTGGTCACTCAGGGAACAGAAAACTACTCAGCCAGTGACCACTATATTTGCCCTCTACCAGACTCCTGTACCCCACTGGCCTGGGTTTGTCACACTGGTGGCCTGGGGAAGTTCGAACCCACTAACGTTCCCATGGGTGCCCCGTCATCTCTCCCGTTCCTTGGTGGGACTTACACCAGGCCCTTCCAGTTTCAGGTCCTCCCGTGGTGCTGGCAGGCTGCATGTGGGAAGGTTTATGCGGCCCGTACCCTTTTGCCACCCCAATACCCCTGGGGTTTAAACTGGGATTGGGTCTTTTCCCAGTGCTCCAGTTTGGAAGGCTGCAATTTGGGCCCTCTTGGTTAAGAGCCCCCATCTTGACCTTGGCCACCCTCTAACCAGGTGTCTCTGTCTCCAGCAGCTCAGCATCAGCCCCTTGCATTTGATGCCACCACGTTGGAGGAGAGTGGTCAGTATACACAGTAAAGCGCCACCCAAATAGATACAGCTGCAGCTTTCTAAGGGCTGGCACCATGGCCGGGCATTTCTTCTCTGAGGCCACAGAGTTCTGTTCTTGGAGCAGCAGGTTCTTGCTCAGGTACCCGATGGGGTGTCTCCCCCACTCAGCATCGGCTTGCATCAGCACCATGCCCAGCCCTGCATCTGAGGCATCGGTGAACACTGCAAAAGGCTTGGCAAAGTCTGAGTTCACCAGATTTACCGGGCCCTGGATTAGAGCCTCCTTCAGTATACAGAGAGCCCTCTGGCACTGTTCAGTCCAGACCACCTTGTCTGGCTTCCCCCTCTCACATAGCTCAGGGATGGGGCAGCTAGGGGGCTAACCTGGGGTACAAACCTCCGGTAGGGCCCCGCCATCCTGATAAAGGCCTGGACTTGTTTCTTGTTCGGGGGGATGGGCCAATCTCTGATCATCTCCACCTTGCACTTTTTGGCTTTTACTGTCAATCCTGCCTCCTTGAGGCAGCCCAGCACCCTCTTCACCTGGAACACGTGTTCTTCCCAGGTCTGGCTAAAGACACACCTGTCATCAATTTACGCCAAGTTCTCCATCCTCCTCAGCTTGTGTAGAATCTCCCCAGGCCTAGGCATGGGGTAGGCATCGGACACCACGATGGCTTTAAGCTTCCGATAGTCCCCACAGAACCAGATCATCCTGTCTTCCTTGGGGACCAGCCCTACGGGTGAGGCCTGTAGGCTGTTGAGCGACTGGATCACATCTAAAGCCAGCAGGTCCTTGACCTCTCTCTCCAGGTTCTGGGTTGCTTTCCCAGTGACTTTTTGAATGGGGAACACCTGATGGGGAGATTGGCTCCCACCTTAAGGAAGAGAGCCACCAGGGATCTTCCCCCTTCTCCTCCCAATCCTCCCCTTTCAGGTCCAGGGGTTCCCTCACTCTCCTCCCATCCAGCAGCTCGAATGGAAGAACCCTGTGGATTCCTGGGGCACCACCAGCTGCCTCCCGATTCCCCACAGTTCTACTTCCCCTTGGGGAGCCCATTCCCAATACAGAAATCCCTTCTCCCGTAGTACTCTGTCCCTGCAGCCTTCCCCAAGGGGGTTTGCAGCGCTGTGGCCAGCAAGTTCCCTCAGCTTCTCCAAGGAGGGATCCTTCTGCAGCTCAGTCTAGAATTCAGCGGCTGGGGAAGGGAGTGGGACCTGCTCCCTCCCACTGGCTGGGCCTGGGGCACACCCCCCTGAGCCCTGTCCCTGGTAGCTGTCTCCCTGCTGTGTAATCACTTCCCAGCAGCACGTCTGGACCAGGCAAACCTGGCTGGCAGCCGACCTGCCCTGCCTGTGTCCCCCCCACTCAGCTGGGGTCTCAGCTCCCCCCGTGCTCAGCGCTGCCCTGACTGTCCCAGTGGGGACAGCAAGCGAGCTCTCTGCTCTCCTTACAGCATCAGAGCCAGCGTGAGCTCCCTCTCCGGTGTGCAGGGGGTGGGGAGCATCTCTGTCCCACTCAGCCCCAGGGGTCTCACCACCCCAGGCAGGTCTCCCCACTGACCCCCACCTTCTGCTCCCACTAGGGGTCCGATGGGCCTGAGCCCAGGAAACTCCAGGCCTATAGACCGGGACCAGGAGTGGGAGCCTGTCCACCACCCCACTCATCTGGCTGACAGCATCTATGGCCTTGGGACCCAGCAAGGGAGCTACATACCGGGGCTTTTCCACAGGGTCCCCCTGGTTCAAATCGCTAGCCTGCTTGAAGGCTGTGTGGTGGGCATCCACATCCCCCCACCTTCCTTAACTAGGCGCAGCAATTTAGTGTCGAGGTTCCGTGCAGAACTGGCAGCCCGGGGTTTGTCCCCACTCACTCCTGGGAAACTCCCTATGCCTCTCTGCTCCACCATCGTCAGTCCATGCTGCTGCTGCAGCTTTTCCTCGAGCTCTTGCTCTCTCTCACGGTCCTCTCGCTCTCTCGGGTCTGCTCCAATCCCATCCATCTCCGATCCCCTGATGGGGAACCCGATTGTGAAGACCCCCATCTGGTTGGGGACCAGACTCTTGGGGATGTCTGGCTACCACTCCAGCCACTCCCAGATCCTCTTGTAGCCCCATTTGGGTCAGGAATCTGCTCCTTAGAGTGGTCCTCCTCATCTATCTGCACGATTAACTGTGCCTTGGTGAACTTCCCAATGCGTAACCCTCTCTTTGTGCACAGGATCACAATGTCCTTCTTGAGGAGATGGTGATAGGCCATCACTTCTTCACTGTTCCTAAGTTGCTCTGGACTCACAGGCCTGTGTGGTCTTGGCTCCCCCATGGTTTCCAGGAAGAACCTCTGGTGTGCCAGCCCTTCTCGTGATCACCACCTCTTTGCCAGGGTCAAGCGGCAGACTCCTCTGCCCTTGAGACTGCTCCTACAATCCCCAGGGGAACCCCGTTACTCCAACAGTCCTTCTCACTGGTCACACACTCCCAGAGGTTAATCGCCTCCTGAAACCATCCCTCTCTGAGCCTTCAGCATGCCTGATCCTCATTATCTCCCCTTTGTTTTACTGCTCCCCAGTCACTTACTGCAAGAAGCGCCATTCACGGGGTGCAGTACGTCCCACCGCTGCCACCAGTTGTCACGGAGTCCCCGGGCGATGCTTTGGAACTGCTCCCCACAAAGCCAGTCAGGACTTTGGGGAGCCTCCTCTCCCTTGGAGTGGACTGTCTTCAGGGCAAGAAGCTCACATGGCTTCACCTTCCTGGGTCAGACCTTGGAGCATTCAGCATATGCCCCTCCGTGCGCTTCCCACAGCAAGTCTGCCCAGGTGGGGTCCTGGGGAAGCCAGAGGGTCCTGCATTCACCCCCACTTCGCTTCACAGTCAGACGTGACTCTTAGCCAGCCAGTAAAACAGAGGTTTATTCAATGACAGGAACACGGTCTAAAACAGAGCTTCTAGGTCCAGAGAATGGGACCCCTCAGCCGGGTCCATTCTGGGGCCCAGTGAGCCAGACAACCTCGTCTGCCCTCACTCCCCGTCCCCAGCCTGTCCCAAACTGAAACCCCCTCCAGCCCCTCCTTTCTGGTCTTTGTCTCTTTCCCGGCCAGGAGGTCACCTGATCTTTGTTCACCTTTAGCTATTCCCTTGCAGGAGGGAAGGGCCCCAGCCATTTGTTGCCAGGATACAAAGCGTTGGCCATTTATGCACACTGGAGACTTAAGAAATGCATAGGGGAAACTGAGGCACCCACACATTATTCAGAGGAATCATTAAGAACAGTCCCGCTTTGTCACAGAGATGCTGTAGGTGGGGACTGCACAGGTACCAGATGCCAAGCCCCAGAGAGGAAACGTTTGGCCATAAAGCTGTGTGTTATACACTGGTTTTTGCTCTAATAAAAGGTGTCATTTCATCTACCTTTTTGCTTCAAGACTAACACTGCTGCCAACCCTGTCTGCGTTATGTATTGGAGACTTCCTTCATCTGAGCCAGATGAAATGAATGTCTTGATTCTCTCTTGTACCAGCAGATGTTGAGCTCATGATCAAAACAGAGGAGCAACATCCTGAAGAAGGCCCTAGCAACCTAGAGCTACCTGGGCGGTTGCCAGGCCCAGCAGAGGAGAGAGCTTTCCAAGGTGCTGAACAGGAAGCAGCTGCTGGGAGTTCTGGCACTTCAATCAGCTCTTCAGGTAACAACCTGGGGGAACTTACTCAGCATGAAAGAGAACTGAGAACTGTTGCTGCCCATCCCAGGGGCAATGCAGGAATAGCCCCTTATGCGTGTGCCCAGTGTGGGAGGAACTTCACTCGAAAGGACATTCTCCTGTCGCACGAGAGACTCCACACTGGTGAGAGGCCATACATGTGTGCTGACTGTGGGAAGAGCTTTAGGCTCAAGATCAGCTTTGTGAAGCACCAGAGATGCCACACCAAGGAGCGGCCCTATCCATGTAATGAATGCCAGAAGAGCTTCAAGTGCCACTCGGCGCTCGTGCGGCACCAGATGATCCACAGGGGAGAGCGGCCGTATAAATGCGACCAGTGCAACAAAAGCTACAGCCGCAAGGAGCACCTCCAGAACCACCAGAGGCTGCACACCGGGGAGCGGCCCTTCCACTGTGCAACCTGCGGGAAGAGCTTCAGTCAAAAGTTCGTGCTTGTCTCACATCAGCGGATCCACACAGGGGAGTGGCCCTATAAATGCACGGAGTGTGGGAAAGGCTTCAGTGAGAAATCCAAGCTGACCAGCCACTACAGGATCCACACCGGTGAAAAGCCCTACAGCTGCGCCCAGTGTGGGAAGAGCTTCCGCCTTAAGGTGAGCTTCTTAAGGCACCAGACGAGCCATGGCAGTGAGAAGCCCTACCTATGCACTCAGTGCGGCAAGAACTATAGCTACCACTCAGGCCTCCTCCGGCACCAGCTGATCCACGCGGGGCAACGGCCGCATCAGTGCAACAAGTGCGGCAAAAGCTATGTCGAGAAATACCGCCTGCGGAATCACCAGCGTGTCCACCTGGATGAAGGACTGCAGCGGTGCATCCCATGCGGGAAGAGCGCCTCGGAGAAGCAGGACCTCCTGAGCCACCAGCAGAGCCATGCCGATGGATGCCATCAGCGTGCCATGTGCGAACAAAGCGTCTGGCTCATGGAGAGCAGCTTAAAGCACCAAAGAAACCACAGCAAAGAGAAGCCCTACGAATGCAGTGACTGCGGGAAGAGCTTCAAGTGCCAGTCGGAACTCACCCGCCACCAGAGGGTCCACACGGGGGAGAGGCCTTACGAATGCACCAAGTGCAACAAAAGCTACAGCCAGAAGTACCATCTCCTCCAGCACCTCCGCATTCACACGGGGGAGCGACCCCACCAATGCAGTGACTGTGGGAAGAGCTTCATCCGAAAGGAACATCTCCTGAAACACCAGCGGATCCACACTGGAGGGAGGCCTCACCAGTGCAGCGAATATGGGAGAAGCTTTCAATATAAGCAGTTGCTGAAAGACCATCAGAGGGCGCATAGAGCGGAGCCAGATCACCTGGAGGCTTCTCCAAGGACTGAAGCCTGGGTTCCTTAATGCAGAAATGGGTTCCAGCCTGCCACTTACCTTCTAACACGCAATGGAAATACAGTACAGTGGGTCTGTGAGTTAACACACTAACCATGCCCTGATCTGGTGAGCACTTACGTGCATGGTTAACTTTAAGCGTGTGACTTCAATGGGACCAGTCAGATCCTTAGTTTTTTGCACATTTGGGCTCCATGTCTGTATATCTCATACAGCAACCAAAGCTGCTGAACCTCCTCAGAGCTGGAGGAACATTCACTGCCAGAGATCGCTCACCCTTGGGGCTGGGAGAGAGCCAACACAGAAAGAAACCTGAGCCCTATCTGGCAGACTGTGCTAAACTGGAAACTGACTAGAAACTTTTGACAGCTAGATTTCCCCCCCGCCCCCCTCCATGTACAGCATGGGGCTCTCTCATCCTCCAGCTGGTGTCTTGTGAGAATTCTCATCACAAATTTGTTTTATAGGTAGAGTTTGTGTATGGCCCCTGTGGTTTCAGGTTTGCACATGTCCGTTCTCTTCTAGCTCAGAGTTGTATGCTACTTGTGTTTTACCACTGTTCCCGTGTGAGGTTCTGGAAAGACTCTGTATGGAAAAACAGAGGGTAGGTGAGCTTGCCCCCACTTGAATGTCTTCTCCTAAAGACAGGACTGCTCATGCATGGCCTTTGGGGTTGGAGCCAGCCCTATCCCGGCCACTCAAAATAGGTTCTTTGGGGTGAGCACTGGATTGGAAGTCATGCGTTCTAATCCTGGCTCTGCCTGTCTGACCTTGGGCTGTGCCTCCATGGAGATGATCTGGGGCTCCCTCATTATGGTGCTGTCAGCATCAAGCGAGTGCAGGGGTTTGAACAGATGAGCTGCTCAATGTTCAAGGCAGTGTTTTGCATTCCTGCTGCTACTGGCTCGTGGCTGACCGCTGTGGCGGAACGTGTCCCCTTCTAGAAAGGGGAATGAAGGACTTGTTTAGAGTTGTGGTTCTTCAGTGACCATCCCGAGCAGTGACTACTTGTCTACAGTTTGTGCAAGTGAAAAAATACAAGCAAACGCTAGCAATGCTGTAACAACAAAGAAACTCTTTCAATGCAGCCTGTAGTGAGAGGGCCATGTCTGGCTGCTGGCCTGTCTCATTACATTCAGAATGGAGGAGGGCTTGTACATGACTTTGGATAATGTGTGACTTTATTACATTCATTGGTTATAAATTAAACGTGTTTGATTTACTAGATAATTTGTTTAAACTGAGTTTTGTGTAACTGTCAGAAATAATGAGAGCCCAAGAGGTGGCGATTCCTACGTATGAGCCCAGGCCACTCGGGCAGATGCTGGGAGGAAAGCAGGACTTACAACCACAGGGATCTTGGCAGGAACTCCCCTCTTGGTGCTCCCAAACCTACCGAAGTCATGAGGTGGAGCTGAAGATGATGGACAAGCAAATGCAAGCTTCCCTCTGCCCCCAGCCCCATCTCGAGTGCTTGGTACTTTCTTACAACGAAGACGTGTTGATGTATTTTGAATCCATGTATGACGCTAAATAATAGAGGAGCAGGTGCAAGACATTGTGCATGCTGAGTCCTGACCCCAAATGGCTAATCCGACAGCAGGAGGAGTCACAGGAGGGGGGAACAAAGACAAGGAAGGTTATGTCACTGTGTGAGCGTACAGGCTCTAGCGTGAAGGTTACAGAGGCGTGTTTAAATATACACAGCTGGAGTCTAAGCCTACTTGAAGGAGTGAGTTTAAATAAACTCTTTAAAAAGCCAACTGTAGACAGCGTGTTCTTGAACCCAACTCCACAGGAAGAAGTGAAACAGCAGTGACCCGTTTCCCTCCCACCATTTCATTGGAGGTAGGGAAAGACGTGTTCACTACAGCAGCATTCCTATGGGCGTGACCCTGGTTCAGCAAAGCAAAGGACTTATTACAAAATTAACTGGGGCCTCAACCCACAATGTGGTGGTCTGGCAAAATTCCCATGAACTTCCAATGTGGACTTGAGGTAGAATGCGTTTATTTTACCCACTTGTACCAATGTTTTCCCCCTTCCAGAGGTGCTGGCCATCCCTACTTTACCTGTATTGAAAATGTACTTAAGTTCTGCCCAGAGAGAGCCTGAGGCCTTGGAAAGCTGCCCATTGGTATCCAATGGCTGTAGCATTGGGTCTTAACTTCCTTTCTATGCTCAGTAGTTAAATTGTACTCTGCCTCACTTACCTGGAGCAGAGTCTGGAGGGCAGGGGAGAGCCCGTCCCACCCCAGGCAGCTAGTTAGTTATAAGCAGAGTGGGTTGAGTCAGACCAGCCCTCTTATCATGGGGATCAACTGCCACCATCCCCACGCTGAATGTGCTTGTAACGGGGGCCACTCCCCTCTCGAGTGCCTGCTGGTGGTGGGGTGTGGTGCTGCAGTCCTTTTCCCGCTCCTGGCATGCCCCTGTAGGTTGTCGACTGGGCTTGGTGGGTTTTCAGGGGCTCCGCCCTCCAGCCAGCTCTCTCAGTCAAAATAAACCCTTTCCAAAGTCCAAGGGAACTGTCTGCCCTCCCCAGAGTCTTTGGCCCCAGCTCTGGGCCCTTTAAATTCAGCCAAGCCTGGTCCTCTTCTCCAGGTTTACACCACTTTGCCAGTGAGGGAAGCCAGGCCACCCCATGCTCCAGATTTCATCTCAGGGACGCTATAAGCACCAGTCACATGCTGCCCAACTGCAATTCTTTGCAGCACTTTCCCTGGGCCTCTTCCTGTGACCCTTTTATCAGCACCCCTTACCTCCAGGGTTAAAGGTTCTCGGGGCCTCTCTCTCCAGCCTCAGCAAGTGCAGCCAGAACCTAACTCTGGCAGTCCCTTGAGCTTCTGCAGATGGAGTGGGGCACCCAGCCCTGCCCATCTGGTCCCAGCCAGGAACTGACTGTTAAGCCCTTGCAGATCCTTTTATCTGAGCCTGCTGGGCTCTGACTGGCTGCTTCCCTAGGCAGCCCTGGATGACCCACCTTTGCTGTTCTTCTCTTGGCGCAGGGTATAGTAGGACCACAGGGCTTCCTGTAGGGAGCTGTAAAAGCCAGGTGTGTCCCTATTACTGTGCTATTTTGATTTTTCTTGCAGTGGAGCCTCTTTCTGGGTTAACAAAAACAACAAGGAGTCCAATGACACCTTAAAAACGAACAGATTTATTTGAGCATAAGCCTTCATGGGTAAAAAAAAACCTCACTTCTTCAGATGCAGATACTTGACACCTTTCTGGGTTACAATTCGTGGCCTCTGTTATATAGGACTAGGCCCAAAAGGAAGGAGTACAGTGCCCCATTCATCTCAAGGACATGTTGAGTCTGAACCCGAATGATGACAATTTAAACATCATTACCATTAAATATTTCACTGCTGGTCACTTGATGAAGACCATCCACCTCCACCAGGACGATGAATGGAGTGTGAGTAGATGGTCCCAGCTGCAGAGGCCTGCTCCACCATTATTTCTGCCAGCAGCTGGTTCAGTCACGCTCTGGTCACAATCCTTGAGCTGTGCTCAGAGCAGCTCCATGGGTGGGGGATGCCAGAATGACCAGTTCAGGCCCCTACTAATGCTCACTAAACAATCCCAGCGGGTAAGGCTGGGGTAGCACCCTTCGGGGTGGCAATAGCAAATAAATACACTGGGGTGAGGGGGCTGGCTTAAGAAGATTGCTGGGGCTCAAAGTGCCCCTGAATTCTCCCATCAACCACCAGGGGTGCATGGCTTGCAGTAAATGCTCTAACAGCCACTCTGGGCTCCTCCCCTGCAGGGCAAGCAATAGGATCCTTGTACAAGCTGAGGGAGGCTGCAGGGACCAGCCGGGCACAGGCCAGGGAGGGAGCGTGGGTAAGTGAAGGCCCTGAGCTGGGCATACGATGGGGGTTCTTAGTCTACTGGGGGAGCCAAGAGGAGGGGACTCAGGGCAGGTCTGGCCCTTCAGCCACAGGCAGCCTGACACCCCCACAGTGAGAGCCCTGCATGGGCAGCAGCAATGGCCACCGGTCCCAGGCCAGTGCTGGCCCAAGCAGCCAGGAAAGAGCAGTGGGAAGCTGGCTGTACAAGCAGATCAGGGCCAAGGGTGGGGCTGGAGCTGTATCCTAGCTGGGAAAGGTGAAGGTGCCTGACCACCAGAGCGCACTCAGGACCACAGCCAGAGGCCAGTCCAGAGCACAGTGCAGGCGCAACCTGGCTCTGAGGCCCAGATTTGGAGAGTCCCTTGAAGAACTTACCAAGGGCTCCTTCTCCCAGTAGTCTGACTCTGGGGGAGGGCTACATGGATCAATCTATTGAAGGACCCCAGTGTAGCTAATGCACAGGCTGGGGAGGCAGCAGATGCAATCCCTAGAGATCACTGAGAATGGAGCTCAATAGCTAAATCTGATGGAAGCTTCTGGCCCAGCTCTGCCATGGATTCTCTCACACAAGTCACTGCACCTCTCCGTACCCCTCTGGAAAAAGGGTGGGGGGGGTGAGGAGTCCCATTTCTAAAGGGCTCAGCGCACCACCAGTTTACTAGTGCTAAATTACTATGTTCCAGACTTGTTACTGCTGTTAGAGGAAAAGCCAGCTGGTCACTACGTCATGCGTTACATCGGCTGAGCACTGAGCGCGCCATTGTGCCTATATGGTGCACAGCTGGTGTGCGCAATGGAGGACAATGGGATGCAGTCACTGCAGCATCCTGGCATGGAGTGAGGATGTCAGGCCCAGTTGCCTCTGTACGGCTCTGGAGAGAGCAGAGCTTGAATCCTCTTCCATTTCTACGTACGTTGCACCAGCACGATACAGAGGGCTGGGGCAGGCAGATGGCCCCAAACACTAAGGGCTAAATGATGTGTGTAAGCCACAGCTCATAAGAGCCAAGAAGCCCTAGCCACATGCAGGTGCCTGAAGTGAGACCCCCCCTAGGAATGGGCTGATTTTTCAGCAAGGCTGGACGCTTGCAGTTTGCCACCGAAGGCAGTAGGAGCTCTAAGAGCCCAGCCCTTCTGCAAGCCAGGACATAGAATCATAGAATATCAGGGTTGGAAGGAACATCAGGAGGTATCTAGTCCAACCCCCTCCTCAAAGCAAGACCAATCCCCAGACAGATTTTTGCCCCAGATCCCTAAATGGCCCCCTCAAGGACTGAACTCACAACCCTGGGTTTAGCAGACCAATGCTCAAACCACTGAGCTATCCCTCCCCCACACATCTTTCCCAGGCTCCAGGCAAAGCCTGTGTTTGCCTGGCAGGCAAGGGCATTGCACGCTCTGGGCGCTGCCACGCATCCAACAGGACAAGAGTAAGGAATAGTGTCGAACTTTTTAGATGCCTGCAAAGTTTGAGCAGTTGACCCAGCAAGTCAATGGCAGAGCTGGCCCGTGCTCCCAGGCTGGTGCCCGATCCTGTACAGCTCCCTGCCTCTTCCGCTCCAGGAGAACCTCCTGGCATCTTGCTAATGCTGGACGATACATGCCAAGCAAGTCACGTGCTTTTGGCCTAATGTTTCAGGCACACTCTTATTGACGAGGGTGGCTGAAGTCCTCCCTGCCTCCCAGGAGAACGGAGGAAGCTGCGCATAGGAAGGATTCTGTCTCCAGCTTCCTACCAAGGTCCACTGGGATTTGGGCCCAGACATATTCCACCATCGGAACATTTAAATAAAAGACCCAACAGTTAGCCTGAACTCAGGTCCTATTCCAAGATAATAACCAGCCAAGGCACTTCTAATTAACCTTTTTATTGTCCATTTACAGCAAAGCCATCAAAGGCAAGAGATCCAGTCTCGGGTTACGGCGATAGAACTGGAATCGTTACCGACTAATCAGTGCAATTGGTTCTCACTCTTGTTACCTGCAGTAAAAACGTGTCCAGAGTGCTATCCTGGCCCGATCTGGACACATTTCAGGAGATCTTTAATGAGGACAAGTGGTGGACCCCAGTCTTACATCTCGGCCAAACGTCAGCACCTCCAGACGCACTATGCCCCTTAGCACCATGCCTGGCCCTGGGTTTGGCACCAACTCATGTGGAAGAGTCACCTTTCAAATTCCCTTCCCGCCTTCAGCAGCTGGTCCCCCGACCTGGCGTGACCAAGCTTAGCGTATGAGAGCGGAGGGAGTCTCAGCCCCAGGTGAGAAAACACCCTTTAAAATGTAAGCTGCAACCACTCACGGCAGTGCTCTTTCCCCCTCTAGTGGGGGCTAGGCCACAAATAGAGGCTGATGAGCCTGCTACTGTGGTAGCTAAGGCTACGTCTACACTTTTGGCAATAGGTAAAGTCCAAATGCTGCACACCCCCTGGCACAGGCATAAGCAGCAGTGTAGACAGTAAGACACGGTTTAGGTGAGTAGCATCCCCTATGCACCTGAACTCTAGGGCATATTCACCCGACATAGGTCTCTGCACGCCCAAGCAGCACCTCCCACATATACACTGCTATTTTTAGCAGTGTAGTGTTCTGCCGCTTCCCCCTGCCAGAGCCTTTCACTGCGGCATGCAGCTACAGGCATAGTACTTGTACTCTTCACGTGGCTGTACAAGTAGACGTGTAAACAATTTTTTTAAAGAGCTCCAGAGGTGATCCCAGCAATTACAGGCCAGTAAGCCTAACTTCAGGACCAGGCAAATTGGCTGGTGCTCGCTGAAGGAGAGAGGGCAAGGAAAAAGAGATGAGCAGCTAGTCCTGCAGAAGGAGGGGATGAGTCAATGGAGGCGACACCAAGTATGAGCCCTAGGAGGATTGCAAGGGCGAATACGAATCGAGAGGACTTGCAGCCAGCAGGTGCGGGGGATAGACCGGAGAATCACACTGTCACCAGGAAAAGCAAGTACGGATGGGAAGACCCATACGAGAAGAATAGACAGGCCGTAACTAGACATGATCGGAAAAAAGAACAAAGGTGCTGCTGCCGGTGCTAAGATACAGGAGTGGAGCCTGAGGCTGAAAGCAATCCTAGCCGGGAGGGAAAAGAATCCAGTGATTGTCCTTTCATGTGGGAACGAATGAACGGCTAGTATAGCTGACGTGATCAAGGAGGACTACCAGAATGGGAAGACGCTCAAGGAAACGAGGCTCAGGTGCCAAGGGATTCGCGGTCTCCAGAGCGGGGCTATGAAGGAGCGACAAGAAATGAACGAATAACAGATGGCTTCACGCAGTGGTCTATTAAGAAAGTCGCTTGGGATGTACGGTCATGGGAAGCATACTGATCAGACGATGTTCTCTCGGGATGACTGCATCTAAGTAAGGAGGGAAATACCTCGGAGGAGGCTCGCCGACCTACATTAAGAGAGCTTAAACTTAGGAATTGGGGGAGATGGTTGGGAGATGTTCAGGAGATCTCCACGCCGGAAATTAAACCTGGAGAGGGAAGTAAACAAGAGAAGGGATACCTTGTGGACCGAAAGAATGACCCAAGGAGGAAAAAGCGAGTAAAATAAGGAGACTGAAGGTGATCTGGTCAGAAGCTGAACAGGTAAAGAAATTCACGGAACGCCAAAACGCCAAAATAAAATGTGTACACAAATGCGAGGAGCTAAGGTAACAAATGGAGGAACTGGAGCTACTGGTGCAGGAAGAGAAACCGAATATTATAGATAACAGAAACCTGGTGGAATAGTACTCATGACGGAGTAGTTCAGTATTGAGCTAAGTGCTGTTAGAAAAGACAGGAAGAAAGCAAAAGGTGTGGAGTAGCCTGTACATCAATGACGAGGTTAACTGTAATGAAATAAAAAGTATGGAATGGATAAGACAGAGTCGTCTGGGCAAAAATCACGCTGGGTAAAAAACTAAACTAACCTTCCCTGAGATATGCCGGGTGTTCTACAGACTCCAGGACCTATTGGAAGGATAGAGACTCTTATGCTCTTAATGAAGTAAACACTAGAGGGAAATGTGATCATGGAGACTTCACTCCCAGATATAGACGGAGACAAGTGCTGCAAGAAAAAGGGTCGATTTTCTGAGTGATAGCGAATGGATCTCTCAAGTAGTGAAGTACCAAGACAGAGGATATGCCATTTAGATTTGGTTGGTAAGCATGAGGACCTCGTAGAAGAAATGGTGTAGGGACAACCTTGTTCGAGTGATCATGAAGCTGATTCAGTCAAACAGATGCGAACGATAAACAAAGTAGAATCTGCGGATTAGGAATTTGACTTCTCAAGGCTAATTTGAAAGAGGTAAAGGAAATTCAGTTCAGGTGAAGTGATGCGAGGAACTTGGTGGATTGAAATGCGAGGAGGCCTGGAATACTTAAGTCGCAGCTGCAGAAACGCGGACAGCCTGCATCCCAGAAGAAAGGGAAAAAAAACCATGGGCAAGATTGTAGGCCAGCTGGAAGCAAGCCCTCAGAGAGGGATAGAAAAAGAACAAAGGAAAGATTACAGGAGGGAAGAAAGGCCGGATTAGCAAGAAGCTCACTAGGAGGCAGAACATGTAGGATTAAGTGAGGAAGGCTAAAACCACGTACAAACTGGACCTTGCAAAGGAATTAAAACCAATAGTAGTAGTTCTACAAGCCAAATAAGAAAGAAACAAAGAAAGAAGAAGTGGGGCCGCTAACACTGAGATGGAATGAGGTTAAGGATAACCTAGGAATGGCCCAATATCTAAAAAGTACTTGCCTCAGTCTTAAAAGACTAGTGAGGAGTTTAGAACATAGGAGCGAGATAAACGGGAATGAGGAATGGAGGTGGATAATTACTGCATCTGAGGTAGAGGCCAAACTGAACTACTAATGACAAATCGGAGGGCCCGGACATCTCCATCCAAGGTATAAAGGAACTGGCGCATGAATATGCGAGCCCCGTAGCGAAATTAAGCGATCGCTAAACCGAGGTTGTACCGAACGACTGGAGATTGCTAACGCGCAGTCCTATTTGAAAAAAGGGAAAAAATGATCTGGGTAACTATACCTGTACTGACGTCTGTAGTAGAAGGCTTGAAAAAATTTAAAGGAAAATGAGGTCAATGGTAATTGGGACGAATGCAACAAAGGATCTAGCAAGTAGATCGTCCAAAACCAACCTGATCTCCTTCTTTGAGAAGGTGACAGATACTAGACAAAGGAAATGCGGTAGATCTAATTACCGCGATCCAGTAAGCGGTTGAACAGGTTCCACATGGAACTGTTAGTAAATATGGAAAAGATGGGGATAAATGAAAGTTGTAAGGTGGAAAGGAACGGTTAAAGGGAACTCCAGCCGGGTCGACTGAAGGTGAACTGTCAGGCTGGAAGAGGTACTAGTGGAGTCCCTCAAAGGATCGGTTTGGAGACCAATCTATTTAACCTTCATTTAACTGACCTGCACAAAGAGCGGGAATGGCTAATAAAGTTTGCGGATGACACAAAGCTGGAATTCTAACCACCGAGAAGACCGGCGATAATCATCAGGAAGATCTGGACCACCTTGTAAACGGAAGTAATAGTAAAGAAGATGAAAATAATAGGGAAAGTGCAAAGGTCATACTTAGGATATAATAAGAATTTTAGATATACGTTGGAGAAGCAGCAGTTGGAACGACAGAGAGAAAGGACCTGGGTATTGGGATTGATAGCAGGATGTCTATACCCGCCAATGTGATAGACTACGTAAAAACAAGCAAATACGGTTTTTAGGATCATCGGGCGAGGTATCCGCAAGAAGCAGAGTGTATAGTAACCGTAATAAGTGGCAGACTGTGAAGAACCTCACCTGGAACGGCACTGTCACGCCGGTGCGCCAGTTTAGAAGGAACATGAATCTCCAACACATGGAAACAGACAGCAACGCTACCTAATGAACCGAGGAATGATAAAAACCTGCCCTGAGAATGAAAGCAGACCAAAGACTTGGTGTTAGCTAGGCTAAAAAGAAGCTCTGGGATATGCTCATAAATAATATATGCAGGGGGAATAACCGTTAGGAGGAGAGGAATATTAAGCATTGTACAAATAAGGACAAAAGACATGGTACAAGCAACGAATGAGGAGTTTAGACTTGATATTACGAGTTTAAAACCATAGGGAGTGAATTCTGGAACAGCTTCCGAGGGAAGAGTAAGGGGCAAAGACTATCTGCCTGTAAACTAAGCTAGATAATAATGGAGGGGATGAATGACGGATAGTTTACATTGGCAACTGATCTGGATCGACAGGCAGATAATCGCTCAGGTCTGTGAGGGATGTTTGGAGGAGGATCTGAGTTACTGCAGAGAATTCTTTCCTGGTGCTGCTGGTAGTCTTGCCACATGCTCAGGTAGCTATCGCCAAATTGGGTGGGAAGAATTTCTCCAAGAGCAGATGGCAGGCCTGAGAGTGTTCCGCCTTCCCTGCAGCGTGGGCATGGTCACTGCGGGATTCCGCAGCTGAGGTCTTGCACAACCACAATTGTAGGACTTCAATATCATCATGTGGGTGTTAGCAAAGGGATGGGTAGGGTTCTGTGGCCTGCCTTGTGCAGGAGGTCAGACTAGATGATCATATTGGTCCCTTCTGACCTATGAGTCTGAGTCTATGAGTCTATAAACAACAGAATTATCTGACAATAGATGAACATGGTTTGTTGAGGGACGAGTCAAAATAGCTTTTGTAAAGGAAAATCATGCCTCACCAATCTATTGGAATTCTTTGAGTGGGGTCACCAAACATGCGGACAAGGGTGATCCATTGGATATAGTTTACTTAGATTTTCAGAAAGCTTTTGACGAGTCCCTTACCAAAGGCTCTTAAGCAAAGTAAGCAGTCATGGGATAAGAGGGAAGGTCCTGTCATAGATCAGTAACTGGTTAAAAGACAGAAAACAAAGGGTAAAAATAAATGGTTAGTTTTCACAATGGCAAGAGGAAAATAGTGGTGTCCCACAGGGGTCTGTATTGGTACCAGTCCTATTCAACATATTCATAAGTGATCTGGATATATGGGTAAACAGTGAGGTGGCAAAATCTGCAAACACTACGAAATTACTCAAGGTAGTTAAGTCTAAAGCAGACTGCGAAGAGTTACAAAGGGATCTCAAAACTGGGTGACTGGGCAACAAAATGGCAGATGAAATTTAATGCTGATAAAATGCAGAGTAACGCACACTGGAAAACATAATCCCAACCCTACATAAAAAATGATGTATGAAGAAAGATCTTGGAGTCATCATGGATAGTTCTTTGAAAACATCTGCTCAATGTGCAGCGGCAGGCTAAAAACCGCACAGACTGGGAATAGGAAGGGAATAGATAATAAGAGAAAATATCAAACAGCCTCTATGTAAATCCATGGTTTGCTCACACCTTGACTATTGTGTGAGGATCTGGTCACCTCATCTCAAAAAAGATGTATTGGAATTGGAAAAGATACGGAGAAGGGCAACAAGAAAGAGTAGGGGTCTGGAACAGCTTCCATATAAGGACAGAATAAAACTGGGACTTTCCAGTTTGGAAAGGAGACGCCTAAGGGGAGATATGACAGAGGTCTATAAAATCCTGACTGGTATGGAGAAAGCGAATCAGGACGTGTTATTTACTCCTCATAACACAAGAACTAGAGGTCACCCAATAAAATGAATAGGCAGCAGGTTTAAAACAAACATAAGGACGTACTTTCTCACACAACGCACAGTCAACCTGTGGAACTCTTTTCCCGAGGATGTTCTGAAGGCCAAAAGTGTAACAGGATTCAAAAAAAGAACTAGGTAAGTTGATGGAGGATAGGTCCATCAATGGCTATTAGCTCAGATAGTCAGGGATGCTGCCCCAGGCTCTGAGTCTCCCTAGCTTCTGTCTGCCAGAAGCTGGGAGTGGATGACAGGGGATGGATCACTTGATGATTCCCTGTTCTGTTCATTCCCTCTGAGGCACCTGGCATGGGGCACCTGGCATTGGCCACTGTCAGAGGACAGGATACTGGGCTAGATGGACCACTGGTCTGACCCAGCATAGCCGTTCTTATGTTCTTAGCCCTAAACAGCTGAGTCTTTTAGCCCAAGCAAGAGAGAGGCTCCTGTTGATATCCAGATATCCCATGTTCAATCCCCACTGCTGGGGACTCACCCAGAGGCATAACAACTAGCTCATGCATCTAAATAATTTCTCTTATGTTTTACGTATCCTCCAGCCTGCTGTATGATCCAAGCAAAGCTTTCCATGCAAATTCTTTGTCCACTGCAGTCATGAGAATAACCCTAGCACATTTTTTAAGGGGGAGGCACCCAACACTTGACTAGAGCTCTTCTCCACTTTGGCAGTCAGCAAAGCTGGCCTTTGGGGTGACTCCCTGTCCCGTGCAGCAGCTGGCTACAGATCATCGGCTGGCCCATGCAGGTATGCCGTGCTTCTGGAAATGGAGTCACACGCTGGGTGCAGCTGCCCTGCCGTGCATTTTCTAGTGCATAATAAAACACCAGCTCCACAGCGAAGGTTTTCTAGCAGTTGGTGCAGCAGAGGGGCGCACACCGGGTGTGGATCTGCTGATGCTTGGTCAGCGTGGAGCGGCGGCCGAAGCGCTTGTCACACAGTTTGCAGAGGAAAGGCTTCTCACCGGTGTGGATGCGGAGGTGCTCGGTGAGGTGTGATTGCTTGCGGAAGCTGCAGGCGCAGCGGCTGCAGGGGTAGGGCCGCTCGCCCGTGTGGAAGCCGTAATGCTTGACGAAGTCACACTTGAAGATGAAGTGTTTCTCGCAGAGGGCGCACTGGTAGGGGCCATTCTCCAGGTGCACCCGCCGGTGGATGCTGAGGTAGGAGCGCCGGCGGAACTGCTTGTGGCACAGGCTGCAGGAGAAGGGCTTCTCCTCCGTGTGGCTCGGCTGGTGCCTCTTCAAAGCCAGCGGGCTCCTGAAGCTCTGGGGGCAGAGGGGGCAGGGGTAGGGTTTGTCCTTGGCAGGAGCAGGTGGATGCTCCGGTGCTCGCCCCAGGACACTCGCCCCTGGGAACGGCCTCTCCTTGAAGGCAAGTGGTTGTGACCAGACCCCGTTCCCGTGGCCCTGGGGCCAACACGGCTCCTCTCCCTGGGGGCCGGTCTCGTGCTTGACGGTGCGAGTCTGCCTGCCAAAGCTCTGGTCACCCGCGCCAGGTAGACCCAGCCTCTCCTCGGTGTGAGACCTCTCGTGCCGCAGGGCATAGGCCCGGGTGCTAAAGCTCTTGTGGCACCTGCCACAGAGATAGGGCTTGGCCGCCGGGTGGCTGTGGCAGGGCAGCTTGTGGAGGGGGTCCCTGTCCCGGGCGGTGCGCAGGCCTGGCCGCGTGTGGGTCTCCTGGTGCTTGTTGAGGGTGGAGCGCCGGGTGAAGCTCTTGGGGCACAGGTGGCAAGGGAAGGGCTTCTCGCCGGTGTGCGTGCGCAAGTGGTCGCTGAGGTGGGAGCGCCGGCGGAACCACCGGCCGCACAAGCCGCAGGGGAAGGGCTTCTCGCTGCTGGGTGCCCACTGGCACCTGGCCAGGGCCTGCTGCCCAGTGAAGCTCTCGGGGCCCAGGGCGCAGGGGTAGGGCCACTCCTCCAGGTGGGCACGCTCGTGCTTGGTGGCGTAGGAGCGTGTGCTGAAGCTCTTGCCGCAGACGCCGCAAGAGAAGGGCTTCCCCCCAGCATGTGTCCTCTTGTGCTGGGCCACAGGCCCCAGCGTGCTGAAGGTCGCATGGCCCCTCTCGCTCGGGTAGGCCTTGTCCACCTTGCAGGCCCGGCGCGGCTTTGGCGGGTCATTCTGCCAGACTGGCTCCCTGGGGCGCTCGGCGTGCCTCCGGGGCCGCTCCTTAGCATGGATCTCCTGGTGCTTGTTGAGGGTGGAGCGCCGGCTGAAGCTTTTGGGGCAGAGGCTGCACCGGAAGGGCTTCTCGCCCGTGTGCGTGCGCAGGTGCTCGTTGAGGTGTGAGCGCCGCCGGAAGCCCTTGCTACAGCGGTTGCAGCGGTACGGCCGTTCGCCGCTGTGCACTCGGCAGTGCCTCACCAGGTCTGAGTGGCACAGGAAGTCTCTGTCGCACTTGGAGCACAACAGGAGCCGCTCTCTCTGCTGATCTCGCTGCTGCTCGCCGGCCAGGGACTCGCCCGGATAAGGCTCCTCCACTACGTGAACCTGGAGGTCATCCATTATCTCAGTCTTGCAGATGACAACACTCTGGTCTTCGCTGCTGCTGGACGGATCTGCTCCCACATGAGTCCTCTGGCAGCCGGCGGTGCCCAGCCATGGGGTGTAGCTTTCATCATATTTGGTGCATGGAGGAGCCTCTGCCTCTTCTCTGGGGGCGCTCTGGTACTGCTGAGCACTGAAACCCATTCCATAGCTGCCATCTCCTTCAATCTCTTCCTTCGCACGGCAGCGAGCCTCCTGTGGGGCAGGGCTGTCGGCCTGGTGCTGCCATCGCAAACTGCCGTCACACCACGAAGGACACTCGAGTGGAACTTCCACCTCCCTGAAGGGCTCTGTCTTGCACTTAGTGAGGACATCAGGAGCTCTGCCATCGACATCGCCAAGAGCAGTCTGGGGGGCCGTGTGCAGCTGACCACCCAAAGGTGAAGCATTGTTCTCTGAGCCCCAGGAAACAGGCCTTTCCTTCACAGACAAAGGGAGACACTCAGAGATTTGGATTTCAACTTCACTGTCCTCCAGTTTCACCTTTCCACTTGCATTCAGGCATTCAGCAACTGGAAGGAAACAACACCCATCTCATCAGGCATACAGCAGAGCAAAGCTCCCTCTGCATTTCTTGACTAGATTTAATTCTCTTAGGAATTCCTTGTCACATGAATCTGAAACTAAGACATGCCCCTGAACTCCGAAAGAGCCCATATGTGAACCAGGGAGCTAGCAAGAGTAATTAACCACTGGAACAATTTACCAAGTGCCATGGTGGATTCTCCGTCACTAACAATTTTTAAATCAAGATGGGATGTTTATTTTGGGGCAGTTCCCTGCCCTGTGTCATGCAGGAGGGCAAACTGGATGATCACAGGGGCCCCTTCTGGCCTTGGAATCTATGAAGCGAAGAGAAAGGTGATACTTATTCAGCGGAGACACAACCACGTATTGTGCCTGAGGTCACTAATCCCAGCTTCTGTACCACAATAAGCTGGACCTATTGCAGGTCCTGGCTGTTTCGCTGACAGAACCACACTGAGCTGCCTGTGAAGAAGCAGCTTTTATGCAGATTTCCCACTTAAACCAGAGCTGGTTTAAAAAGTGGAAATCACAGTTTTGCTACAAATTTCTAGCTGCTTTCCTTTCCGTAGGGTTCAAAACTGCCCCATGTTTTGTTTTTTCAAAATTAACTGAAATTGTTAGCAACACACCAGTTTCTAATTTTTTTCATGCACCAGAAGCCTGGAGTACAATAAATGTCAGTAATTGTTCTGTAATGTCAGTTTTTCAAGAAGATTTTTCACTCCCAACACAAGGCCCCATTTCCACAACAGAAGCTTTGGGTGTGAAGAATTTCAGCCAGCTCTCCTTTGCTCAGGGACATTTCTTTTCTCTTGCCATCATTTCCCGTACTCACCCATGGACATGGGGGCCAGGGCCTCCTGGGCAGAGGCCCCCTCCGCATGGGGCTTTCCCCCTTCCTCCATTAGCAGCAGGAGGGCAGGTTTTGGCATATCACCACCTGCATGTTACAAACAAACAATCAGAAATAATCCGAGCTGGCCTGCGGCAGTCATATCCTTCTGCTAAGGGCTGTACATCAAACCTTCCTGAGCCCTTCGTACAGATGTGGGCTTTCCATCACTTCCTAGGAGAGAGGTGCCTCCTAGTGGGTTGAGACGCAGGCCTTCCTGAGCGCTAAGCCTGGCTCTGACCTAGACTCCCTCTGTGGCTTTGAGAGGCTTCGCTTGGCCTCCGTGTCTGCTTTCCTGCCCTGGACTAGGAGTCTGACAAGTGGCTGAGAGGGGAGAAGTAGCCAAGGGCAGCAGAGGAAGCTCTACCCAGAGACAGACCAGGAGACAGAGAAGTGGGGTAGGAAGGAGGCCAGGGAAATGCCGACAGGGACTGAGACTGAGCAGCCTTGGACTGCCAGTCAGAGGGTCCTTGCACCGGAACCTGGAGCTGGAGGGGGGCCCAGGTTCCCCTACCAGCCACTGGGCAGTGGCACAGGACCTAGAGATGCAACAGAGACCATCTTAGGCAGCATCTGGACAGCTTCGTCCAGTGGGACCTAGGTACCCCGCAAAGGGGAGACTGTCTAGGGGGGTGTCTGCAGGGCCGAGTTACACAGAGGGAGTGCTTCCAGGCACGAAGAGGGAGGGACCACGTGCGAGCAGCCGAGGACACGGGCACCAGACAGGGTGAAAGCTGATTCCCAGACCTAGCCACAAGTAGGTGCATCTGCGATGAGCGGAGCCCTTTACAAGGAGCATAGCAATTGCTGGACGGGATCAGATCGCCTAGTCCAGGACCCTCTTTCCAAACAGCAGCCAACACCAGTCACAATACAAGGTGAGACACACCCTGCAGTAGGCACTACTGGAATAACCTGCGCACAGGGGAAAATTTTTTCTTAAAGTCCCTTCCTCAATTAAAGGTGGGCTACAGCCTTGAAGCATGAGGGTTTCTGTTCCTTCCAAACTGCTTTTTAAACCTTTGTCTGATGTTACAGCAATATTCTCATTATCCATATAAACACCCAGTCCTTTTTTGAAACTGGCCAAGTGTTTGGCCTTAATGATATCTTGTGGCAATGAGTCCCTCTGGCTGTTTTACCACTGTCAGCCCTCAAGAGCTAATAGATTGTACATAAGGCAAGAAAAGCTGCACCTCATTCTGCCTCATGGATTCCCAACAAAATTACCAGTTAAATCCCTATTTCAGAATCTTTACGGCTCACAGAAAAAACACAGCCTGATTTTTCAGAAGCTCGGTTGAGCCTGCAGAGTTGAAAATGAGGCAGGGGGGTTAGCTAAGCCCATTCATCTGGAAGCAATTTCTGGGAATAAGTGGCCAATGCTAAAGTATCAATTTTAGGCACTTTTATGAAAACCAAGAACAAAATTGTTAGTGTTAACAAGAGGGAACTCCATTCTGTAAGAGGGTAACGTTTAAAGGCAAAATAGATGAACACTGAGGGTTATTTACAGAGGTGGCCCCTCATTTATGCAAAACCAAAAATCTTCAAGACACCAGTGTGAAACAAACTGGGAATCCCAGTTCCCAACACGGCAATCACAAAAAGCTGTCAGCACAACTGCCACCAAGTGGCTCTGAGGGGTGGTCTCATCAGCTTGACTAGACCATGGAGAGCGACTCCCCTTTGGTCCAGAATGTTTTCACGCTGGAAAGGTGGGACAGCACCGGAACAGAATGTGAGAAGCAGGCACTGCTGCTGCTCCCCTGCTTTGTAGATAAACAAGACCTAGCTCATAGGGTTTTTTTCACTAGTAGATCTCAAAGCGCTTCAACAAGAAAAGATCAGTTTCATTGGGATAATGATATTGATCTCCTCTGGGAAGTGCTTTGCATTTTACAAATAGGGAAACTGAGGCACAGAGAGGTGAAGTGAGTTGCCCAAGGTCAAACAGCAGGCCAGTGGCAGAGCCAGGACTAGGACCCAGATCTCCTGAGCCCTAACCCACGGCTCTATCCACTAGGAGACACTGCCTTCCATTTCCAGGGCTGCCAAGCCAACACCCTTCACTAGAAGATTAAAAGGGGGGGGGGGAACTCTCAAAGCCGTTCAGACATGACAGCTCCCCATTAACGTACAGTCACTTACCCAGTGATATCAGTATCTCATAGTTCTCTCTCATCACGTCCCAGTACAGCTCCTTCTGCCATTCCGCCAAGATCTCCCACTCCTCCCGGGTGAAACTGACTGAGACATCGGCAAATGACACTCGGACCTGAAATCACAGTATATTATTATTCATACATACTGCAGTCATAGCTCAACATGGATTTCAACAGCAGAACCAAGAAGAAAACATGGAGCTTTATGTTCCGCCTTTTTGCATGATTAGGAGGAGGAGGAAGAAATATGGGGTTTGGTTTTCTAATCGCAGGAAAAGTATCCTTTCCCCCCTCCATGAGTCTGTCACTCAAACACCAGCAGAATTCATTTGTTCGCTTTTCTTCATTTCCCTTTCGGTTGCGATTCAAGCTCTCTCCAACATTTGATTTTATTTGATGAATTTTTTAAAAATTATTTGACAATTCTCACCGGCATTCATCCTATTTGTGAAGCTGGGCAAATAATGAACATATAAAAAAATGAGCCTGCCATGAATATGTTAGCTGAATAAAATGAACACATTATTTTCATTACTCCCCCAGTTTTGACTGAGATCAGACCTGAAGTTTCAGGGGGAAAAAGACCCCAAGAAATTGTTATAATTGTTTTAAAAGAATTTACCTCTCCAAAGACACCACATTGAACAGTCATTTCCCCAAACGCTGCAGTATCGCTACTGTCAACTGGAGTGGTTTGGACTGGTGCTGGAGAGTGATGCATGGTTTAGAGAGAGGACAAAGAAATGCCTTCCCAAACCTAACTAAAGCACTCTATTTATCTAGGCAGGTGCAGGGCTCCTCACCAGGGTACTCACCGTAGCTGTCACAAGTGTTATATTATTAAGCCATATGCAAAAAACAAACACCCAGGAGCCTCCATATAAATGTGCACAATAATTTTGTTTTTTTTTAAGTGGCGATCAATGATTTGTTATAAAATGACATTGTAAATCACAGATGATCACAGACATTTTACACACTGTACTAACATTACACAGTGATCTCCCAGCAAAGGTGCGCACCATTTTCAATTTACCATGCATGCACCAGGGACAAGACAGGTGGGGAATTTATCAAATCACCTGATGATTCCTGAAGTCAATTCCTCACCAAAGCCATGTTTAGCATTTGGCCAATTGGACATTGCATCAAAATCACTCAGCCTATCTCATTCAAGCTTGTTGCAAGTCCTGACCAATCTGCACCTACAGAGTCAACATCCCAGGTAACACTTGGTGCAAGTTTTCCCAATTTAATAAAAGCTCTGAGCACTATTTGTGTATTCCAGCAGACCAATTAAAAATTTCAGCTTCCTGCTTCTGCCTCTTGAAATGGCTGCCCTGGTGGGGACTGTGAGAATTTGGTGGGGATCTGTGGGGAGGAAAGGGCTGCAGAATCAAACAGAGCACCCCCCTGATGGGGATAGAGTATCCCCATTTAGCATCCAGAGTTTTACCTGGTCACTTCGGGGGCCGATCTTGCATTCTTTGCCCAGCTGAAACCCACTGAAGTCACTGGGAGTTTTGCCTGAGTGAGGACAGCAGGATTGGGCCATAAGACATATTTGCAAATTATTTTTGCCCACACTGAAGCATTGTCAAATGAGAGCATTGCTTATCCCCCCGCCCCCGTTCTTTTCATGACATTTATCGTGTCGGTTTTTAAAATGACCGGATTTCATTCTGGGATTGCCGAGTTTAAAAACGGGCTTATGTTCCAGTGAAGGCTGGTCTCCTTATTTCTGAAACCAATCGCACAGGCTTCCCCGTGGTTGGTGTTTAAAACACGAACGTGGGTGCAGTGAACAAAGCTATAGCTGGAGGGCAGCAATTTTTGTAATGATTAATTATTACTAGTATGATTATTGTCATGCACAGTGCAGAGGCCAAGGAAGGGAAGTCCCCACGCCCTGTTTGCTGTTTTCATGCTGCAGCATCACCTGCCAAGCACAAGGGAGGAGCCAAGCCTAGAGTCCGAAGATGCATTTCCTACCTGCAAGACAGAAACCCTTTCAGACATTTTCCTTCCACCTTCTCAGCAGCCCCAGCCTGCCAGAATCTGTGCAGCAGCAGCAGCAGGAGCCTGTCTGAGCAGATCCCTGGGCCCGCAGCTGCAGTCAGGGTGGCTCTGGTTTCCTGTCTCTCACACACGCTGCAGCAGCTCTGACTCCTGGGCAGTGCAGGCAGGAGGAAACCCCCTCCCAGTGGTTAGCCAGGGAGATGAGGGAGGAAGAGACACGCATGATGCTTGCGCGCTCCCGAGAACATCCCACTCCCAGGGCGAGGATAGGCCGCCCCCTGGTGGACGTTGGGAGTGGGAACTTGGAACAATCATTACAGACCAAAAAAACCCAGCTAATATTTTTCACTCCATGCATCTGAAGTGGGGTTTTACCCACGAAAGCTTGTGCCCAAATAAATCTGTTAGTCTTTAAGGTGCCACCAGCCTCCTCGTTGTGTTTGTGGATACAGACTAACACGGGTACTCCCTGATCAGTAATATTTTGCACTTCTGCAGCATTTGAGGCACTGAAAGGGCTTTAGGTAAAGCTCCCAGCATCCCTTTGAGATGAGTCTTCTTATCCCCCCTCCCACCCCGTACAGGTGAGGAAACTGAGGCACAGGGGAGTTCAAAACTTGTGTCTGTCTCTCTGGGCTCTTCTGCGGCACCCACCATGGGTATTTAAGCCAACACCATTCAGGACGCACTTCTGCTTGGCATGCAGGGCTGGGGCTGAGTGGGTCGGGTTTGTGAGTGCAGGTCCCGGTGACATTTGGTGATGTCTCAGTGCACTTCTCCTGGGGGGAGCGGGAGATGCTGGCAGAGCGGCGGAAGGAGCTGTACCGGGAGGTGATGAAGGACAACTATGGAATTCTGGTCTCTCTGGGTGAGCCTCAGGTGGGAGCAGCACCCGAGGGGGAGCAGCACCCGCACCTTGAGGCTGGGCCGGGCAGACTCTGAACGGGGGACACTCAGGTTGGGGGTCACCCCACGGGGCACACGGAGCCGCCTGCAGGTGCCACAGGGCGGCCGCCCTCCAACAGTGACCTGGAGAAAGACAAGATGGCCCAGTGGTTAGGCCCCTTGGGGTCAAGTCCCTGGTCTGCCACAGACTTCTTGTTGTGTGACCTTTGGCAAGTCTCTTAGCCTCTTTGTGCCTCTATTTCCCCTCTGTATAATAGCACCACCCTACCTCCCAGGAGTGTGTGAGGATAAAGGCAAAGATTGTGAGGTGCTCAGCTAATCTGAAGGGGGCTGGATACATATCAAAGTGAAACGGGTCTCTTGTAGCTCGTTTATACGGTTTGATATAGAATTACAGCCGCGTTTGCTTTGGACAATGTTTTGTTAATCACAGAGGACTGAGCTGAACGTACCCCAGATCAGTAATTTCCTTGATTATGTTTGTGATGCTGTATGGCTGAAAACGACCTTTTGTATTATTGTAGCTGCCACTGTTACAAATGCAACAAATTTGATACAAAGTGTCTCATATGATGGCTCTTTAAATATATCAGAGGGATAAATATTAGGGAGGGAGAGGAATTATTTAAGCTTAGTACCAATGTGGACACAAGAACAAATGGGTATAAACTGGACACTAGGAAGTTTAGACTTGAAATTAGATGAAAGTTTCTAACCATTAGGGCTGAAAGTTTCTGGAACAGCCTCCGAGGGGAGTAATGGGGGCAAAGACATATCTGGCGTTTACGACTAAGCTTGATAGTTATGAGGGGATGTATGATGGCGGGTACCCTAAAATTTGGCAATATCTGGCCATTGATCTTGATTATCAGCAGGTAAGTATGCTAGTGCTGTGAAATGGGATGGGAAATCTGAGTTACTAGAGAATTCTTTACTGGGTCTGGCTGGTGAGTCTTGTTGCCCACATGCCAGGGTTTAGCTGAG
Source organism: Chelonoidis abingdonii (assembly GCF_003597395.2). Lineage (NCBI taxonomy): Eukaryota > Metazoa > Chordata > Testudines > Testudinidae > Chelonoidis > Chelonoidis abingdonii. The sequence goes on from NC_133770.1 coordinate 3,850,059, forward strand.
CAATATTTGGGGTCAGAAGGAATTTTCCTCCAGGGCAGATTGACAGAGGCCCTGGAGGTTTTTCGCCTTCTTCTGCAGCATGGGGCATGGGTCACTTGCTGGAGGATTCTCAGCAGCTTGAGGTCTTCAAACCACAATTTGAGGACTTCAGTAACTCAGACATAGGTTAGAGGTTTGTTATTGAAGTGGATGGTTGAGATTCTGTGCCCTGCTTTGTGCAGGAGGTCAGACTAGATGATCATAATGGTCTTTTCTGACCTTAAAGTCTATGAGTCTATGTAAGGTGTCAATGGAAAAGTTACCGTCTATCAAGTATGATGATCCTGATTAGATCCATGTATCATGTGTGTACCTGACATTAGGAATATCGGCTATCTACCTGTATCTCAAACCTGTGTTGTGTGCCTGGGGTGACACCCCCAGATTGACATCAGGGCTAGCCAGCAAGGTGTTCATGGCCCATTAAGGACACTCCACTCTCACCACGGGCCATTGAAGAAACTCATCCTACCCAGTAGGTCTTTCCTGTGGATGCCTCAGACAGCAGGGGGCCAATGGCTGCCCCCTGTCATTCAGCAAACCATGTAAGGACAGTGTGGTGTGGACATGTGAATATATTTTGATGCGTTTTTGTTATTTCTTGGAAGTCTCCAACTATCTGGCAAGTAAGTGGGGATTACTCTGTAGGTAGAATTTTCTGCCCAAGCTGCCCTGGAGACCCTCCCAGGAAGGAGCGAGGGAGGTGGAGGCACCGCCATATAATTTCATAGGAAAAAAAGAAAGAAGATACACCCTGCTGAGTGGGTGGCGCGATCCAGAAGAACCCAGACCTGTCCATCAAAACCTGTACACAGATTGGCATTAAAGGAGGTAACCAAGTGGAGAGGGGCGCTACACACAGGGGCTGTGGGCTTTGTCTGGGACAGTAAATTTTCATGCACATGGCAGAGGATATAAAAGGCACTGGAGACATCTGCACTTTACTTCTTTCCTGTTCCCGTTCTCTAAAAGGAGTGTTTGGAGCTGCGGACTGAGGACCTTCCAATCTTTTGGCAGTTACCAGAGACTTTTGCAAGCCTGGGGTCTGCTCCACCTCTGCTGTGATCCTGATCTATGACCATTGCAAATCTCTTGTATGTATGTGATTCTTTAACCATTCAATAGCTCTTTAATTAATTAATCTTTTGTTAGTTTACGAAGGATTGACTGACAACATGGTATTCAGGTAAGACCTGAGAGACACATTGACCACAAAGAGATCCTTTGGGATCAGTAGACCCTCACATCTGGTGAACTGGATTTTCAGTAACCCCTCACTAGATTAGACCTGTTTGTCAGGGCAGCAGTTCAGTGACTCTAATTATAGAGAAAACCACCAGTTGTGGGGGATTGTCTGCCCCGTTTCTTGCAGTCTGCCCTGAGTGTGCCCTTCGACGTGTAGCCAGGCACCTGGTTACAATAGCTCAGTGCCCTGCAGTACAAGGGGGACTTTGTGTAACGCAGAAGCTACAGGGACAATTCCTTGGGACAGCTCACACTTAGAGCCCATCGTCCTTTCTGAAATGACAATGGTGGCTGCCCAGTATGGAATGTTCCTTATTCTCAAAACATAAAGAAAGTTTCCATAATGGTTCAGCGAGCATGTGTATAGAACCTCCTGGGAACATCAGACCTGGGTTATATTTACAGTAACAGAAAGATGAAATAAATCCTTGGTATAACGCAGTGTCAGATGCCTTGTGACTCTGTGTTTTCAGTCTGTCATTAAACCAGGCTGAATTGTATGTTAAACTGTCAAATGTCTGAGCCACCTCACGCTTTAAAGAGATGCCAAGCCAGAACACCTCCAGAAAGGTCAACGGAGTTACACCACTCTTAAAATCTTACAAAGATCCACCCGTCACTCACCTGTATTCCTGGCTGACCAGCAACCTCATAGAATATTACCATGGTGGTATCTAAACACCTCTGTTATAAGGAGCTATCAATATGTCCATGTAATATACTAGTCTGGGGTCTGAATTCTTGTCTCTCTCTAGCTTCTGGTCCCAGTACTTGCACAAGCCCCATGAGCTAAAAACACTCTGCAGTAGTTGTCAAGTGGTAGATGCCTGAGCTGCCCTGCAGCTGAAGCCCCGAGCCCCAGCAAGTGCCTCCCACAGGGTTGAAGCCCCTAAGCCCCTCTCCCCTCTGGGCAGAAGCTCCTAGCTCCACCACCATGCCGCAGAGCAGAAGCCCCGAGCTCCCCCTCACCCCAATGTGGTTGGTGGAAAATGGGGGGGGAGTGGCATGGGGTGCTCTGTGAGCCACATTTTAACAGTTCGGGAGCTAGGGTTTGGCCACCCCTGGATTAGAGGATTGCCTAGAGGCCCCTGCTGAAATCAGAGCCCCACCACACTAAATGCTCCGCACACGAATAAGAGACAGTCCTTGCTCCAATTACCACAGACTAAACAGACAAGGGAGACAGAGAAAGGATTCTTATTTTACAGATCCAGAGACCGAGTGACTTGCCCAAGGTCCCTGGGAGTCAGTGGCAGAACTGGAAACTGAACCCACCTCTCACAAGTACCAGCCCTGCGCCTCCACCCTTCCTGTGGTGTCAACGTGAAGAGGGGACTGCAACTGGTTACGTCTGCACCTTCTCCCAGCACGTGGCCTGCTCCCCGCCGAATGCCTCTTGAGCGACAGGGGCCTTCGCCTTCCCTCCGCATCCTGCCCTCTCCCTTGCTGTTACAGCCTGGCTGTCCCCTGTTCCCGCCCTATCATCCAGATGGGAGCTCAGTGTCTCTCTGTTGCTCCATGTCCAGTGACAGGAAGATTCTGTGGCAGAATCTGCCAGTTTGTGAGGCCTGAATGTTTTGGGGTTTGACCTTTTTGACCTTTTGGAGGTTTTCGGTGGGGTTCTGCTAAGCAGCTCTGCGGACTCTGGGCACCCAGCGGGGTGAGAGACCCAGATAGGCAGCTCTGTGGTGAGGCTACAGTGCAGGCCACTCAGTTGGCGTTTTCCAAAGGGCTGGGAGGCCCTTCACATAGCCAGCCTGGTCCTGCTGGCTCCTGCTGTGGCAAGGGCATGATTCCAGTTCAGCTCCTGCAATGAACCCTGAACACAGAGCTTCCAGCGGTCGCCCAGAACTCACTGCCGGTGAAATTCTATTGTGTGTGTTATGCAGCTCCAGCTGCTTTTAGTGGGAGTTGTGAGCACGCCGCACCTCTGACTGTCAGGTTTGCATGTCCCAGGCTGGGCATCCAAACCCTGAGTGCCCCCAAATTGATGGGCACTTTTGGAAGTTGAGGCCAAAATGTGTTTCTGCATCAGGAATTTCCATTCATGTCTCATGTGAATGAATACAGTTCTTACAGCCGGTCGCACACAGTTTGTAACTCCTATAGGCCGAGTTCATTGCAGGCTCCCTGCATGTCTCCATTTGCCCCACAAGCTCCCTGTCTGCCCCATATCCCTGTTTCAGGAACTCCCTACACTTTCCTCCAATCCCTCCTCCGCCTGGAGTTCTGTGGGGCCTCTCGCTGCTGCTTCTAGGGTCCCCCATTCTCCCCCCATGCCAGGGGCTCTGTGTCCCCCTTCCGCTATACCAGGTGATGGTCCCCCAGTGTCCCCACTGTACTAATTCCAGTGGAAAGAGTGGAAGGGATTAATATACCCCTGTCACTCACTGCCCAACATGAAACACAATTCAGCAAGGTTCAGGGTTTGGTACACAGAGACCTCTGCCTTAGAGTGATCAGATATCCTGATTTTATAGGGACAGTCCTGATATTTGGGGGGTTTTTTATATGGGCTCCTTTTACCCCTCACACCCAGTCCAGATTTTTCACACTTGCTATCTGGTCACCCTACTTTGCCTTCTTAACACCAGGCGAAACACCCCATTGAAAAACCTTTTCCCCAGCCAACAAGATAATGCATTAATGACAGGGGTGGCTCTAGGTATTTTGCTGCTCCAAGCACAGCAGGCAGGCTGCCTTCCGCGACTTGCCTGTGGGAGGTCCCCGGTCCCGTGGATTCGGTGGCAGCCTGTGGGAGGTCCGCCGAAGCCATGGGACCAGCTGACCCTGCGCAGGCATGCCACCGAAGGCAATCTGCCTGCCGCCCTCGTAGTGACTGGCAGAACGCCCCCCATGGCTTGCCGCCCCAGGCACATGCTTGGTAGGCTGGTGCCTGGAGCCACCCCTGGTTAATGAAGCAGGTGGACTAGTTCATAATTCAATGCAACATTAAGGGCCCAGCTGTGCCCATAGCTCCAGACTGGCCTTGGGGCAGGGGCAGCAGGAGTCACACCTCTTTAACGGGAGCGGGGGGGAGGTTGGGGCATAGTCTCTCCCAGAGCTCCAGGGAGCATGCCCATTGCCCCATGCAACTATGGTATGCCACAGGGGCCTTGTCCAAGGCTATGTTGCAGGGATGAATGCAGAGACGGTTTATGATTGCCACATATGCGCCCTCTCCCCGTTCTCCTTCTGCATGAGGGGCTTCCACTATCTCCCCCAAAATGTGTGAAGAGCTCAGTGTGGCCAGAGCTCGTCTCTCTCCCCAACAGATGATGGCCCAGTAAAAGATATTGCCTCCCCCATCTTCTCTCTCTAATGCCATAAGCGTCTGCTTGAGTAATTCCCAGCTCCCGCCTCCCCTCCCCTCTGAGTTCTCTGTAACTTCTGCGCACCCACAGCCAGGTGTGACTCTTTGAACCTGCTCCCCTCCACAGCTCTCAAGCACTGCGCCCCTTTCACTCTGCAGCCTGCAGACCTGTTTCCTAGCCCAGTGGCCCTCAACCTTTCTACACTACTGGACCCTTCAGGAGTCTCATTTTTTTAGCGTACCCCCAAGTTACACCTCACTTAAAAACGACTTGCTTACAAAATCAGATAAAAACACAGACGTGTCACTGTCACTGAAAAATAGCCGACTTCCTCATTTTTACCATATAATTATAAATCAGCTGGAATATAAACATTGTACTTACATTTCAGTGTCTAGTATACAGAGCAGTATGGACAAGTCATTGTCTGTCTGAAGGTTTAGTTTGTACTGACTTCACTAGTGCTTTTTATGTAACCTGCTGTAAAACCAGGCAAATCTCTAGGTGAGTTCAGGTCCCCCCTGGAAGACCTCGGCGTCCCCCCAGGGGTCCCTGCACCCCTGGTTGAAAACCACTGTCCTATACACCAACCCCTCTGCCATGGCTGCAGACACTATTGTAATCACATTTTTTCCCAGTCTCTGAAACCTCCCAGCTCTACCCCGGGGCGTTCTGGGAGTAAGATCACTTCCTGGCTTCTCCACTTCCCTTGCAGCGCTGCTCCGGAAGCAACGCCTGAGACACGGCGCTACAGTAGCAAGCGCTCGCCAGGCCTCGGGCTGCAGGGGGACATTTTCCGGCAGTTGCAGCTGCAAGGATCCGCTCGACATGCAGGGAGGAGAAGCTGAAGAGAAAATGCCAGCCGGGGCCACTCTGCAGGTAGGAGACAGGCAGTGAAATGTGCTGCGGTGGTGAGACAACAGGCCCTATTCGGGGCTGGTGTGAACAGTTGCTACTTCGCTTGTCAGTTGCCCTGCACCAGGCTGGTCTGAATGTGGCCCACTGAGGCCCATCTAGCCCTGCCTCCAGATCCTCAGTGCAGCCGCCTGACTGATCTCATGGCAGGGAGCTGTCTGGGGAGCATCCTGCTGGAAAGTGACAGTGGACCCCTCTGAGAGGGGCAGTCAGGACCTGACAGGCCCCCATCAGCCATTTCCCATGGGGATAGCGTGCTAAGGAGAAGACCTGAAGTGTTGCATGTTCACACTGCAAAGCCCCTTGCAATGATGATGTTGGTTGGGGGTGGGGGGGTGGTTTAAATAAATGTTCTTTGTTTATTTCATCCGAATCTGGGCTCCTACTGAACAACAAAATTCTTCATTGACAGCAGGGAGAGTAAAATGGGGCCCTTCGCTTCCACGTAATAAGTTATCTTCCAACTTTCTCTTCATTTGGGCATCAGGGCCCAAGGGTGCTCCCAGCTCTGACATCCAGAGAGGGGGCGACTGTCACTAGAATGGTCCCACACCACCCGGCGTTTGAGCTCATCAGTTTCACAGGGCAGTTGTCATGTGGTATCACAGTGCCGCAAAGTTTAGGTATCAATTCAAACCAATAATGTCATGAAACCATTTCAGTTAACATCAGCTTGTGCAGCCCCTTTTCCTTTTAGAAACCTCAACACTGGCCTTAATCTACCTAGTGCTGTCGCTTCTAAACTCCTCTCTGTTACAAATCCAGGAACATTTCCCTTTACCTGTCCTGGGGCAGGGACTGTCTCTGTGTCTGGATGGTGCCCAGCATAATAGGGCTCCAGCCTTACTTGGAAGAAGAGGGGCAGTGAGCATATTGTAAAAACAATCTAATGCAAAGTCCGTGGCTAATAAAGAAACGTGACAAACCTGCCACAGTGCAAAATGTCATAGTGCTTATTTATTACATCTAGCAAAGTAACCTGCATTACGCAAAGCAAAACAAATTCTATGTTGCGTCCTCAAGCTCGCTGTGAAGGAAGCTCTCAAAATAACAACTTGCCGTAGTGTAGTGGTTAGAACAGTGGACTGGGAGCCAGGACACCTACCTGCTGTTTCTGCTCTGGTACTGACTCAGTGTATTACTTTGATCAAATAACTTAGGCCAAAATGTTATAAAGTGGCCACTGACTTTGGGTGCAGGTGTTAGGAGGTGGCTGCAGAGAAGGTGCTGAGTAACGCTTGCAATTCCAGGTCCCGGTGACATTTGAGGACGTTGCCATCTATTTCTCCCGGGAGGAGTGGGAGATGCTGGCAGAGTGGCAGAAGGAGCTGTACCGGGACGTGATGAAGGAACATTATGACAATCTGAGTTCCCTGGGTAAAAGTCCATTTTCTTTTTACATTGTCTGAGCTTTGCAAAATTCATCCACATGTTTTAAGGGTGGAGCTCACCTCCAGTCATGCATTTCCTAAATCGCTGGGCCTGTTACAGTAAGTCATTAAGGAAGGTTTACAAAAAACTGAACAGCTTTGTTCCTGTTTTTTAGTTCCAGCTGTCATGTGTCCACACAAAAAGCAACTGTATTGATTTAATCCAAAATGATGTGTATTTTAGATTAAAGGAAAACAGCAACAAGAAAGAATAAAAGAAAAAGTCTCCATGAAAGAGCAAAGTGTGTGCAACTGTTCTCTTCTATAACCAGCTGCAGGAACTCTGACAGCAAAATGGCTGCCTCTCCCGCAGAGAGGCAGAGGTCTTAAAAACGTGAAGGAAAACAAAGGTGTAGAGGTTTCAAGCTACATACGCCAAGCTAGCTGCAGCTACAGCTTCTTGCAAGCCCGTCGTTCAGAGGACTGGCCTCAAACTTGCGTTGGAGTCCTGGGCTGTAATCAGAAAGTTTGATTTTTGAGAGTGATTTAAGGGCAGGGGAGAGACGTAATTGGGATCTTACTGCAAAGGGTGCATCCGTTTCTAAAGAGCAGCTGGATGGTGGAAGGGGGAATACCTTGATCTCTGTGCTTTAACTCCATTCATAATACACGATGCTTTTAGCAAAGGGAGCGAACTGGTGTCAAACCATTCGCACGGCTTTGTAACAAGCATCCCATGGTGGCAATCCAAACTATTACATCCTCTGATCTGTGTCCCCACAAACAGGCCATGCAGACACCAAGCCTGATGTTTTATCCCGGCTCGAACAAGGGGAAGAGCCGTGGGTCATGGATCAGCAGGAGGAAAGAGAGAGGCTGGAAGGCACCTCGCTTGGTGAGTAGTTATAACCTCCTCCGCCTTTAGATCCACAAATTCTGACGATAGACCCCAGAGCTGGGGCAGGTGCCACTGTCGCAGGCTGCTGCCCCAGTCTCTCTCCCACATGGTTTTCGTAAGCAGGGCTGTTCTGGCAAGTGTCAAACCACAACATGCATGGCGAGCTCACCCCCTCCACTAGCTGACTCTTGGGCCCAGGGTCGAGCTGGGGAACTGGTAGCAGGCAGCACACTCCCAGGATTAATAGGAGGGTTGGACAGAAATGCAGAATCCCAACCAATCCTACTTTCCAGTGCAGTGTCAGACCCCTCCGCCCCTCCCCAATCACTGGCATGATCACCTCCTGCATGCCTTTCAGAGGTCCTAAAAATGGCAGCCTTTTATGTTTTGTCCCAAGGGTTAAACCAAGTCCCTGCTGGTGCAACTCCACTGAATTTCACCTATTGTCTCCACTCCCAGGCTCTCCAGAACTCTCCAGCCCTTCCCATACCTCTCTCAAAGCATTACCCTAGGGCAGGGCTCCAACCAAAGCAGTAAGTGCCTGAGGATCATAGCAGTGTTGGGCTGGAAGGGATCTTGGGAGATTATCTAGTCCACCCACCCTGTGCTAAGGCAGGACCAGGTAAACCTGATTGGGGTTTGTCCAACCTGTTCGTAAAAACCTGCAGTGACAGGGATTCCACAGCCTCCCTTCGTAACCTGTTCTAGTGCTTAACTGTCCTAAGAATTAGAAACATTCCCCTCACAGCCAACCTAAATCTCCCTTGTAGAAACTAAGCTAATTACTCCTTGTCCTACCCTCGGGGCACATGCAGGGCAATTGGTCACCATCCTCTTTCTGACAACTCTTAACATATTTGAAGACTGTTATCAGTTTCCCCCACCCCCTGCCTCCCAGACTTCTTCTCTAGATTAAACATGCCAAGTTCTTTCAACCATTCCTCATAGGCCAGGTTCTTCTAAATTTTTGATCATTTTTGTTGCTCTGCTCTGGACTCTCTCCAATTTGTCCTTGAGTGTGGCACCCAGAACTGGACACAATGCTCCAGCTGAGACCTCATCCGTGCTGAGCAGAGGGAACAATTACCTCCCGTGTCTTACATACGACACTCTTGCTAATACACCCCATAATGAAATTAGCCTTTTTTGCAACTGTGTCAGATTGTTGAATCATATTCAATTTGTGATCCACTATAACCGCACGACCCTGTTCAGTAGAGCTACTTAGCCAATTATTTGCCATTTTGGATTGGTGCATTTGATTTTTCCTTGCTCAGTGTAGTCCTTTGCCCTTCTCTTCACTGAATGGCATCTCACTGCTTTCAGACCAGTTCTTCAATTTATTACGATCATTTTGAATTCTAATCCTGTCCTCCAAAGTGCTTGCAACCCCTCTCAGCCTGAGCTCATCTGTAAATTTTAGAAGCATATTCACTACTCTATTATCCAAGTCATTTAATAAAATTATTGAATAGTACAGACCCAGAACAGCCCCTTGCGGACCCCACTTCATAGATCCTCCCACTTTGACAGCGAATGATTGATAACTACTCTTTGAGTTCAGTTTAGCAACCAGTGGTGCACCTGCCTTATGGTAATTTCATCTATACAACGGTTCCCTCGTTTGCATATGAAAATGTCATGTGGGACTGTGTCAAAAGCCTTACTGACATCAAGGCATATCACATCTACTGCGTCCCTCCTGTCCACTAGCCCAACTACCCTGCCAAAAAAGGAAATTAGATTAGTTTGACATGATTTGTCCTTGACAATTCCATACTGGCTGTTACTTACATTGTTATCCTCTAGGTTTGAACAAACTGATTGTTTAATAATTTTTTCCACTATTAGGCTGACTGGTCTATAGTTCCCCAGGCCCTCCTTTCCCAGCTTTTTAAAAATAGGTACAATGTTTGCCTTTCTCCAGTCGTCTGGGTCCTCACCATCCTCCATGAGATCTCAAAGATAATCCCTAATGTTTCAGAGAGTGCTTCAACTGGTTCCTTAAGTACCCGAGGGTAGTGGTCCCCACACTTTTCAGGGTTGCATTCCCCTTTGCCTCTGTCTGCACCCCTGGAGCTAGGGTGGGAGTGGGGCCGCGGCTCCCAGGGTGGGGTATGCGGACAGGGGTAAGGGGGCTGAGACTGGGGCCACAGTGGAGGGTGGGTCTGGGACCAGGAGCGGGGCCAGGGCTGGGTACAGCACCACGGCCGGGTATGGGGCCAGGATCCAGGGCTGCGGCTGGGGGTGGAGCAGAGCTGTGAGCAGAGCGGGGCTGGGGAGTGCACCCTCCCTGCCCCCCGTGAGGGCTGGCCTGGGCCCTGCTGCTCCCCTGAATTTTCCTCCTTGTTCCCCTAGGGGGTGCACCCCACAGTTTGGGCACCTCTGCCCTAGGGTGAATTTCATCAGGCCCTGCTGACTTAAATGCATCTAACATCCAAATATTCTTTAACCTCTTCTCTCGCTATTTTGGCCCAAGATATTTCCCCTTTGTCATTAATACTAATTGTTAAGCATCTGCTCACAACTGATTTTTGTAGGAGTGTCCCATTTTTAGGGGTATCCCCTGTCATTGCGGATGAGATGATTCTGCCATAGAAACCCCTTCCCCCACTGCGTAGGAGTAGAACACGAAGTAATGTCTGGGTTCTCTTCTCCAGAGGGTGCATGCCTGAGCCGAACTGAGGAGCAGCAGCAGGAGGAAGGGCCTGAGACCTTGGAGCCACAGAGGACTTTACCGAGTGGGTCGGAAGAGAGAGTTTTCCAGAGTCCTGAGCAGGAAGAAACTTGCCGGAGGCAGCGCAGGTCGCTGAGGCTGCAGGGGATCTCGGCGAGGAATGAGCCAGATACCCCAAGGGACTGTGAAAGGGGTGGCCAGGAACCTCCGAGGCTCCCTGCGCAGGAGATACCAGAGACGAGCCAGAGCCCACCTACGTGTCACATATGTGAAGTCAGCTTCAAAGGAGAGAGAGACCTTAACAGACACAAGCGCAGCGTCCACGAGATAAAGGATCCACACCGGTGCCAAGTGTGTGGGAGGTGCTTCCGGCTACAGCAGGACCTCAAGAGGCACCAGAGGATCCACACAGGGGAAAAGCCCTACCTCTGCCTTTACTGTGGGAAGAGATTCAGCCAGACTGCCAATCTCTGCACCCACAAGAAGATGCACAGAGGCGAGCGACCGTACCCCTGCACCACCTGTGGCAAGAGCTTCCGGCAGAAGCAGCAGCTGGTGTCGCACAGCCGGATCCACACGGGAGAGCGGCCCTACCCCTGCACACAGTGCGCCAAGAACTTCCGCTGGAAGCAGGCGCTCAGGGTCCACCAGAAAACCCATGTGGGAGAGGGAGGCTCTGAGGGGAGCCAGGCCAAAGGGCGGGTCTTCACCTGCCCCAAGTGCAAGGCCGTCTTCACTCACAGGCACGACCTCCAAGCGCACCGGCGAGAGCACGCCACCAGTGAGCGGCCCTACCAGTGTGCCGACTGCGGGAAGTACTTCAGACAGCGGCAGCAGCTGATTCCGCACCGCCGGATCCACACCGGGGAGCGACCCTACAACTGCCCTCTCTGCGGGAAGAGCTTCCGGCGCAGGCAGGAGCTGACCACACACCAGAGAATCCACACGGACGAGAGGCCCTTCCGCTGCCCCGAGTGCCCACTCAGCTTCAGGGAGAAGCAGAAGCTGAGGAGACACCGGAGAGTCCACACAGGCGAGAGGCCCTATGCCTGCCCAGAGTGCGAGAAATGCTTCCGGCAGAAGCAGCAGATGATGTCCCACCTCCGGATCCATAAGGACGAGCGGCCCTACACCTGCTCAGAGTGTGGGAAATGCTTCCGGCGGAAAGACTCCCTCGCCAAACATCAGAGAACCCACCAAAGGGCCCAGACATAGGGCTCGTCTACACTACCACTTAGGTCAATGTAACGTACATCGCTCGGGGATATGAAAAGTCCCCCCCTTCCTCCCCTCCCCGAGCGATGCAAGTTACATCAACTTAAAGCACTGTCAACAGCCTGCTGTGTCGGCGGGAGATGCTCTCCCGCCAACATAGTCCCTCCTCTCGTTGAGGTGGAGTAATTATGCTGATAGGCGAGTGCTCTCCCATCAGACAGTGCATCTTCGCCGTACGCACGACAGCAGCGCCGCTGCATCAGTGCGTGGTAGTGTAGACTAGACCATAGTGTGACAAAGTTCCTCCTCTACTGTAGGAATGACCCTGGGCCCACAGGCCTGGGTGCTCCTTTAATTGGAGCACTTTGCTCTTGTTTGCAAGCTGGGCACACCCGCTTGCTTATCACAGGAACTTGGCTTTCCTCCATCCTCCCCCCTTGCTTTCACACAGGCTGCCTCGTCTGCACCTGGCAGTGTTTTGTAGCTTCCCTCTTCTGCAGTTTCTCACACTGACTACTGTGTTTGCAGCTGGGGATGTTTTGTAGTTTGCTATGCTTTTGAGCTCGTGATGGAAGATTTTTGTAGGAAATTTTGAATTGTGCTGTGCATTTGCGCATGTGTAATCTTAGATAATAAAAGAGGCAGGTGAACTCAGAAAAGCAGCTTTTGCCTCCTCGGATTCCTGCAAATTGGTGTCAAGTCTTTCCTTCACTCTACCTTTTTGGGTTCTGCGCTTATTGGCAGATTTGCTCACCTCAGTGATCTTCCCCACAGTCTCGCTCACCTTCTCCTGTGCCTGATCAGGAGTTGGGAGGTTTGGGGGGAACCTGGGCCCACCCTCTACTCCAGGTTCCAGCCCAGGGCCCTATGGATTTGCAACTGTCTATAGTACCTCCTGTAACAGCTGCATGACAGCTACACCTCCCTGGGCTACTTCCCCATGGCCTCCTCCAAACACCCTCTTTATCCTCACCACGGGATCTTCCTCCTGATGTCTGATAATGCTTGTACTCCTTAGTCCTCCAGCAGCACAGCCTCTCACTCTCAGCTCCTTGTCTCTCTTGCTCCCAGCTCTTCACACACACTTCCTCTCCTCTGGCTCCCCCGCCCCTCCCTGACTGGCGTGAGCTCCTTTTTAAACCCAGGTGCCCTGATTAGCCTGCCTTGATTGGCTGCAGGTGTTCTAATCAGCTTGTCTGGCTGAATTGGTTCTAGCAGGTTCCTGATTACTCTAGTGCAGCCCCTGCTCTGGTCACTCAGGGAATAGAAAACTACTCAACCGGTGACCAGTATATTTGCCCTCTACCAGACTCCTGTACCCCACTGGCCTGGGTCTATCACAATAGACAATGCAGTTTTCCTGCCCCAAACTCCCTCCTCACTTCCCCCACGGAGGGGAAATCGCTTCCACAGGGACTCAGAGAAACCACCCCTGGAGCCATCACCCCTTCACAGCTCCTGGCAGAGAATGGAGGGGAAGAAACACTACAGACACACACTCCACCCCGGAGAAGGTGAAGGAGCTGCACCTCCATTCCCTCAAAGGGACCAGGTGGCCACAATCTCACAGCTCTTATTGTTTCTTTGATGTATTTGAATCATTATAGAGGGATCTTGTCCTTCCTGTGAACCCCCGATGAATGTGTTAAATAGCACTGGGCCTAGTGCCAGTCCCTAGATAGCCCCACTGCTTCAGTGATGATGATTCACCATTGACAACTACTTTGTGAGGTCTGTCAGCTTGCCAGTTCTTAATCCTTTAAACTGATGTTTTAGTGCAATCGTACAGTGCTAATTTTTTAATCGGAACATCATATGCCACTAAGTCAACCCCCTCACAAAAGTCTATTATATTTAGAATTATCTTTGTCAACCAAACGTAATCACATCAAAAAATGACATTGTGTTTTTTAACAAGACCTATTTTCCATAAACCCATCTTTACTGGAATTCATTATATTGCTATCATTTAATTCTTTATCAACTGAATCCTGTATCAGCTTTTCCATTATTTTATCCAGGATTGATATTAGGCTACCTGGCCTGTAGTGCCCCAGGTCATCCCACTTGCTTTTTTTGAATATTGGCACAACGTCACCACTCCTCCAGACTTCTGGAATTTTCCTGATATTTCAAGATTTATCAAAAATTAACATCAGCGGACCAGACTTAGGTCTCTTGGGTGCAAGTTATTTAGGCCCGCTAATTTTAAAATGTTATCCCTAGGAGATATTGTTTAACATCCTCTTTGGTTACTAATGGATTGGAAAGTACTCCATCATCCTCATATCATATGAGTACATCATCCTGCTTCTTTCCAAATACAAAACAGAAATATTTATTGAACACTTCTGCCTTTTCTGCATTATTATTAGCCATTTTACCATCTCTATCTAGTAATGGCTGATACTATTGTTGGATTTCTTTTGTTCTTAATACACTTAAAAAACTCCTTCTTATTGTCCTGATTCATGTCAGCAATGGATGTTTCTAGCTTCCCTTATCAATTTTCTACACTTCATAACTTCTAATTTGCATTGATTGCTATCCAGTCCCCTTTTTGCCCCCATTTGTTATAGTGTATATTATTTTTTATTTCTAACTGATGCCTTCAATTCACCCTGAACCAGGATGGCCTTTTAGCCAAAGTCGTCATCTTTTTGACTGTAGAATTGTGGCTTTTTGGCCACCTAATAAACTCTTCTTAAAGAACTCTCAATTTTTCTTCAAATTTCTCATCACAACCAATTTCCTTTAGTCTAGGGAAAATTTGCCCTTTTGAAGTACCAAGAATATATATTACTAGTTTGTACTGTCCTCTGTTTGCCCGTGTTGAATGTAATGTGCATGACCATGTCATCTTATTGTTGCCCTCATCCCCACTTCTCCACCTTCCCTTCTATTTTTTTTTATACTTATGTTTTCTTTCTAATTAGATTGTAAGCTCTTTGGGGCATGTACTCTCTCTCTCTCTCTGTTTGCATAGCCCCATGCATAGTGTGGCCCTGCTCCGGCCTCCAGCCTCTGGGTACTACCACTTTTCAAGTAATAATTATGAAAAGATGTCAAGTATCAGAGAGGTAGCCATGTTAGTCTGGATCTGTAAAAGCAGCAAAGAGTCCTGTGGCACCTTATAGACTTACAGACGTATTGGAGCATGAGCTTTCATGGGTGAATACCCACTTTATCAGATGCATGCTCCAATACATCGGTTAGTCTATAAGGTGCCACAGGACTCTGCTGCTTTTATGGAAAGATGATTTCTCTGATGTAATCTGGAGGTCGGTGCTCATCTGACAGAAAGCGTCACAGTCTGGTAGAGCTGTGCAAAACTGGTGAAAAATGTCTCTGTGAAATCTTGCAGAAACATTTTTGGGTGATTTTGGGCCCCTCATATTTCACTTTTCTGCTCATCCAGACCGTGCCTAAATATTGCTTTTTCTTTCATAATATTTAATAAATGTTTAAAAACCTTTCTGTTCTATCCCATCATCTGAAACTCTCGTCTGTGCGGCACTAATCTCCAGTCCCGATTACCACAGTCTTCTCTGTTTCAGCTTCCATAACACCTTATTGGCTCTTTTCAATTCATCCAAAGTGCAGCTGCGGAGGGCCAGGAGGCCATGGAGGAAAGCACTGCTTTCGCTTCTGGAAATGATCACGAAATTGCCAGAGGACGTGTTAAATATAAAATACAGGCCTCGCCAGGAGCTTTTCATAGTGGACATGCTTTCGGGAGTGCCTATAAATTATGAAAGCCTGGAGCTGCAGGAGTATGAAGTAAATATGTCTCAGCTGCTTCCTACTTCTGGAAAATAAAACTGTCACCAGAATAAGACAAATGATGACAGCAGCTCGAGAGAGTGATTTTAGATGGATGGCCAGCTAGTGAAAGGCCAGGAACTTCCAAGCATTTAATGTTGGGATTAAAGGAATGAAGTTGTTGTGTGTGACTGGATTCTGTACAGAGGACGCCATTCTAAGCATGCTCAATACCATCCATCTGGGCAGTGAGTAGTGTAAGAGTAGTGCCTGATATAGCTTGTCTGCTCTAACCCCCATCTAGACTGTAAGTTTACTAGCTGGCTGCATTAGCTGGCGGTGGTTGTTTTGGGACAATATTATGTTTTATTTGCATTTGAGTTTCAAAAGGAAAAAATAGGAAGATTAACAGCACCACTGAAAGCAGCAGATACCGGCACTTGTCATGGGGCGGGGGATTCTCTTTTGTACTAGGTTGGGACTAGGAAATAAAAATCAGTCTCTTGCCAGCAGTCCTGTGTGTCACTCATTTCTAACAGGGACAGCGCCCTCCTGGATTGCAGCCTTGAGACATACGTTTTAGCTGCACAGCCTCTAATAAAGAGTAGTTTGTATAGGCCCAATTGAAGGATCATTCCACAAGTGGGAATATTTGTATCTATGTTTGCAGTGTGGTTGTAGCCGTGTTGGTCCCAGGATAGTAGAGGGACAAGGTAGGTGAGGTGATATTTCTCCCACCAACAGAAGTTGGTTCAATAAAAGGTACTACCTCACCCACCTTGTCTCTCCAATATTTGCAGCTCTCTTTTATCCGTGTCTCTGTGTAACACAACTTGATCATCCTCTGGATGTTATCGAGTTCAGTTAATTCCACCTTTGGTTAGTTCCCTTCATTACTGCAGAAGACAATCAAGTGTGTGTATTTGTTTAACTTGATTTTACAATTATTTATATACAAATGATATAATTCAGGCTGCCCGGGAGAGATTTGTGGTCTGAACTATTCCTGGTGCTTCAGGAGACAAGGAAATCGTAGACATGGACTAACAGCTATTTCATATCTACGTAGGGTATATCTACACTGCAGCTCGGCATAGACAGAGCCGGACTAGCTCAGCTCGAGCTAGTGTGCTAAAAATAGTATTCAGGGTAGCGCAAGATAAATCCATGCAGACCCCTTGGGTATGTACTCAGGGGACAAGTCTAAACTCCCACCTGAGCTATTCCTGGCTGCTAAAGCTTACCTATGCTGGGAAGCGTGTCCCAGCTGCAGTGTACATGTACCCATAGATTTTAACATCAGAAGGGCTCGTTATGAGCATTAAGCCTGATCTCCTGCATAGTACAGACCATGGTATTTCAATAGTTTAGTCTATTCCATTGTTCCAAGTTGTCTCAAATGTTCTGCATCAAAATCAGAAACAAATAAAATACAAAGCGACACATGAAGGAGGGATCAGTAAATCCAAAATGAGCTAAACAGTCTTTCGCCCCTTGGTCAGCAGTTAAAATCCAGTTTAGGCCAGTATGGAAAGGCATCAGAAATAATTAGGGGAATGGAATGGCTGGATATGGGTAACAGGAGATGTATCACTTGATGATTAACTGCTCTGCTCATTCCCTCTGGGGCACCTGGCATTGGCCACTGTTGGAAGACAGGACACAGCTCAATGGACCTTTGGTCTGACCCAGTTCTTATGTTAAGGGAATTATTACTATGTGATGGTTGCCATAGGTACTGGAACTAGGGGTGCGGGGGGAGGGTGTGCTGCAGCAACCCCTGGCTTGAAGGGGTTTACAGTTTGGTTCAATGGCTCCCAGCACCCCCACTATAAACATTGTTCTGTGGTGGTTGCTTAGGAGTTGCTATGTGAATCAGTGTTGCTACCTTGTGCAATTCTGTTATAAATCTTGCAATATTTGGTGGTTTTTCTAGAGCTCCAGCTGCTGGAATCAAGAGAATAGGTGCAAATTGCAGTGTTTGTTTGTTGTTTTAAATGTAAATTTCTAGCTCTCCTGGTTGCAGGGAAAAGCTTGAAAACATGAAGCAAGTGTAACTTAAAGGCTCAGAAAACAAAAGACAAATAAAAAGGACTTAATTTTTTAGACTTTGCCGCAGACTTCCTGTGTGACCTTAGGGAAGTTACTTAGCCTCTCCGTGCCTCAGTTTCCCATCTGTAAAATGGGGATAATAGCACTGCCTTACCTCACCAATGTGTCATGAAGATAAATAGATAAAAGACTGTGAAGCGCTTTGAGCTCTCCTGATGAAAAGTGTCATGGAAGAGACTGATTTAAAATATAATATTAATATAACTATCATGATTTTTTGGCACCTGACTCATGATTTCTGAATGCTTGGGATTGGCCACACTGTTTGATGGTCCCAGCCTGGATCCATTAGGTATGTAGCCACACTGGAGAAGTAGATTAAACTAGGAGCGTGATCACTTCTTTCAGAAGCTGCCATGACAGGTCTCAGTGTTATGCATCAAAGTGGCATTGTGGCAGCTTGCTGTGATGGGACACAGCAAGAGGAAGGGAATGGGGACAAGAGGCAATGTGCCTGAGAAAGGAGTTCATGTCCAAAGGAGGCCTGAGCTGAAGGCTGGCCGTGGGGCATCCCAGGAGCACATGTGCAGTGCTCTGGGCCCCCACCCCTAGACAGGCTGTCACTCACACAGAGCCCCAGCAAGCTTCTGAATTTGGCTGTCCTCCCTTGGGGGCCTGGAGGATGGATGGAGGTGGTAAGAGGAGTGACTCCTTTTCTCCTCTTCTCCAGAGGAGGGGGAGCTGGCAGGTTGGTTTGGGTGGCAGGGGACAGATCTTCTGTTGGAGGAGTCAGACGTGGGTGGACTCTTTTTTCCCTCTGCTGCTCCATCTGTGCCCCAGAAACATCCCAGCTCCTCCTGCTGCTGGTTCCCAGTGAGGAGAGGAGCCAGGGCCGGTGCAACCACTTAGGCAAACTAGGTGGCCGCCTGGGGCACCTAGTGGTTGGAGGCGCCTAAAAGCCTGGTCTGGCGAGGAGGTGGAGTGGAGGTGAGCTGGGGTGGGGGTAGCGGGAAGAGGGCTGCTCACAGTAACAGGGGAGCGCACAGGGGAACAGCTCCCCGCCCCAGATCACCTCCACTCTGCTGAGCACACAGCCCCCACTCTAAGTCTCCTCCAATCGGCGGCGCAAGCCTGGGAGGGGAGAAGAATTAGATCAGTGCCGGTGTGCTCAGCAGAGGAGAGTTGGGGCAGGTTCCCCAGGCAGGGTTAGCTGCCATGGCAGGTGGGGTTAGCTTCTGGGGTGGGGGTCCCCGGGCAGGGTTAGCTGCCACAGAGGGGGGAGGGGTTAGATTCTGAGAGGGGGCTCCCTGGGCAGGGTTAGCTGCCACAGAGGGGGGCGGGGTTAGATTCTGAGGGGGGGCTCCCTGGGCAGGGTTAGCTGCCACAAAGGGAGGCAGGGTTAGCTGCCACAGTGGGTGGGGTTAGCTGCTGCGGAGGGGGGCGGGGTTAGCTTCTGAGGTGGGGGCTCCCCAGGCGGGGTTAGCTGCCTTGGAGGGGGACTTTCAAGGGGGGGTAGCTGCTGCAAGGGGAGCTCTCCAGGTGGCGGGGTGGGTTAGCTAGACCGGTGATTGGGATTAGCTGCCTCGTGGGGGGGTGCTCCTTGGATGTGGGAGGGGTGCATGGATGTTGGTTAGCTGCACGGGAGGGGGGTTAGCTGGGGGGGGGGTGGCGCAAGGTGGAAGTTTCACCTAGGGCACAAAACTTCCTTGCACCAGCCCTGAGAGGAGCTGAGTTCTGCTAAACCAGAGCCAAGGAGATTTCCTTCCACACTTAGCAGGGGAGCTGCTGTCCCCGTTACTTGGACCCCTGTTCATCTTCTGGGCTGAGCCGAGACCTGTAATCAAAACTAGCACAAGCAGCAGGAGTGGCCACCTTGACAGACTTGCAAGCTTGCGAGGCCCTCCCACCTGCAGAGGTGTTCCTCCAGCCAGGGCTAAGGTGGGGGAGACTTGTACCACCATTGCCTGTGCTAGGGCTAAACGGGATGTGCTAGTATCAGAGATCTCCTCAGTCAACTCTTTCACGGTTCTTGGGTGCAGGCCTGCTGATTTAACGATGTTTATCCCTAGGAGATGTTGTTTAATATCCTCTTTGGTTACTAACAGACTGGAAAGTACTTCATCATCTTCATATGATTGAGTACATCAGCCTGCTCCTTTCCAAATACGGAACACAAATATTTATCCTTTTCTGCATCACTATCAACAGTGTTACCATCTCCATCGTGTAATGGGCCTATACCAGTGCTAGGATTTCTTTCATTTCTAACACAATTAGAAAACCTCCCACTTATTACCCATAGCCGTGCCAGCCATGGATTTTTCCCTGATGTCTTCAGCTTCCTTTATCAATTTTCTACAAATCCTGATTTCTAATATCTATTGATTGCTATCTATTTCCCCTTTTCCCATATGTTATATATTGGTTTTTATTTCTAATTGCTGCCTTCACTTCATCACTGAACCAGATGCAATTTGCTGCCTCAGCAGAGATCTTGTTTAAGACTGCTTTGCTCTTATCTAGCACCTGCCTTCTCAGGATCTCAAGCTCCTTTGCAAACACTGATGTGTTACACCCCTCAAACCTCTCTGAGGTTAGCTAGTATTTTCCTCATTTTTTTACAAAAAGGGGAAACTGAGGCAAAAAGCAGTGAGGTGACTTTCCCAAGACAGAGAGTGAGGTCAGAGGCTGGTGTAAAGCATAGGAGAAACATTTTCAAAAACTCTGAAGTGACTTACATAAATAAATCCCATTATATTTTTGAAAATGGGACCTAGGATACATCTAAAAGAACCCATGGGAGCCCATCTTAGAGCCCATGTCAACTGGCTCAGGCTCATGGGGCTCACATTATGAGGCTCAAAATAACAGTCTAGATGTTCCCGCTCGGGCTGAGCCCCAGGCTTTGAGGAGGACAGTTTCAGAGCCCAGGCTCCAGCCGGAGCAGGGATGTCTACACCCAGGTTCTGGGACTCACTGCCATGGGAGGGGTTTTTGCAGTGGAGATGTACCCTTAGGCACCTAAGTCACTTAGGCACTTTTGAAAATGTTACCATAGACCTGCTGATTTTGCGTCCTTAATCCCAAGAGACTCCTTCATCTAAACTGACAGGTCTGCAACACTCCTGTTTTCTGCACAAGAACATTTCTCTTGCTCCTGGGGAAGGGTGTAGGTATGTGTGTCTTTCCTCCAGGCACCAGTATTGACCCTCCAGGACAAGGATGCTCAGACCAAGGCTCGAGAGCTGCAAGCGGATCTTGAATGTGTCCCCTGTGACTCTTTGCAGCACATGATATGAAAACACTGTGATTTAATTATTAACCAATCAGGATGCTTTTACTATTTCATTAACCAATTTTGCTATTAACTTGCACTAAGTTATTAACATATTTGCTGTCAGAATTATATATATATAAACTAAATATTTCCCCTGCCAGACTGTTTAAATATGAATATGGACCACTATAATGAATGAAACAGTGAAATCACGCTCCTGTGACTCTTTTGGGCACTGTTGATCACTAATTTGGCTCCTGAACTACTGACACCTGAGTATCACTGCTCTAGGGTGTGACTTAGGAGTTTTCAAGGCAAAGGACTTTCAGGCACAAAGCCAGGGGAGGAGGGAGTCCACACCCTCTCCTGTCAAATCCACTGCTGAGCAGATGAAAGTGAAACTCATTTAGCGTCTGTTTCCTGGAGAAAAGACTCATGGCTCAGGCTGCTGCGAATCTGACTGAAGATCTCCAGAATGAAGCCACTTGTCCCATCTGCCTGGACTCTTTTAAAGATCCAGTGATCACAGAGTGCAGCCACAATTTCTGTGGGGCATGTATCCGCGAGTACTGCAAGGAATCATCACGAAACCTCTCCTGTCCTCAGTGCAGAAAGACAATCCAGCCAAGAAACTTCAGGCCCAACAGGCAGCTGGCAAACATGGTGGAAATAGCTGTGCGGCTCGGTGTCGAAGCAGCAAAGAAAGCGCGAGAGATTGTGTGCAAGCAGCACAAGGAACCTTTGAAGCTCTTCTGCGAACAAGACCAGAGCCCAATCTGCCTGGTGTGCAGGGAGTCCCGGGGGCACAGGGACCACACTGTGGTGCCCATAGAGGAGGCAGCGCAGGCCTATAAGGTAGGAAACCTGGCACTGTGAAATGTCTCTGAAGAGAAGCTGGCCCGGGCTCAGCCCAAGTCAGTGGAAGTTTTGGCATTTAATTTGTGGGGGAGGAGGAAGAAGCTGATTCCAGTAAGCGAGCCAGGTCAGGGGAAGGTCAGACTCTCTGCCCCACACCCCACCCTGCCCTGGGAACTCACTGCCCATTGTGCCCTATAACTCCCAGCTCCCCCCTCCCCCCTCCCCCCTCCCCCTCCCCCCCCTGGACTCCTGCCCATTCGTTGAACACCCCAGCGTCCCCACTCCCCCCCCCGGAACTCACTGCCATCGTGAACCCCCAGCTCCCCACCCCCCCAACTTCACTGCCCATCGTGCCTATAACCCCCGCTCCCACTCCCCCCGGAAGTCACCTGCCCATCGTTGAACCCCGACTTCCCACTCCCCGGAACTCACTGCCTCATCGTGAACCCCTAGCTCCCCACTCCCCCCTGAACTCATGCCCATTCGTTGCCCTTTTACCCCCAGCTTCACATTCCTCCCGCCCAAACTCACTGCCACTTCGTGACCCATGCTCCCACTCCTCCCCCAGACTCACTGCCCATCCTGCCTATATAACCCAGCCTCCCCACTCCCCCCCAGAACTCACTGCCCATCGTGAACCCCTAGTTCTCCACTCCCTCCCAGAACTCAATGCCCATCGTGAACCCCTAGCTCCCCACTCCCTCCCCAAACTCACTGCCCATCGTGAACCCCCAACTCCCCACTTCCCCGCCCTGGGAACTCACTGCCCATTGTGCCCTATACCCCCCTAGCTCTCCCTCCCCTGGAACTCACTGCCCATCATGCCCTATGCCCCCCAGCTGCCCTCTCCTCCCCCAAAAAAGGGACACTGCCTGTCCTGCTGAGAAGCCAGAGGAGAGGTCAGTACAGAAATGGATGCTGTATAAGCAAACAGATTTGGATCTGGCTCACTGATCCTGCTGCTTATGTTCTAACCCCGTCTTGCTCAGGTTCTGGCTTGAGTCTTCTACTCATTGAGGCTCTTCTTGGACTGGTTTGTAAACTGTGAATGCTGGTAGTTCTTATGGAAAAGTGCTATCGACAACTGTGTGTCATGTAGGGAAATTCACAAACAAAACCTTTCTTAGGGTTTGTAAGGGTGACAGTATATTTCAGTGGAATTTACCTACCGCTCAGAAAATGCATAGAAGAGCTAGGTATTGTTGTTCAGTCACTGTGATTTTATTTTGTATGCTCTCAATAGGGTTCTTCTCCCTCAAAAACTCAGCAGTAACTAGTTGAAGCATGAAGACGCTTCATTCATGCCAGATATTCCTCCTTCACTTGCAGTCACCCCATGCAAGTTACACTGTAGCTAATCTTCGAACATTTGCAACAAAAGGGATAACAATATATAACATTGTAAGTGTTTATCTGGAGAATTCAAAGTTTAAAACTGCATATTACGTTGGTTTTAAACTTCTCCTACTGACTCTTGCAAGTCTCCACCAGACTAAAAGTATGACTGAGAGTACAATGAATTTGACATGCCGATAACTCTATGGGTCCATTTTATTAATGTAAAAACAAGTGTTTACATCTTTTCAAACCCCTCCTTGCTCACTCAGCCCCCAGATAGCAGCAGGCACTTCTCGGTAAGATCCACAAAACATCTTTGGGGTTTCCATGTAAAACATTTTAGAAATATTATTGGCCAAAAAGTTAGGATTTTTTTTTCGACAAGTGAACTGAAGTTTCAGACACAATAACTTTAAAACTCTTTGCCTGAGTTGTTTGGCTCCTTTTGGGGGACATTAGATGAGGGCTTGAAAACTGGATTTGTAATGGTGAGCTGGCCTTAATTATAGAGCTGCTACTGTTGCTTCATAAGGGAGCTTTGCACATGTGTAGAGCTGATGTAACCACCCATAATACTGCTGCATACTGTGTAAAATAAAACATGGACATCATTGAATCCATATTTCTTTCTAGGAAAAGCTTCAGAGCAATTTGTGTTTCTTACAAAAAGAGAGAGAAGAATTTGAACCATATGGAGAAGAGAAAAGCGACGAGCTGCTGGTATCTACCTATCTACCTACCTGTTCATATGGGCCTCATCGCAGCAGTGCTAGGGCACCCACTGGCTGTTCACATGACAAGTGGGTTCGCACCAGGCCATTGACAACACTGCCACTACCCTGCAGTTTCAAACAGTTCACTAGGGAACTATCGGGCAGGGCCACAGGGCTAGTTACCGCACACAGGCTGGTAGATTTATGCCTGAGCTTGCCGTGCACTAACCCGCCATATAGACACGGCCTTAGTAACATGGCAGTAATATGGGCCTGTTTTGCACTTGGCTGTTGCATGAGCAGACATTGTGGACTACACCCCCTCATGAGTAACATGCTGCTCTATCTGGGGTCCATAGAGCTGGCAGAGTTATTCATTGCAAACAGTGTTGGTTATAGCTGTATTCTGGTTCTGGTTAGCAGATCACTTCCTAACTGATCTTGATCTTCTACTAATGTATCTGTTATTCCCTCCCTCCTCTCCCACTGTCTCCATATCCCTTTTAACCTCCACTTTCTACCGCTACTGCTAGCTCTCTTTTACCCTCACTGCCCTCCTTCCCCCCTTCTCCCCACAAATCTACATCTCCTTTCCACTGCTTCTGCCTCGCCTCTGGTGATATCTGCCCTAACCCAGGTCCTCCCTCCATCCCCACACTCCCCGCCTCCCACCCCCATCCCATCACCACCTCTGTCCCTCTGGATCTTCTCTTTCAATCTCAGCCCCTGTTCACAACCTCCCTCTTTTCCTTCTCTGGCTCTCTCTGGAAGGCTCACTCCATCTCCAAAAAAGTTGTTTTGCCATGACCTCTTCATCTCCTGGCACCCACATAAAATCAGATGTCCCTTCTGACACGGCTTCAATAGACACTTTCCCCCATGGTGGCCTCCTCTACTGTCACCCACTGCCCCCCCCCATACCTCCCTGGTCACCTTCTTTGACTTTGAGTCCTGGGTCTTCCTCTCTTCACAATCCCCACCCTCACCCTTGAGGACTTCAGCTTCCATACTGATGTCCAGCCCAATCTCTTAGCCTCCCCCTCCTCTTCTCCTTTGACCTTCAGCCCTGTTTTGGATCTCCTTTTTGACAAAAAGGCCAAGCGCTTGACCTTGTCTTCTCTAAACACTGCTTCCTCCCTAACCTCTCAGCTCCATTTCTTCTGTCCTATCACCACTTTCATCTCCTTCAACAACATGCACCAGGTCCTCTTGTCATCTCCAGTGGCTTCTCTACCACTCTTCCTGCTGTCTTCTCCACTGGCTCAGTTATAATTTACTCCACTTCTCAATCTCCTATCCCCTAGACTCTTGTCCTTCTTTCTCACTGTAAGGTTTATTCTTCCAACCCCCAACTCTGTCTCACCTACCACATCCACACACACAAGGATTTATGGGGAGTGAAAAGACTTCACCTGTAATAACCAACATGCCTCTCCCCTCTTTATATCTGTTCCCTGCAGAGACAGACAGAATTGGAAAGACAGAAGATTTTGTCGGAATTTGAGCAATTGCATGAGTTTTTGAGTGAACAACAGTCCCTTCTTCTGGCGCAGCTGGAAATGCTAGATGAGGAGATTTTAAAGAGGCAGCATGAATATGTCACCAAAGTGTCAGAGAAAAAGTTACTACTCAACGAACTGATCAGCGAGATACAAAGGAAATGTTCGCAGCCAGCGACAGAATTCCTTAAGGTGAGGCTGCACTGTACATACCCTGTGCAAAGAGGAAAGACTCTTGAGATATGGAAGCCCAGCTATGGGATACTAGAGTCCAGGACTCAGAGCTCATGGTATAACTGAAATACTGACTGTAAAACTGAAACACTGAACTATACGGTGTCAGTGCATCTCTGGATTATATGTAAACAAAGGCAGCGTTTCTTCCTCTGAATGATCTTGAATAGAAAGAGAGGAAAAATTTACCCATGAGGAGAAACTCCAAACACTTTCTGAAGCTCCAGAAACTATGTGGTGTCCAAAAGGTTAATGTTTAACTATTTAATTCCCACCTGGGCTGTCACCTGGGAACTGGCTCATTTCCTGGGTTCAGAGAAAGCCAGTAGGTCGCTATGTAGGCAGGCATGAAGGGAAGATTTCTGGCTGCTGGGAGATGGGTCAGGTCAGGACTTGTAGGAGGAACCAATCCCCCCATTTGAGGAAGTCCCTTGGCCTTCACTTCCAACCAGAGCAGGGACACATTGCACTTTGGTATCTGAGGCTGACTGTGGAGAAGAATTGGGAAGGAGCCCAGAGGGGCTGCATGCAGGGAGGTGGCATCAATGATGTCATAACTGAAAGAGAGGGTGAGCGCAAGACTTCTGTGCTTCTTGATGTATGAGGTGGGAGAAGAGGTGGGTGGTCCTATATCACTTGCCGCAAGAGGCTGGAATGGTTGGAGGAGTCTTATCTTGATGAGGTGGGAAGAGGCAGGGAAAGAGGTGTTATAGGGATGAGAAGATGAGGGAGCCATCCTTGGGAATCAAATGAAGCCTCCTTTTTACTTCTGGCTTTGGTGCTGATCCTGCAGTGAAACTCATGCAGGCAGACCCCTTCGCCTTCAAAGAGTCCCACCGATGGGCAGGTATCTGCCCACATGGAGTCAATTGAAGGATGGGGGCCTAAGTTACCAGAAATTTAATGTTCCCCATTGTGGAGACCTGCAGATGAGACTCAAACTGCAAACACAGATTCATCCCCCCAAGCAGAAAACATGCTGGGCTGGATTCATCAGCATAGCCCCATTGACTTGCCCTGGTATAGCGAGGAGATGCATTCAACCCTCCTTTCTTACGGCACATGACCTGAGTATCTGTTTTCTTTCCCTTCTAGGACGTTGGCAGCACCTTGAGCAGGTAGCTTCTGGGCTCATTCTCATTCTCCCTCCCACCGTAGTATCCTCAAAAGTCTTGGAAACAGTCCTGAAGACCCAGCTTCCCAACATGCAGCAGCTGTGGGATGTTTTTTATTTAATATATCTGTCACTGGTACAAAGGGGCTGAGTTTTGGTTGCCAGGGGAATGGTACTTTGATAAAATCTCAACTTTTTTTGTTGTTTCATTTTACATTTTTAAAATAATACTAAATGGCTCCTCTGCATTTGTTGAGACAGAGCAGTGTCAGGCAAGTCCCCTATAGCCAGCTGAAGTCAGTGAAAGTTGTGGCTGCTCATCAGCTCTGAAAAATCAGGCTTTCAGCCTCTAAGTACCTTTCTTTCCTTGTGTAAAATGAGGTGTTAACTCCACTGTGGACAGGCCACTAAATCAGGCATTGGGAGAGCCGAGTTCTAGTCCTAGCTCTGCCACTGACCTGCTGGGTGACCTGGGGCAGTCACTTCCCCTCCCTGTGCTTTTGTCTAGTTAAGACTATAAACGCTTCAGGAAAGGGATTCTCTCTTTCTGTGAGTTTGTGCTGCTTCCAGCCCAAAGAGGCCCTGATTTTATCTGGACACCTCTGTAATCTGACTAACAATGATAGTTCAAAGGGGGGCAGTAAGGTTCTCATTTGTACTTGCTAACCAGTATAATTGCTGCCCTTCCTATTTCTATAATTGCCATGTGGATTAGAAGCCTTGTCGCTGTTAGAGTGTTGATGGGCTCAGAAGGTTGAGGTCTTTATGCTTTCTGGGCAGGTGGAGAGTTCGGGATTAGACTGCTGGGCGAATGCTCTCAGGGTGTGTCTACACGACAAGCGCTGCTGCAGCACCGCTGGAGCATAGACACTGACTAAAGCAACACAAGAGGGTTTCCATCGCTGTAGTAAATTCAGCCCTCATGAGGTGGTAGCGAGGTTGATGGAAGAATTCTTCCATCGATCTCATGCATCCACAGTGGGGGTTAGGTCAACCTAATTGCATTGCACAGAGCGTGAAACTTTTCACAGCCCTGAGTGATGAAGGTAGATTGACCTAAGTTTTAGGTGTAGACCAGACCTCAGGATATGTGTGTTTTCCTAGGTGCGAGTGTGTGAAGGTCCCAACTCCAGACCCCGTTTCTCCTGTGCTGAAGAAGAGAGTCAGCGACTTCTCTGAAAATAATAACCTTGTAACAGGGGTGCTGGCCATGTTCAAAGGTAAAACAGAGTGACCTTGTGGGTGATGTCTCCAGTCCTGTCTCCCCAGGGACCCATTGTGTCTCTCTTCTACTCCATTCTCTGGTTCACGGTGCCCCATATGCTGTTGCTCCTTTGCCTCTGTCCCCCTCCCCCATCTCACTCTTTCTCATCTGTTTTTTGTCATTATGGATCCCAATTACATCTCTCACTGGACCTTAACTTTCTTCCTCACCACTCCTGAACCATCTTCAGCTACAAAATCTCTGCCAACTGATTCCTTGTACAGAAGTGTGTCTGCCATTGGTTCTACTCTGTCAAGTCTTGTTGGCACCTATGAGTCTCCATCCACTCTTGAGTCCTGTGAAGTCTCACTGCAGCCAGTGCAGAGGATTCTGGGAACTAAATGTGTTTGCTGTACGTGAAGAGGCAGAGAGGGGGATCCACAAGTTTGGAAGGTGATATAACAGAGCACTTGGTGGGAGCTGGGAGAAAGGAAGCCCTGGGGTGTACTTGGGGAGCAGGGAGGAGGGCTGTTCCAAATTTTGGCTTCCGACTCCTCTAACTAGAGACAATCATGCTACTACCACAGTGCTACAAAGACCAGCAGGAAAAGACACACCCACCACCTAGCCTACTAGGGATTGTCGGACCAGCCAGAGTGACCATGGGTGATGGCATCACACCAGGCACCATGTAGTGAAGTTCAAAAATCTGGCTCAATCCTGCAAATCCATGAATCTCTGGGGTGGCCGCACAGGTGGCCCCAGGTAGGGTCATGGCATGTGTCCCTTTGCATATCTGGAAAGTTAGAGAACCCAGTGTGCTGGGGTGATTTCGTCCTTCCTGGTGACATGGCTGAAAGGTGTGCAATGCCACTGTTGGATATGATGAATGGCTGATGGGAGCCCAGATCTGTGTGAGATTGTGACATTTTGCACAAATTCAAATCACTTTATACTCAGGATTTGGTGCTGATAGCACATCTGGAATAGTGCTATGAGAACTGGTGTGCATGAGATCTCATCTCTCTCCTGTCTTCTTTTTCTTCATCTAGAGAATCTGCGAGCTCAGCTGGATAAAGAAAAAGGTATGTTTCTGTCACTGCTGGGAACAAATAAGAGGCACAGGTTTTCTAAAATGAGGAGCTAGAACGGTACTTCTCCATTGCAGAGGTGGGCGTAGGCCACAAGGTCTGGATGTGGATTTAGAACACAGCGAACTGGCGAGAAGTCAGATCTGAGTTGTGATTAGGCCTGTTATAGAAATACATGCCCAGCATTGTCCTGTCACAATGGTAAAGAATCCCAGAAACTTGCTGTCTTCTAACACTGAACAGGAAACATTATTCAGAACAGTATAAGCTCTAAAGCTACACCGTCCCTCTCTGCTTCTCCCTTCTGGCTCAGATTAAGCAAGGTATTAAATATGTGTAACTTTAACAGGACAGTGTAGGTGGTTGAAGTTATGCACATGCTTAAGCACTTTGTTGAACTCGGCTCTTAAAGAAACAACTCACATATCCTCAAAGGCACTTTTGGATTGGAATCCAGATTCATAATGTAAACAAAGTTCAAGGGTGCTCTGATCCACTATTTTGGTTCAGACCATCGCTGCTCCCTCTGGATTTTCTGGGAGAAGAGGCAGTTGAAACCAAAGAGAGGTTGTCTCCACCAGCTATATGAATCCTGAAGGCATGCAGGTGCCATCCTGTGACTGTGTTAGTTGTTGCTGGAATGGTGGTTTAAATGGAGGGGCTGAGGAACCGTAAGTGTAATGATAAGTACGAAATAGGACTGAGGTGAAAGGGCTGGATTATATAAACAGAAGATGGCCAAGTGATGGCAGCCCAATGAGAAGGTGGTCAATGCTTTATAGAAATTACCTTGGAGTTAGCGGTGGCTGAGTTTTATTAAGACTGACCGTAAGCCCTGGCTCCTCTATACCTTTGGGCTTAGTGCAAGCTGCTAACCTGAGGTACAAGCTCAGTTGCCACGTCTTCACTGCTATTGTAACCCATGAGCTCAGGCAGGTTATCTAACCCAAGTTAAGAAGAGACCTCTTTTTGTAATCCTAAGAACTGTTACCTTTGCTGACTCCTTAATATTTATGCCCTGTCCACAGTAGAACTGAAACCGCTGTAGCAGCAACAGTGTTTTTTAAACATGATGTTCTACCATCTTCTCCTAAACCAGAGTAGATAAGGATCTACATCCCCTATAGAGTCTATGTAGAGGTGTATATTAGTCCAGTTAGAAATAGAAATAGGCCTGATCTGGATATGCGACACCTTTTAAATTAAAAAATATTTGGAACCAGAGGTTTGGTTAAGGCCATGGCAGCAACAGGAGACAGCCCCAGAATTTAGATCTAGGTTGGGATTCTTAACATCTCCCTCCATTACCACCCCAGAAAAGCCAGGGATGCAGGCATATCCCTGCTTATAAAAATCCCTGTTCACGCTGGTCAAGGAAATGGTGCTTCCGCTGAACTGTCACAAGCACAGCTTCCACCATTATGGCATAAAAACATGCTTCTCTCTGAAAAGCATAGCACAGAAAGTCATTGGGGAGCTCACTGCACCTGTGTCTCTCACTGCCATGTCAGCGTTGAAGCAGAAATTGAGACGAGTCTCATGTACATCCGCGCTATGCGGTAACAAGTAGAATCCAAAGTGGACTGGAAATGGTCCAACATACAATCAGCTGAAGCTAAA
Source organism: Chelonoidis abingdonii (assembly GCF_003597395.2). Lineage (NCBI taxonomy): Eukaryota > Metazoa > Chordata > Testudines > Testudinidae > Chelonoidis > Chelonoidis abingdonii. Next base: position 3,880,494 of record NC_133770.1, read on the forward strand.
GCCAATTGCATTCATGGGGTTAAATCCTAGCTCTGCTGAAGTCAGTGGCAAAACTCCCATTAGTTTCAATGGGTCCAGGATTTCATCCATGTGGTTTTATTTATGGGTGGTGAATATAAGAGGCCAGGGAAGGCTAAGCCTCCCCAAACAGGATTCAGTGCACTTCCCTCTGGAGGTGCAGTGGCTGCCGTCTTAGGAGCACTGCCACTGCCGAAAGGGCGCCTGGGCCATAACACCACTCGTGCTCTGCCCCGAGGCTCCACTCCTGCTTGTCCTCTTCCCCTGTTGCCCCACCCACGCTGCTCTTCTTCCCACCCTTGCCCCACCTCTTCCTCCCGAGGTGCCACCTCTTTCCGCGAGGACCCTGCCGATTGTGCCTTTCTGCCGCCTTCCTCGAGGCTCCCTCACCGCTCCTCTGCAGGCAGGGGAGGCCCCGGGGGGGGGGGGGGGGGGCTGAAGAGGCAGGAGCAGGCAGGGATCTCGGGGGAGGGGGCCGAGTGGGAGTGGGACCTGGGGCAAAGGGAGGTGGAGTGTTGGCAGGGCCTCAGGGAGAGGAGGCTGAGCAGGGATGGGCCTTGAGGTGGAGCAGGGAGCAAGGCCATGGTCTGAGTGTCCGTGGTCCCTCTCATTTCTGGCCCTCACACCTAGCCTCCTCAAATGCATGAGTCACAGGCCGGCCATGGTTTTATTCCTGATTTAGCTCCCAGGGAAGGAGTCTTTCCTGTTCTTGGCTCAGATCATGAATATTCCTTCTGCCTTCCCCACTCCATTTAATTCTGGAGGAAGGAGATTCATTGATTTGCTCCAGAACTGACCTTGAAATGGGTTCTGCCTCTCTCTGATTGATTGCCTCTCTCTCCCTCTCTCTCTCTCTCTCTCTCTGCATCATTCTCTAGTCAACGTGACTCTGGATCCAGAAACAGCAAATCCCCACCTCATCCTGTCAGAGGATGGGAAAAGTGTGAGACTCGGAGCCGGGCGGCTGGATGTGCCTGACAATCCCAAGAGGTTCATGTCGAGCCCCTGTGTCCTGGGCTCTGAGGGATTCACAACAGGGAGACACTATTGGGAACTGGAGGTTGGAGATGGGGACGGCTGGGCTGTGGGGGCTGCCAGAGAGTCTGTGGAGAGAAACAGGCCGTCAACGCTTCAGACGGAAGGGATCTGGGCTGTACGTCTGGGCTGGGATCGTCAATACACAGCTCTCACTTTTCCCCCAACCCTTCTCTCTCTTGACGAGAAGCCCAGGAAGATCCGAGTTCACTTGGACTACGAAGAGGGGCAAGTGACCTTTTACAATGCAGAGAACATGGCCCAAATCTTCAGTTTCTCTGCCTCTTTCAATGAGAAAATCTTCCCTTACTTCTGGCTCTGGTCCCCAGAATCATGTATCCAGATGTGTCCCTGACGGAATCAAGCTTCTTATAGTGGCTCTCACAAGAGAACTCCTGCACATTTGACAGCAGCTGGAGAAAGAGAGGATTCATTAAAATAACCCTAACTAACCAAACGCTCAGAAATTATCTACTTGTATTTCTCATTGCAGTAAGTTCATCTGCACTCGTTACCCAGAGCCTTGGGCTGGATCGTCTCCTTTGCGTATTGCCATAAAACTGTGGTGTCTACTGGATGTTCTGTACTGCCCCTTTAAGTATCGATGCCAGGTTTTCACCACAAACTTCATAGCTTCACTCTGCTAGCACACTTATGTCAGTCGGGGTGTGACCCACGAAGCTGTGCTGGCAAAAGCCCTAATGTAAATGCAGCGATACTTTCAAATGTGCACTTTTACCACTATAGATAAGGCTAAGATGTTGTCACGGTTATTTTTAGTAAAAGACAGGGACAGGTCTCAGGCAATAAAGAAAAATTTACAGAAGCCCGTGACCTGCCCCTGACTTTTGTTAAAAATAACTGTGACAACATGGGACTGAGCCGGAGCCCTGCTGTGGGAGAGGAGGGATGGAGGTCCAGCACCCACCGCCACTGTGGCTGACAGCTCTGGGGTCCCCCCAGTGGCTGAGAGCTGCATGGCTCCCACCCCCGGTGGCAGCTGAGAGCTCCAGGGGCTCCCTGTAGCAGCTGAAAGTTGCAGGGGCCTGTGCTGGCTGACAGTTCCAGCCCCGCCATTCCCTGGTTGAAACAGAAAATGTCACGGATTCTGTGACTTCCATGACCTAATCTTAGCTTTAACTATAGGTTTTCTCTTGGAAGGGATACAGTCATCTATGCCAACCAAAGCACAGTTTTGCCAGTATAAGCTGTCCATACTAGGAGCGCTTTGCTGCCATAATACACCGGTATTCTTACGCCAGCAAAGCCTTCCAAGTGGGAACCTGGCCTAAGAGCTCTGCCATTTTGCAGTAACAGCAGCCATTTTGTCCCTAGAATTGCTGCAGCCTGTTACGAGAGAGACAGACAGACAAACTTAATTCCTCCTGCGAAGCGGTTGCAAATCCTGTTTCTAGGGCACTCTGTGAGAGGGGTTCTGAGCCTTTGTGTTTTACATCTATTTGAGACCTTGGGCAAGTTACCTGCAACAATGTTTTTCTTTAAAAAAGAGGTTAAGAAAATCAAAAAATGAGCAGAGTTCTAAAGGAAGTGAATAAAAATCCATTCCCTTCTGAATTAATCATCTTTCCTTTCATTTCTTTAGTATCATAAATCATGTAGTTCTCCAGTCAGCCATAGAGTCTCCCAGGGTAAAGACCTAAATTTCTGATGTAGAAGAAAACTTTGCTGGTCTACTATGTACATCATAAAGATGCACAATCAAAAGGGCACAAGCCCAGTATTTTTTCTTTGCGTGGAAGGAGTTAAAGTAAGGTATGCTAAGTCAGTGGTATTTCAATGAACAGGAAGGTGGAGTTAAAAAAAAAAAAAAGTTTAAGTAATTGTTGGTATGAACGTTCTAGTCTGGACTGTGCTCCATCCAGACTTATTCAAGCCAGTTTTAATTCTGACTTCCAAAATGGTCGTTTTGAATAGTGTGTAAGGGACGAGGGTGTAGGTGGTTTGGCCTAACAGTTGCAGCTGGGCTGGTTTCCACAAATCAAGAACAGCCATGAGGTGGTGATCAGTGAGCAGGGATCAGAGTAATCACTAGATCTGGGCTTAATAGGTAAGAGTCAGGCTGGAGTCGGAGACCAGAGATCAGAGATAGTTACTAGACTGGAATCAGAAATGTTAGGGGCAGAAAATGGAGATCAGCAAGCGAGGTCAGGTCAAGAGTCACAGCAATCCCGAAGTCTGCATGGTTGCCCAGACAACTTTCTGGGGCACTTCCCAGGGCTGAACAGTGAGCACAGGCCCATCAAAAGGCCACAGGGTGCTGTCGCTCTGGTCCTTTTGGACAGTACTTCTGCTGCACCTCATGTGCACAGTGCTTCTTGAATATAATGCCGCATGGCCTCCCAGTGGCGATGTGGGAACATCAGCTCTCCCAGGTTCTAGTCCCATGGATCCTTACATAATGATTCAGCAGGTGGTACTCCCTCCTTGGGGACAGTACTGAGCCAATGGAATGTCTGAGAGTGAGTTCAAATTCTCCTTGCAAACTGTGCATTTGGAGCTCGTCTGTCAGCCCTTTGAGATTGAAAATGTTTTGAACAAATCATGCTACTTTCATTCAGTTCCCCGTCATCTTGGTCATCAGTGACATGGGCCTGTGGCATCTGCAAAGGGGTGAGGCTGTATATCTAAAGGTCTATACTAGAAACCTACATCGGTATAACTACATCACTCCAGGGTGTGAAAAATCCTTTCTCCCTGAGCAACATAGTTACATCAGCCTAACCTGCAGTGTACACAGCGCTACACCAGAGAATTCTCCTGTCGATATAGCTACCGCCTCTCGGGGAGGTGGATTAACTATCCCGTCTGGAGAAGCTTTTCTGTATTTAATTTTACAGATATGCCAAACCCATGGAAAAAAACACAGAAATTGGGCTTCTTTTTGGCTTAATTGGCTTTTGAGTTTCTTGTTGGCTAGTTTTTGGCTTGTTGCTTGTTGTAGCTTGTTGTTTCTTTTTCTTTTTTTTTAATTGGCTCCTGGCAAGCAGGGGCAAGCGGGGAGAGAGTCAGGGGTGCACAGTGGGCCCACCACGGTCCCAGGCTGCACGCTGGGGAGATCTAGTCACATACAGTGTTGGGGTTTTTAGGGATTGGCTTGTGTTGGTCTTGTTTTTAAATGGGATTAGCTTGATTTTTGGCTTATTGTGAAAGACTGGGTGCTTATTTACTGCATGAAAATTGGCAACTGGTTTTATTTTGTGTATTTTGTTTGAAAGTACCATCTAGTGGCTGATGTGGGTAATTGTAGCTCTTAGATCACAAAGAAGTCATTGAGGATGCTCAGCACCTTGCAGGCTCAGGCTTTATGTTCTAGAGCAGTGGTCCCCAACCTTTTTGGCTGGTGGGCGCCAGACGAAGGACCACTGCTGGCAGTGGAACACAAGTGACGTCATTGAGGTGTCGCTCCTGAGTTTCGGCGGGGACGCCTCTCGATAACGCCGCTTGCCTTCAACAAGCGACATCATCGAGAGGTGTCCCCGCTGAATTATAGGAGCGACACCTCTCAATGACATAACTTGTCGGCGACAAGCGTCCTCTTCAAGAGGCATCCCCGCCGAAATGCCACTGAAATTCAGCGGCATTTCGGCAGCATTCGGCGGCATTTCGGTGGGTGCTCTCCCAGGGGCCAGGACGCGGGCACATTAAGATGCCCCCGCAGGCGCCATGGTACCCGCAGGCACTGCGTTGGGAACCACTGCTCTAGAGAACAGTGGCTCTCAACCTTACCAGACTACTGACCCCTTTCAGGAGTTTGATGTGTCTTGCCTACCCTCAAGTTTTACCTCACTTAAAAACTACTTGCTCACAAAATAAGACATAAAAATACAAAATTGTCATAGGACATTACTGAAAAATTGCTGACATTCTCATTTTTACCATACAATTATAAAATAAATCAACTGGAATGTAAATATTGTACTTACATTTCAGTGTATAGAGCAGTATAAACAAGTCATTGTCTGTATGAAATTTTAGTTTGTACTGACTTTGCTGGTGCTTTTTATGTAGCCAGTTGTAAAAACTAGGCAAATATCTATGACTTGATGTACTCCTGGGAAGATCTCTGCATCCCTCCCTGGGTACATGTACCCCTGGTTAAGAACCACTCTTCTAGAAATTCTGAGAGCAGTGAGACTTTATCATGGGGAATTTAAAAAAATTACACCACTTATTGTACTGTACACAACTTACTATACAGAGTGATTGCGGTCACTATAGTAAGACTGCAATGAGAGCATAAGAGGAATCAGACAGCCACACTGATGATCCTTGATAGGGAGGGTTTGGGCATTTGTTTTCCCCCTTCTTAGGTACATAGACATCCAAGAAAGTCATGGGCTTTCCCAGCCGAGTTAGGACCTGGGCAATGATGGACTGTGCAGTGTAAGGAACCTGGTTCTTCATGACCCCAGTCATTTACCCCATTAGGTGGAAAATAAGTCCTGTTTGTCCAGGTATCAAAAGACAGTGGTTAAGGTCTTGGATTTCTCAGTCATGGATGCAAGAGAGAACCAACTGGACAGACACACAGGGACAGACACTCACACACTAAAGTCACAGTTCCAGAAACTCCATTTCACATAACACAAGAACTAGGAGTTACCTGAATAAATTAATCAAGCAGCCTCTCACCCATGTGAATGCACATGTGGACACTGAGATTCTACTGCTATCAGACGCTCTCCTTACACTGTGTGTACCTGTAGCTCATCTCTAGCTGGGCAGGGTTGGGAAGCACCAGTCCTGGCAGTTCTCCCTGCAGTCAGAACAGTAGGGGAGATTCCAGAAATGTTGCTCCCATTTGGGTTCAGCCTGTCTGTACATGCACTTGATCTCTGGCTGTCTTTCCAGGAATTACCATATAAAATAGGGGGCGGGGGAAGAGGCATAAATAGCATACAGCTTATCTTTTGTAAGTGCACTAGAATCCAGGGGGTGAGGGTACACAGATTGCTGATAGCCAGCTTTGGCTCCCTTTCACCTCCTATTCCCTGCAAGCTGCACTGAGTTTGGTGCAGCTCAGAATCAGGACCAAAATTTTCCACTCCTTGTGTGCAATGACTTTTTATTTAGGTGCAGATCATTTCCCTTTAGCAAATGTTTCCCAAAGGCAAGTGCCACACTGCACTCGTTCATTGTTTTGCCAAAGGTCTGACTTTGATCAGAAATGACATAGAAAACTTAACTGCTGTGGATGTGGGCTCCCAGTTCCAAAACCCCAAATGCACACTTTCATTAGTGAACAGTGTTTGTTTTGTACATCACCACTGTGAGGTGTGAATCTATGACAGAAGTATCACAAACTCCCAATGTGCTTCTCTGATTCATGGGCACCTGCCTCAAAGCTCCCTTACAGTATTGCTAACCCCAAATGTTTAAAAATTATGAGTCAAGTGTCCAAAACTCAGGAGATTAAAAAAATAAAATAAAACATGGGCTCTTTTTAGTCCAGTGTTTTACCCTTTAGTTATGTACTTGAGTCACGTTTTGAGGCTTTCCTCTGTAACCTGGAGGGCTAACAATATACTTTCATTTTGTTTTTAATGAAAGCAGAGAGAGAAACTAAGTATGATTTTATTAGTCCAATTTTATCACATGCCTCCAGGAGCTGGGGCTTTAAAGAAAAACACCAAATGTCATGAGACTTGTGCAGAGGTGCTGGAATTAGGGGCACTGCCACACTTCCTGTCTTGAAGTAGTAATAACAACCACCCAAATTCATGGTTTCCGCCTTCAGCACCCCCACTATAAAAATTGTTCCATCACCACTGGACTTGTGCCAACATCACAAGATTTGGGAACATTGCTCTCAAAAACAGTCAGAAAAGTTGCCCAGTAAAAATGTCATCAGGGTGATGGCGTGTGTCCATGTTTGTACTTCATTGATTTTGGCATCACAGGTGCTCAGATTACAAGGTGAAAGATCTGCTTTGCTTGTTGCCAGGCCTGTGACCTCCACCTGGGATCTGAGGGTCAAGCTGGTTCTTTCCCACCCTGGGCAGCATCACCAGACACAGAGGTTCTGGGGGCAGGTTATGGCCTCAGTGATGCCTATGCAGCCCCATTGCCTTCTGGTGGTTTTACCCCCTGATTCCCTCTTACAGCCCCATTCCCCTCCCAATGATGCCCTCAGTGATGGCGTCTACTGAGGTGCTGACGTGAGGTTACTGGAAACTACAAGACCCAGGATGCAACGCTCCACCTTGAGCCAAGCGGCCTAGCAGCTCAACCTGGAGCATTGCATGCTGGAACTTGTAGTGCCAACAGAGCGTCTAGGGACAGCCGCCCAGAGCGCGGTTGCTAACCTCTTGATCACGCCCCTTATATACGAGTGTCAAATAAAACCCGCCAGCGCCCAATGGCTCTATCTGCAATTCTAGTGGTCAAATTTCCTGTCAAACAATCCAGGGGCGGGAAGAAAGAAGATTCGGCTGGTTTCAATTGGTCGTCCCTCTTGCCGACTCTTCTATTTGATTGGTCAGAACTGCTGAGTAGGCGGAATAAAGCCGAAGCCTGTCTTGATTGCTCAGCATTCTATTGGCCTTTCACTTAGAGACTAGGCCAAGAAAAGTGATGAGATTTGGTGATTGGCCGTCTTCAGGGAAGGGTCGCATTCTACTGGTCAGTGTCTTTGCCGTTCAATATGGTGGGTGGGAAAAGAAAAAGAGTCTGGTTGTGATTGGTCTGATAAAGCTAGCGCTCTCTTTCACTCACCGGATTTGCTGTCGCTCAGAGAAGTGGGAGGGCCGAGGCGCGGGGAGACCGCTTCTGATTGGTGGGCCCAAGTTTGGCGCCAGCTTCGGGTGTATGCGAGGCGCGAGAGAGAGCGCGCGCTGGTTGCGCAGCGTTTGCTTGACTGGGGTTTGTTCTCTACGGGTGACCGGGAGGGTCAGAGCGTGGGGGGGGGGGGTTGCGCTCACAGCAGGAGCCGCTCGAGTCCGCTCCCACCCCACGCCGGCCTCATGGATCCCGGGCCCCCCAGCCCTGCCCTACCGAGCTCCCACCGCCGCCGCCTCCTCCTGCCGCAGCTCCCGGCCGCCGGGCCGGGCGTGGTGAAGTCCCTGTTCCCCGCCGAGCTCTCCCCGGTCTCCGGCCTCAGCCTCACCATGAAGCAGCTGCAGGGCCTGGGCTACAGGTGAGACCGGCCGTGCCAGCCCCGCCGCCCCCCCCGCCCGATTTCCCCCGGGTGCCTGCTCCCCTCATGACCCATCCCCTGCAACCCTCCGAGCGCCTTGGTGCCTCTCACATGGCCCCCGCCCCTGCAACCCCCAGAGCCCCCCTGCTGGTGCCTTCCCCTCTTTCCCCCATGCAGCCCCCACGACTTCACCCCTGCAGCCTCCATAGCTCCCCGGTGCTTTTCCTCCACAGCACCTATAACGCCTCGCCCCTTCAGCCCCCACAGGCGCCTCTGGTGTCTGTTCCCCTCCCCCCCCCCCCCCCACGTGGCTCCCAGGACCCACACCCAGAGCCTCCTCGTGCCTGCCCCCCATAAACTCATCCCTTCAGCTCCTTTTCCTCCATATGGTTCCCAGGACCCCACCCCAGAGCTGCCTCGTGCCTGCCCCCCAGGATCCCACCCCTTCAGCCCCCATAACCTCACCCCTTCTGTCCCCCTCTTCTGTACATGGCTTCCAGAATTCCAGCTCTGCAGCCTCCATAGTCCCTTGGTTCACACGTGGCTCCTCTCAAAGCCCTTTTCTGCCTGCCCCACATGGCCCCCCTGACCTCACCTCTTCAGCCTCCATAGCCTCCTTGGTTCCTGCCCCAGGTGCTTGTTCCCCTCCCCCACATATGGCTCCCAGGACCCCACCCCTGCAGCCTCCAGAGCGCCTCTGTGACTGCTTCCATTTGATCCCTTTAGCCACCCCCTCTCGGTGCCTGCCCTATGACCCTGCTCCTGTAGCCTCCCTAGTCCCCTGTTGCCTGTCCCCTCCCCCATATGTGGCTCCCTGGACTCCCCCCTGCAACCCTCCAGAGTCCCCTTTTGCCTCCCTCTTCCCTGACATATGGCTCTCATGACCCCACCCCTGCAGCCCCAATCCCTGCAGCCCCTGTGAATCCTGGTGGCTATCCATATACAGCCCTGACAACTCCTGGTGTCTGACCATCTCCCCAGCATATGGCCCCTGTTACCCCACCCATATAACCACCACTGTGGCTCCCTGTTGCTTCTTGCCAGCCCCCATTACCCCACCCATGCAACCCCCACATCCTCCTGGTGCCTGCCCACTTCCACTATGTGTATTCCCCCTGAACTCATCCCTGCCACCCCATAACTTCCTGGCACTGGCCTCCTTGGTGCGCTCTTTCAACACACAGTACACACATGGTGGCACACGATCTCCATTATATCTATAGTGGCTGACACCTCCCCCCCACATGTGGCCCCTGTGACCTGGCCCCCACACAGCTCCCGTGACCCAAGCCTTGCAGCTCCTCACCTCAGCTCCCCACCCACAGCTACTGGTACCTGGGCTCCCAGATCCCTGTAATCCTTCTCTATATGCCACTCTTGCCTCTCTATTCAACCCTATCTTGCCCTGGCAGCTCCACCTGGCCCCTACAGCCTTCTCTTCCTCCTCACACAGCCCACATGATCACGTCTTGGTAGCTCCTCAATTCTTCTTGTCTCCTATTTCCATTCTCCAGGCTCTCTGACCTCTGCAGCCTTCTCCCCCCACCCTGACTCCCCCAAACGATACCAGCAGTCTCCTGCATTGCATTCCACTTTCAATCTTCTTTGCTCAAACCCTGCATTCTGTGATACCACATGATCTCACTTCCCAAAGCCTTCTGAGTACATCCTGTAGCCCTTCCTCCACCCCACACCATGTAGCCTCTTATCCATGCCATGCAAAGTCCTCCTCCATTACTGTCTCAATATTTCTAGTCTCTTTCTGCACTGAAATAACTGAGACTGTGAATTAACGATAAAGGGCCAAGTACATCCCTGGTGTAAGTTTGATACTGATAGTTTATAAGGGATGAATCTGCTCAGTATGTTGGTTTCTACCCTACTCCCATTCTCCCCTACTCCCAGAGTTAGGTATTGGCCATAATATTACAAAAATAATAATTTAATCACTACTCAATAATTACACAATGTGAGCAAAATTCATCCCTGTGCATAGGGCAGCACAAGACCAACACAGCATTTAAAACCTGATGGGGGGGGGCATAAATACTATAAAGTTGTTTTTAGATGGCCCTCTGCACAGGGATGAATTATTTTCTCCCACCATTCTCTTCCAGGTAGCAAAGGAAATAAACATGAGATTATTTGGGTTGGGTTGTCTGCCACTATTCTACCTTTTGGCTCTTTGATAGACCACATAAATAAATTCATTCCATACAATAAGTACTCCATTGCACCTGCAATTTTGCCAATGCTCACAACATTATTTCAAGTTTTAAAATATTTGGGGTTTATTTCAAAGCCCGAGCTCCTGGAGGCATGAGATTAGAAGAGAATCTCAATTTTAATTGTAAAGAAGATAGTTTCTATCTCAGATACATGCAGAGGAACGCTTGCATGAAGATTAAGCTTATCTGAATGACATGGAAACCAGAGGGCAAAGAACCCTAAATATATTGCCTGAGCCAACCTGCCTGCATTGCCGAGGAGAGGCGCGTGACTGCTCTTGTGGCTTCCTTTTGCTTCCCCATCAGAAGTCATTTATCTGTGGGGGAATCAAAGAAATTTGCAGGGGACAGGAATTCTTTGTATGTGCAATGACACAGAATTCCCCCAGGTGTATTGTATTGCTCCTACCTGTAGTGTGTCTGTGGTTACTCAAAACTTCAATCTGCAGGACTGTTAAACTGACACCTTTTGCATTGTCCACTACATAAACTGATCAAAAGTAGCCATTCCAATTTGAGCTCATCTACTGTGTATTTCTATATTTTAAACCTGTTGTGGTTCCTGTCTGAAACATTCAGTAAAATAACTCCTTTTTTTAACCTTTACAGTCAGTATGAGAATTCTGTGCAAATGCTGGGAATGAGGAACAGTAACAATCTCCAAAGAACAGACTCGTCAGAATCTACTGATTCAGGTTACTTTTTAATCCACACATAAGTACTAAGGAATGAAAAACTTGACATCCTCTTGCCTTGTATTATAAAGAGCAATATTCAGGTTTAAGAGGAAGCTAATACTGTGTACTTGCATAATTCTCTGAAACAATAATTAATCCTAGCAACCTTCCTAGCCACATTTAAAAAAAAAATGTAAGTTCAGATGTTAAGTGATTTGTCCAGCATCGCATAGTAAGTCAGTGGCAGAGCCTGTGTAAAAAATCAGTTCTGGTTCCCATTCACTAGTGTGTTCTCCTCTTTGTAAACCATTGGCTGATAAACATAGCTGTCCCATGTTAATTTGTGATTGTTGACAATCAAGAGGTAATGGCTTAATGGTCTAAGCAATGGGTTTGAAATACCTGCGCTCTTTGGAGTCACGAATTGAGTTCTTAACAGAATTGACTGTGCTTTTCGTCCTTCTGAGGTAGATAAACTGTGTGAATATAACGTAAATTTCATGTTGGTCGTCTCGATTAAGACCTCAAACCATGATTGTGTGCTTTGCGTGGTCACTGGAGTTCATGGGGTGTTAAGAGGATCTTTGTACAAATCCACCATGTTTTACACCTACTGGTGGCATATTGCGTGATTTTGGTTGTCCGACTACTGTCCTTGCACCCCATATATATGTAAAGCCACTGAAATACAGCTATGTCTAAAACTTGAAGTATTTTGGGATGGAAGGCGCTACATCAATGTAAATATTGTTTAGAGTGATATGATTAATTAATACTACTAAAATCATGGGGGTTTATGGTACTCTGTTGAAGCAACCCAGTATAGGGAGATTGCCTTCTCTCTATGTGTGTCTCGTCATGTGTACTGCCACGACTGTACCATGGTACTCTAGACTACAGATCATAGGGGGCAAGGTGGTAATAGGATAAGTCAGGGAGACATGGAGATGTAGTGTGCTTCTACCTACTTTTTGTCAAAGCAGTCCTTTTAAAGCACAACTCTTTTTGAAAAAGTCTTCATAATCTTAAACCTAGCAGAAGCAGCTGTATTGCTTAATGCATTACCTGAGTTTTGTATGTCAGTCAGGTACTAATTATCTTTCTACCTGGACACTGATTTGTCTTATGAAGGCTTTTTTTGGTAGATGATTGTGTGAGATGTGATAATATTACCTACTTTGGGCAGGGGAGGGGAGTAATAAGAGAGCATGGCTAAAAGCTTGTGTATAGGAAACAATCAGTTGGCAGGGTTAACCTGCAAAGGAATGGCACTTTATTAGCTGGTGTGAAAAAAGGCCAAAATATTAGTTAGGCTGTGGCTCTGAAGCAGTATGTTCCTATCTTGTGGGACGGTTTCTCATACAGGGCAGTATGGTGGGATATTTTTATTCTGCCTTTTCTCACTCACCCCAAAGGCCTGGTATCAAACGAATACCTGTGGTCAGAAGTAGCTGGGTGATATTCAAGGCTGTCTTTCTCTCCCCCTCTACCCCGGCTTCCAGTAGGGGATGAGTTATGGACCTGGACCTGGTCTCTGACTTTCTCTGCAAGGCAAACAGTTGCCATGCTGAGCAAATCACTGTAACCTTTTGCGGGGAGAAGATCTAAGACTCCTTGCTAACAACGCCCTGTACTTTATTTTCAATAGTAAAAACCATTTTTGTCTTTCACAGGCTACTGTCTGGATTTTCCTGATCCCCTGAACTCGGACACGTATGTAAAAATGCTAAACTTCTGACATTTTAGACTATACTATTAACTGCTAAATGTGGGCTAATAGGAGGCTTGAGCTCAAATTTCTACAGCTAGTACATGTAAAATGGGCTTTTCTCACTTAACCTTCTTGAAGTGTGTGTCTTGGCACATTGCAGCTTGAGATTTTAGGTTTTCTATCACAACAGAATGTGGCCCAGACTACTTAAGTCTTATGTCTAAGTTAATGTGTTGCCCGGACCAAAGTATGTACTTCTGAGGACCTTAGACTCTGAGCATCACATTGGCACCTTGCTTAGGAGTCTGAGGGCTGCACCTAACTTCCATGTAACTTATAGTTTCCATTTAGGCTAATCTGCTGTTAATACTATCCTGAATTAGGAAACGCTAGCTAGTCTCCTTGGGGAAACTAGGGTGGGGAAACTGGATTTAGTCCTCCAGCCCAACTGAGACGACAGCTCTCTAGAAAACAAAGAGCAAGATGGTCTGCTGTTCTTAAGGCCATGTCTATACGTACAGTGCTGCACTATGTGTGGTGAAGATGCTCTGTGCTGATGGGAGAGAGTTTTCCCACCAGCATAATAAAACCATCCCCTCAAGCAGTAGAAGCTTTGTTGGTAGGAGAAGGTCTTATACTGGCATAATGTATGTCACTTAGGGGAATGCTTTATTCACACATGATTTATGCTGGCATAAGATGTAGTGTAGACATAGCCTACGATGCACAGGTTTGTAACCTGGAGACAAGTAGCAGCAATAAACCTTCCATGACTTTGAGTTAAACAACACAAAATTCAAAGTATTGGGTTATGAATTAGCAATAAAGGTAACTAATGTCCTTTGATTTTCCAGCTTTGAAAAAAGAGTTCTAGAATCTGGCAGACTTACCAAGTGAGTACAATTTAATTTTAATTTTCCCTTCTTAATTAGTTATCTATTGGTCTGTTAAATTATGCTACTAGCTAATTCAGTTTGCAGTGGAAAATCTGAGTTCTGTTGTCCGTTACTATTAATAGCTTTACAGCTTAAATGTTAGAGTAAAATTTGATTCTATTTTTGTCTGTGTTCTCATTGCAGTATTCAGTTACCCATTAGAAGAATACGTTCCCTCCCGGTAAGTGAGGGGGATTTTGGTCTTTCGGGAGTGGCAAATAGTTTTTCAGTATTAAGTGTTATGCTACTTATCTACCCACTTTTTTTATCAACAGATATCCAGCAAAACGCATTAATCTTCCAGTTGCAAGAATCTGGTGTTGCTTGTTGCTTAAAATTAAGATAATAGAAAGTCATAGGCTGTAATCTTGAAATGGATCAAAGTGTAATCTGTTATATTCTACAAGGCAGCCTGTCACCAGCTTTATGTGGAAGTATTGCATGCCGGGATCTGTTGTCTCTAGGGGCTGCGTGTCCATGGCCAGCCCTTGTCTTTAATGTAGTTTGTGCCAGTTTGGGTACTGCAGCCCTTGCATTCTTGGCAAGCTGTCAGCATGGCCTCTCAGTTGCCCAAAATTTTGGGTTATGGTTGATACTGAGAAGGATTTACCCTCTCTCTTTTGCAGCAGAAGCTTCTGGGGTCTAGTCCTGCTCTGAAGAGGAGCAACTCAGATTCATTGGATTGTGATGTTTTTCATCTGATTGAACCAGATGACAACAAAGAGAATGTAAGTTTAACTCACTCTACACATCTCTGAAGTAGTGTAATATGGGAAGCTATACCCAGGAAGCTGTGACTTGTGGTAGTAAGGGGCTTGAAACATAGAGATAACTCCGTATTTGGGGAGAGGTTTATAATGTATTTGGTCCTGCCGTGAGGGCAGGGGATTGGACTCGATGACCTCTCGAGGCCCTTTCCAGTCCTAGAATCTATGAGTGGTTGATGTGGTGGGTAAGGACTTTCTTCTTATTTTGGTGAACTGTGGCATTCTTAAACTTCTCCGTGGTTTGTCTTGCAGAATTTGCACTTATCTGGTGCAAAAGCTGACTCCACTTCCTGTATTGCCATAATGCCAAGGAGCCCCATTGTGCTAGGTACTATACAAATGCAGAACAAAGCACTTACAGTCTAAGACAAAAGACTGATACAGACAGACAGACATCAGAGTACAAGAGACAGCTAGACAATGTCAGTCAGCCTAATAGGTAGTGCTCTAGTCTAGCCATTGTCAAGTTTTTAGGCATTGTGGCAAAGAGCTCTTAAAAGGGTTTTGAAGGAAAACATTGCAGTGGCTTTGTAGATGTTTAAGGGGCTGGGGGTCACCCAAGCATGAGGTGTTAACAAGTGGGCAGTGAAGGCTGACATGGGCTGACTGGAGGCAGGAGTCGATCTGTTAATACTGAATGACAGGTGGTAGAGTGGGGGTTAGGTTGTGCGGGTCTTGAACATGGAGACAAGTAGTTTGTTTCATCTGATGGAGAAGAGGGACCCAGTAGAGGGACTGAAAAAGGGGTGACACGATCAAAGCTGTAAGTTGGAGAATCATCTTTGGAGAAGCATTGTGGATGGATATGAGCCAGGAAACCCTATTTGTCAAAACCAGAAAAAAGGACATTTCAGTAATGAAGGTGCAAGTCTGGATGAGAGTTTTATCTGTTTGGATGGACAGGAAAGCCACATCTTAGAGAAGTTATGCAGAAAGAATTGACAAGACTTGGACCTCTCTAGAGCCTCACATCAAGGCTATGTCTAAGTCAAAGATGATGCCCGTGTTACAGGCATGAGTGACAAGCAGGATAGTGTTGCAGCACGGTAATTGAGAAGGCAGTTGGGGGAAGAGCTCTGGTTTAGCCATGTTAAGCTTGAGTTGATGGTGACATGTCCATCTGGAAAACATTAAACTGAGATATTAATTTGGACAAAAGGAGATTGGCCTGAAACAGAGAGGTAGATCTGAGACATCAGCATAAAGATGTTTGAATTTGTGGATGAGATCACCCAGTGATAAGATGTAGTGGGAGAAGAAAAGGGAACCAAAGACAGCACTCTAGAGCCACAAAAATTGGAAGGTGGATGAGGAGGATCCTCTGAAGGATGCACTGAAGACATGATTAGAGAGGTAGGAAGAAAACTGGGAGTGGACAGTCACGGAAGCCAAGAGGGGACAAGATTTCAAGAGGACGACCATGGTCGACTGTATCAAAGGCAGCTGACTGGTTAAGGAGGGCTGGGTGCAGGTTCTGAGTCTTGGCCAAGAAGACATTGGTGAGAGCAGTTTCAATTGAGCACAAGGGGTGGAAGCCAGATTGGAGAGGATCTCTGGATGGCGACTGTAAACAGCACGTTCAATGAGCTTAAATATGAGAGAGATGAGAACGTTTGTTTTGTAAGGGGGACGAGGCAGAGAAGAGTGAGAGGTTGAGGAGGAATGTAGGTAAGGACTGAGAGTGGGCATGAGGGAGATCAGAAAATGGATCGGGGTCACTAGGGCAAGTGGAGGGGTTAGAGGAGGAGAGCAGAGAAACTTTTTTGCCTGTCACTGGAGAGAAGGAGAATTATAGGCGGGGACAGGAAGGCAAGGTGAGGGAAAGAGGAAGGTCATATCACAACTTGTCAATTTTCTCTTGGAAGAAGTCAGTGACAACCTGTGTGGAGAAAAGTGGAGGGAGGATGGGAGGGTTTGAGGCATGAGTCAAAGGTGGTAGTAAAAGCAGATGGGATTGTGGGTGTGAGAGTCAGTTAAGTTAAAGAATTAGATTTGTTTTGCTAGGAAGATGGCAGAACTGAAGGAGAGAGAGAACAAATTTGTAAAAGAGGAAATCAGCCTGGTCCCAGAATTTCTGCTGAAGACTTCCCACAACATGAGAGCAGGGGTGTAGGAAACGGATGTTGGAGGTGAGCTAGAGCTGGAGGTTGGCAGGATAGAGCTTGTGATGGGGGAGAAGGAATCCTCCAAGGGGGCTGAGAGCAGATTAGAAATCATCAATGCTGATAGACTGGAAGTCACGGAAAGGCCATGTGAGAGGGCACGGGCTGATGGGTGGTGCTGAAAGAGATCAGGCAATGATTGAAGAGGGGGAACTCAGCAACAGAGAGATCAGTGAGAGTAGTGCCTCTTGAAGACCAAGTCAAGTGAATGGCCTTTTGGTGATTGGGAGAATTGAACCAGGACTCCAGGTTGAATAAACAGCTGTATGTGAGGGATTGTGCAGCTAGAGGGTCAGATGGGTCATCAGCATGGAAGCTGAAGTTACCAAGAATGAGTGTGGTATATAGAGGAGAGGAAGAGAGAGCTAGAAGTTGAAGTTGGAGAGGAAGGCTGATGGGGAGGAGTTGGGTGGATGGTAAATGACAGCAATATAGGGGGAGACAAACAAGATACAGTGATGTTGAAATCAGAGGAGGGCGGTATTGGAAGCGGCAGTAACTGGAGAGAAACCCCATCCTCACCAGGATCTGATCTGTAATGGTTGGGTAAGGGAAGAGCCTTCTGTAAGAGCGCAGCTACAGAGGCAGCATCAGATGAAGGGTTCTGGGAGAGCCAGAAGCTGGAGGGAGAGAGAGATGAAGAAATTGTGAATGACTGAGACCTTGTTAGGGAGACAAGGTGGTTGTGGAAATATGTCGTTGGATTCCCTTCTATTGGTGGAAGGGACAAGCTTTGCTTCACAGATGTTTTTAGAGATGGAATGGGTATTCAACAGACAGCAAGAGGAGAGAGATGGGTATGAGGGTAAGAGTGGTGGCATGTGAGGGGACAGGTTGGGGTGTGGTGATAGGAAGAGTGCCCCTGCTGGGGCAAATGTCACCAAAAGTGAGGGGGAGGAGGTAGATGTGAGACCTATATTCTGATTAAAGAAAGGGGGAGATTGGGTGGTGGGAACTGTAGACACGTGAAGATAACTGGAAAGGGGAGATGGATGCTCCCTAATTCTTGTGCCCTATTAAAATGGAGGATTGTTCTAGGACCACTTCAGCTCTTTGTTAGGAATGTTCCTATCTCAAAACTAATCTGTGGGGGATGGGCCCTAACCTAATTAGGGCATCTTACCTTCACTGAGGATCTAGAGTCCAAACCTACTACCTTGTCGTCCCTCTTAACTTTCAAGGCTTTCCCTTACTGGCTCTCGAAACAATTGCCCTATCAGGTTGTAATTTCCAAACTGTAAACATCTGTGATTTCATTAAACTGAGTGAGTAAATCTTTAAGGAGCTTGTCTGGGGCTATTGAGTCCAACTCCCTTATAGACCAACTGGCTGTGAATTTGATCAATGAAGAAATCTTACAAGGGCTCAGATTTCTGCATAATCATCTGCCATTCTTAGGAATAATGGGAGGAGGGTGCAGCTTGTCGCACAACAGCAAGTTCATTCTAGTGATTTAGGCACAGATCTGGCTGCCTATGAAATGATTAGACAGGACTCTTGCTGGAAAGTTTGATAGATGCAGGGCTGATAGTTGACCGTAGAGACCTAGAGGAAGTGAGTCTAATTCTCCTATATTAATCGCTATTATAACAACTTTCCTTTGGAAATGCACATATCCTGAAAGATTTATTTACTCCCTTGGATTGCAGGGAGCTGAGTCCAAGAGGGATGGGCTGTAAAATATCTCTCTGCAATGGGCCCTTTAACCTCTACATTTGTTAGTCTCTAAGGTGCCACAAGTACTCCTGTTCTTTCAACCTCTAAGCTTTGTTGGTTTGATTAAAATGTTTGCCTTGCTCCCTTTCATTAAGGAGTCCTTTGAGTTTAAGAAGCCAACCAGGCCTGCTTCTCGTAGTTGTCTGCGTATCCGTTCCCTTGAAGATGGAAAAGATGTTTTGGGGCAAAGACAGAACTCTGCCCCAGCTCGAATGGTATGTATCGGGCTGTCCTTGGCAACTAACCCTTTGCCTAGCCTTAGACTTGCTTGGGTCTAGGATGAAGAGCGCACTCAAGTGATGGTCCTGAGAGATGATGCTCTGGGGATGGGAGAGGGAAGAAGCAGCAACTATTTTCTGCATCTTTGATAGCACACTGAACTGGAAGAAAGCCCACCCAGCTTTCAGGCTTTAAAGCTGGGAAAAATCTCATTCTATCTTGAATATGGGAAATCAACTAGGGGTGTTACCATGACACCACTAGTAGTAATTGACTATAATCTTTCATGAAACTTAAGCTAAACTGCAATAAGTCAAGTGAGCATGGATGTCTAACAAAGCACAGATTGGATGAATCTTTTTATGTTGTTGCTGGTTCTGCATTGAAGCAGATGTGTTGAAATTTAGATGCATTTAAAAGAATAAAATTGAAAATTGCATCTATAATATAGGGATGAAGTACTGTTCTATGGCAAGTTCTGTTGCTCGGCCAGGGCATCCAGGAAAGGGGCCAAGATCACTATATATAAGCTGGGAATTGGGGACTCTGATTTTCATCTCCTACTTAAGTATGGTGATCCCTCTTCTTTCCAAATACCTCTCCTGACTGCATGCACAAAACCTGGAGACTTGAGGTAACATCCTGTTACTTAGACCTCCCCTCTCTGCACCATCCGGGAAGTGAGCTCCCCTTTGGAAACACACTGGATTGTATAATTTTCAAGAATGCAGGATTATCCCTTAATGCAAAACTAGCAGTGAAGTTTTTCACTGTTCTGCTGGCCAAATAACAGTGCCAGAGCCAGGTTTGGAGCTGCCTAAGCCAGTTGATGTATAGGTGGGATGACCGTATGAGCGTCTCCTGTAAATCCATTTCAAGGAATGTCACTGCCTTAGCTGCTAGAACCAGTATTCCTAGTCATCTAGAAAGGGAGACCATAGTGTCACACTGTCTGGAGTGGCTCACAATTGAGTGCCAATCTCAGATCAGAAAATAGGACCGACATCTCAAACTGGTTATATATTCTAGAATTAGATTTCACCAAGACAGTAACAAAAGTGCACTTCTGGATCACTATACCAGTGTTACCATGGTGCCACAGACTGTCACCTTAGGTCTTAGCCTGGTTGCCACCCAGACAAACTGATCTTAGTGATAAAGATTATTAAAACCAAAAATCACACCACGTCCAGTTCCTCGCAACTCCAAAAGGTCTGTCACTTACCCCAGGTCAATGGATACTTTAGATCTCACACCAAAGACAATGCTGGCAGCCAGTTTCTCTAGTAAACTAACTAAAGTTTCATTAGCTAAGAAAAAGAAATGAGTTATTGAGAGATTAAAGCAGGTAAAATACATTAACAGGTGAGTCTTAAGTTTGTAAGTCCAAAATGATAGCAGAGATGTAGTAATCTGCTAGTTTTCCATGAGTGTCTCTAGGTTACCGAGAAAAGCTTTGGGGATCTGTCTTGCATCTGTAGTGCTTCCGTGTGATTGTCCAAATAGTTCAGAGACAGTCTTGTTCCCTGGATCCATTCTTATAGCTCCTTTCCACGGAAAGCCATCTGGCAAGTGTTTTCATTCACAGCATGGGCTTCTCGTTTGTTGACTAAATGCATACTGGGTATGTGAATTTCCATTGTCGAACACAATGACCCATGCTTTGAAGTTAGCAACCTTCATTTATATTTCCAAAGCTCCAATCGCATTTGATGAGTAAACTTAATTACCCGGATATACGCTATGTAAATTATAATGTAATGCCGCATAACAATCCTTCATTAGTTTTCATGAAGTTTACACATCAAGTAAATTCTCGTCTTAATACTAACACACACTTTTGATCTATGGTTAATTAAGTACAGGGATATACACAATGTAACATGATAGCAATCAGCAGAGTATGGATAGGTGAAAACAATACCTATTAAAACATCAGTGAATTGGTCTGTGCATACTAGTACACTTAACATTTCTTTGATATTCACACACAAGCGAATTGGCCTATGGCTCTGGCCTGTCAGTGTCACACATAATCCCCAGAATAAAGGGCTGGATGCAGGCTGCCATTCAACCAAAGTATCTTCTTTCCAGTTTCCCACTGGTGAAGCCCCTGAAGGTGACTTGGAAAACTATAGGCCTGCTTTCATGCAGCAGTCATCTCTAACTTCCCCTGACACTGAGGAAGAGGATGATGGATTTCTAGATATATTGGATGGGGAGGACTTGAAGGTATGTGAAAGGGGAGTGGTTGATTTACACTTGTGGGGGATAGCATTCCTGTGTCTCTATTGAACATTGCTTCTCATCTGCAGATTCTTTACTTCTAAATCAATGTGTATATATAATGTCCTGAGTGCAGAGTTTTGATGCAGGTTTTTAAATGATCATAGTAGTGTAAATTCTAGTTAAGTCTTGTAGGGCCATCAACAATCTGTTAATGGCATTTGTCCAGGGTGAACATCTATGTTGAACAACTGCTCCAAGATAGAGCTATAGAATTATTTCATCACAAGTGGGAAAAAATTGGTAATTGCAGATGATCCTCCAAGAAGACTTAGTGCTGTAGGCCATGTCTACACTACAGACCTCAGAGCAGCACAGCTGTACCTCTGTAAGGTTTCCCATGTAGCTGCTCTATGCTGACAGGTGAGAGCTCTCCCACCGGCATAATTAAACCACCCCAAATTGGTGGCAGCTATGTCAGCGGGAGAGTATCTCCCGCTGACATAGCACTGTCCATGGGGGTGCTTTTGTCAGTGACACTTACGTCCATCAGGGGGGTGGGTTTTTCACATCCCTGACACAAGTTTTAGTGACAAAAGTGCTAGTGTAGACATAGCTATAGTCTTTTCCGCCTCTTATTGCCTTTCATAGAATTACAGAAATGTTATGCTTCTGCTTCTAACGGCAGACAATAGACCTTGTCACTTCAGCTCCTCACCAGCAGAGAGTAGCAGTTAAATGGAGATAATTTGCTGCTGTTCCTATGTTGATAAAATACTCACATTGTAATTTACTGGGGAATGTCCAAGAAATAGTGGGAAGGAAAACATCTGTCTACAGTGGGGTATTTAATGTAGAAGCCATGTTTCCAGGAATGGAGTCATGACTGGTAAGCCCAGAATTGGATATACCTTCTTTGCAATCTTTTGCTTAAACAGGATGCTGTTTTCATCTGAATGCATGCGAGCAGGAGACTCTCAAAATTGTAAAGTAACATTTTAAAAATCATAAATGGATTTTTTGTTAAATGAATCAACTGCTGTAACTTCCCTCACAAAGCTGTAAGACTCTTTCCAGTATCCTAGTCTTCATTAGAGTGGAGTTCCTGTTAATGTAAGAATTACCAGATAAATGGTAGTTCCCACAGCAGTGAATTAGTAAGTAATCCCAAAGAACTGTTCTGCCACCTGCATTAAATTTAAATGCCTGCTTGAGCTGTGCAAAAGCCTTAGACATGTTGTGTAGCCACTGTCCATGATGAAATGTGTTTCTCCTGAAATGTGATAGAACTGAGGTAACTTTCTCCTTCCTCAGAACGATGAAGAGATGCCATCTGATGTGGCAAGCCTTTGGACTGCTCCACTGGTCATGAGAAAAGCAGACAGCCACGTAAGTGTTCCATCCCACCGTAATGAAACTTGCATCTCTTTCAAAGGGTCATCGACACCATTGAAATTCCTTATTAAAAACCGATCAAATCATTACTCTTAGTTGGCATCCCTCATACACTCAAGGCATAAATTTGCTAATATGGCTTTTGAAAACTGTCTTTGAGACAAGTGACCATAATTGTTCCATTGAGCCTGCACCTCTCAGGATCCAGGCATGGTAGTCCCTACATGTTTGCTCTTAATCTTAGCCTGCCTGATGACTAGAGGGTTCTGTCTTTGTAGCATTTGGAAACAGTAGGACAGTGTCTATAGGATTTAACTGTATTAAAGTTTTTCCTTGAGCGATTTGAGAGAGATGTCCAAAGTTTGCATCCTAAACAGAATCTTATAAATGTCTCTCCAGCCCATTCTGCATACACCTATCTGTAATGCCTCCAGCCACCATCTTTTAAGGCTGAAGTCTGGACTCCCTTCACAGTCCATCAACTCAGTACTTTAATCTGCTAGAGCATTTTCTATCAAGCTATAAAAACACTCCCTCACCCTAAGGCCATAGCATGCTTCTCTTGTAGTGTTTCCAACTCAGTAAACCTGCATAGCAAGAGACCAACATTAGGATCTAAGATCCCTATAAACTGCATGGCTGCGCAGCAGCCTATTTAGCGCTGCGCGGGCGCACAGGGAACCTGCCCAGTTGGGACAGGGTGCAGGGTAGGGAGACACTCTCCGGGGCCCCAACCTGCCGGGGCAGGGGCATGTACAGGCACTGACTTCCCCTTTAGCTGGAGTGCCCAACAACCTCCCGACTCCTTACCCCTGTCCTGTCTCTTCCCCACCTCCTCCCTCAAGTGTGCCCCATCCCTGCTCCTCCCCCTCCCTTTCTACATGCTGCGAAACAGCTGTTTGCAGTGGGGAGGGGAGGAATTTGTCAGCAGGGCTGCCAGCAGATGAGAGATGCTAGGGGGCAGGGGGAGCTAGGCTGCCAGTGGGTGCTTATGTATAGCACCCATTAACTTTTCTCTGTGGGTGCTCCAGCCCTGGAGCACACACAGAGTTCATGCCTATGGGGGTGCTCCTCCCACACCCCCAACTCAGCCCTGGACCTGCCAGGGTAGGGGTGGCCCAAACACAGCCCTGGCCCAAACCTGCCACGGCCTGAGTGCCCCTCCCCCGGCCCCAACTCAGCCCCAACTGGGACCTGCCCTGCCAGGGGCGGGGCACCTATCCCGTGGCCCTGGAGCTGGGGGGAAGTCCTCTCTCCCCACCACAGCCCCAGAGCACCCTTCTGCACCCCTAATCCCCACCCCAGAGCTTCACCCCCAGCCGGAGCCCTCACCTCCCACACACTCCAACCCTCTGCCTAAGCCCCTCAGCCCCACCCCAGAGCCCGCACCCCCAGCCAGAGCCCTCACAGCTGTGAGCCCCAACCTTCTGCCCCACCCCGAGCCCCCTTCCACACACCAAACCTCTCAGCCCCATCCCCACCGTATGAATTTTGTTATGTACACCAGTATAAAGGTCATGTGTCACACATCACCTCCATATTGGTGCACATAACAAAATTCATTCTGCACATAAAAAATTAAAAAAAATTAGAGGGAACATTGATTAGGACTCGGGTTTCTTGCATGGCAACTAAATATATGGCCAGTATTGAAGTTAAAAGAGATCAGCTGGCTGTGGCATCACATTATGCCTCTGCTACTTTGCTGTGACAATCCAACACCCACTCGTGCTCTAGTGAAATCTTATATAAACATCAGAGGGGTAGCCGTGTTAGTCTGGATCTGTAAAAGCAGCAGAGAATCCTGTGGCACCTTATAGACTAACAGACGTTTTGGAGCGTGAGCTTTCGTGGGTGAATACGCACTTCGTCAGACACAGGTAGTGGAAATTTCCACTACCTGCGTCTGACGAAGTGTGTATTCACCCACGAAAGCTCACGCTCCAAAACGTCTGTTAGTCTATAAGGTGCCACAGGATTCTCTGCTGCTTTTATATAAACATGTTTGCAGGAAACTTTAAGTTTGAGACTGATCTAGATTTTAATGTCATCCTTCTTGGCTGGGGGGAGTGTCTAATTTTTCTCTGATTTTTTTTTCCAGATTAAACGGTGCCGATTGTTTGGATCACCATCTCTGCCCAGTGATGTGGCTAGGAATGCCCTGAAAAGAATGGAAAGGTCCCAAGAAGAGACCTCTCCAGGAAACAACAAAAGGAGAAAAAATGTACCTGGAACGCCTTCTGAAGAAGCAATGGTTGGTGGCTTAATAGCTAATATTAATCCTTGTCTAATTAGTTTTATTTTGTGAGGATAAGTATCCAATTCTTTGTAAATTATAACAAGGATGTTCAAGAGAACAATGCTCTTCCAGGTAGATAACTGTTCATCTGACAAGCTGTAGTCACTTAATGCATGATGTTAGGGGATGGGTTAGGTGTGCTTGAGCTCAGGTCTTCCATTGTGATCCCAAGTGAAAATAAATTTGAAGGTGTGGCAGGCCAAGGTTTATCTATGATATATATCAGTTGATATTCATGTCTACTCTCAGTGAAGTGCATTGATTCTCTGCGAAGGGATAATAGGCCATTGTTACTCAGCAGTCATCTCTAACTGTTGTTCCTGTAGAGTCTGAAACTAATTAGGACTCAGTCATCCTCAGAGATTGAGAGCATTTTGGACAATGACCAAAGGAATCTTATTGGCGACTTCTCAAAGGTAACACTTTTTTTTTTTTTTTTTTTTTTTAAATAGCATCTTTGTGTGTCAAACTAACCCAAGTCAGGTTCTCTCTTGCTCCAATAGTGCATGTTTGAGTGCTCTATAAATGCGAAGCACTAAAGTGCTTTAACAGTCATTTACTAATTACCTCACCCGGGTGAGGAGTTATTCTGAATCCTTTCTCACAATTATTCATAATCCTCTAACTCTCTGCAAACTGTTAAATTGCATCCATTTTCCGCCTGTCTCTTTAGATTGTATGGTCTTGTGGGTGGAGTTTGAGACAAGCTACTATGTCAGTGTGGGCAGCCACAAACCATGACACGCATTGTGGAGGACTGCAAAATGACTCAACTTCCTGGAAGTCTTCGTGCCTTGAATATTGTTCAGAACACTGTGGCTTGGCTTGACCAGACTGCGTATGCCAAATTAATAATAAAATAAATAATGGGCAGGTGCCTCTGCTGATCTCTGAATTGTCTAGTTATACTTGTGGGTGCCATAAAATCAATAACCAGACAGTCTGTAACTAAGATGTATGGTTTACACTGTCATAAATGGGATTTCCTCAGTCTGAGTTAGCCTTCTATTTTATTTCTTAGGATTACCTTTTCCACACTGTAGATGGGAAGCATCAAGATTTAAAATATATCGACCCAGAAATGGTATGTATCCCAGTGGCAATGAGAAATTGCTTTGTACAAAGAAGCAAACTCATGTAGCACATAAGATAAACTCCTGAAATCTTCTTTTTCTGTGTAGATTGTATTTGTTCTGACTGGGAAGTTTGCAAGCTTCATAAAGGAGTGTGTGATAATTGACTGCAGATATCCATATGAATATGAGGGAGGCCATATCAAGGTACAGTGACCCTGGAGGAGAAATGTATAGGTGTCTGATGCCTGGGCAAATCAGGGAGCACTGGGAAGTATCTTAAAGATGCTCATTCCTAGCTGTTCATGAGCAAATCCAAGGGTAGGCTGGCAGTTTAGGGCTTCTTTTTTTCCTTCAGGTTAAGGAGATGGTGTCTGAGTTTATATTTAGTCTTATTTAAAATTATATTACAGCCCTGCCCAAAGTCCCTAAACACAATTGGAACCATGTTGTGCTGTACAAACTGTTTAGCACTACACTCACTCTCCCTGATCTCTGGATTAGCTTTCCCTCCGAAGGGAGGAACACTCAGCTTTCCTTGGCTAGAAGCAGGATTTGCCTGAATGAGAGGTGTAGGGCAATCGTAGAGGACTGACCGTACACTTGTTTCTCTGTAGAAGAATCAGAAAGTTAGGATACCTAATGTCTCTAGGGAAACATATTAAAAACTTCCATAGCTTAATCTGACATTGTTTACTTTAACTAAATTTTAATGTTCTAGCTGTGGAAGAAATGGCCTTATTCTCTTACACAAGCTTTGCAATGTGAGCAGTTATTTTGGAGAGAGCTGCTTCAGTAAGCTGGCTAGTTCTAAAGAGTAGTTTAAAAGAGCACTGTGCTTTGAGAGGAAAACTCAAATCAGGAAAAAGATCTTGGAGTCATTGTGGATAGTTCTCTGAAGATGTCCACGCAGTGTGCAGAGGCGGTCAAAAAAGCTAACAGGATGTTAGGAATCATTAAAAAGGGGATAGAGAATAAGAA